>NC_077234.1:52572059-52881309 GCF_027887165.1 Monodelphis domestica
CTACATCAACATCAATGGAAAGACTCAAAACCACAAAAATCTCATTTGATCCTCACATCAGCCTAGTGGGATATTATAGGTATTACTATCTCTATTTTACAGATGAGAAAAATGAGGCTTAGAGGTGGAACTGAGCAAGATGACACAATAAAAGTCTATTGTAGAATTTGAAACTATGTATTACTGTCTTCAAAACCAAAGGTTTTTTTCCCTTTTAAAACAAAGAAACACTTTGAATTTTTGCCCAAGACTTATTACGTTGACAAATGTACAGTATCATCATATCATATCTATGGAGCAGGAATGAACCTGAGGAGATGATGTTAAATAGAAACATGCATGTTGTATGTGTCTATCTCCCCTCTCCCTCTCCCCCTCTCTCTCTCTCTTCCTCTTTTCTCTGTTTCTCTCTGTCTTTCTCTGTTTCTTTTTTCTCTCTTTGTAAATGTAGCCACATCTCAATCGCCTAGAACCAGTAATAGTAGCATTCTTAAGAATCTGTTACTAGGAAGCCATAAATAAACTTGAAAGAAGTAGAACTGAGCTTTGAAAGAAAAAAAAAAGTTTGTTTGTTTTGCACAATTAAGGAGTATATGATTGCCCTATAGGGAAGAGTGCATGCAAAGGCATGGAGATGATAAATGGAATGAGATGTAGCACATAGGCCATTCTGGCTGGAACACAGAATGTGTGAAGAGGAGTAAACGAGCCCGTGAAATGTTAAATGAGCCTGGAAAAGGAAGGCTAGAGTCAGGTTTGACAAGGCTCTAAAAGCCAAGGGAGGAGTTTGGATTTTATTCTAGAGGAAACAGTCATTGGAGTTTCTTGAGCAGAAGAAGGATATAGTTGTATTAATGCTATCAGGATATTTGGAAGACAGATTGGAAAGGAGAGATCTTGAAAGATATTAGAGAATTCCAAATATATATATTGTGAACCTCTAAACTTTTCAGAAAAAGTTTATTCAGAATTTGTAGGGAAAGCTTGTTAGTGTTCAGTGTTCATAACATTTTGAAGCTGAGAATGAAGTTACGGGGGTTATCAATGTTGAAATAAGAGGTGGTTTTATAGACTGCTAAGGAATTGGAACCAGATAAAGCTCTAAGACTGATTTTTATTTCATGGGAAAGGAGGTAAAAAGAACAATTTAGGACCTCTCCCTCCTTCCCCATCCCCCATCTGTGGATTCTATAATTCATTTTCTGGAAAAGCAGCCATGAACAACAGAACAGGAGGTAGTGCAACTGCTCTTTCTTCAGTCTACTTTTATGAGAAAGGGACAACTACAGAAAACCCAAACCAAAGCCTGATCTAGAGAAATTCTTCAAGGAAGCAAATGTATATTCTGTGAATATAATGAATAGATCCTCTGGATATTCTAAGGATAGTAGCAAATTTTGCATGTCAGAGTCAGTGATTCAGTGTAATAAAGACCCTAGTCTTCAGGGAAGATTGTTAAGTTGATTATTTTGTGCATTGCATTGAGTAAAGTATACATTTTGTTAGGCTTTCCATCTTCATTTCCAAGGGTTGAAACTAATATTGTGGCATCTGGCACAACCCCAAGGGACTCAAGATGAAAATGGTTATCCACTGCTATGGAAGGTAATGAAATCTGATTGGAAGTAGAAGAATGTCATCCTTCCCTTTATTTCTTCCAGGAGCTTTTCTCTAGTGTAAGCGATATGTGTCATCTTTTTTTTTTTTTAAGGTATAACATTTATTTGATTTTTTTTTTTTTAAATATATTTTATTTGATCATTTCCAAGCATTATTCGTTAAAGACATAGATCATTTTCTTTTCCTCCCCCCCACCCCCCATAGCCGACGCGTAAGTCCACTGGGCATTAGATGTTTTCTTGATTTGAACCCATTGCTTTGTTGATAGTATTTGCATTAGAGTGTTCATTTAAAGTCTATCCTCTGTCATGTCCCCTCAACCTCTGTATTCAGGCAGTTGCTTTTTCTCGGTGTTTCCACTCCCATAGTTTATCCTTTGCTTATGAATGGTGATTTTTTTCTCCTGGATCCCTGAAAGTTGTTCAGGGACATTACACCGCCCCTAATGGAGAAGTCCATTACGTTCGATTATACCACAGTGTATTAGTCTCTGTGTACAATGTTCTCCTGGTTCTGCTCCTCTCGCTCTGCATCACTTCCTGGAGGTTGTTCCAGTCTCCATGGAACTTCTCCACTTTATTATTCCTTTGAGCACAATAGTATTCCATCACCAACATATACCACAGTTTGTTCAGCCATTCCCCAATTGATGGGCATCCCCTCGTTTTCCAGTTTTGGGCCACCACAAAGAGCGCAGCTATGAATATTTTTGTACAAGTCTTTGTGTCCATTATCTCTTTGGGGTACAGACCCAGCAGTGCTATGGCTGGGTCAAAGGGTAGATATTCTTTTGTCGCCCTTTGGGCATAGTTCCAAATTGCCCTCCAGAATGGTTGGATCAGTTCACAACTCCACCAGCAATGAATTAATGTCCCTACTTTGCCACATCCCCTCCAGCATTCATTACTTTCCTTTGCTGTTATGTTAGCCAATCTGCTAGGTGTGAGGTGATACCTCAGAGTTGTTTTGATTTGCATCTCTCTGATTATAAGAGATGTAGAACACTTCTTCATGTGCTTGTTAATAGTTTTGATTTCTTTATCTGAGAACTGCCTATCCATTTCCCTTGCCCATTTATCAATTGGAGAATGGCTTGATTTTTTGTACAATTGATTTAGCTCATTATAAATATGAGTAATTAAACCTTTGTCAGAGGTTTCTATGAAGATTTTTTCCCAATTTGTTGTTTCCCTTCTGATTTTAGTTATATTGGTTTTGTTTGTACAAAAGCTTTTTAGTTTGATGTAGTCAAAATTATTTATTTTACATTTTGTGATTCTTTCTATATCTTGCTTGGTTTTAAAGCCTTTCCCCTCCCAAAGGTCTGACATGTATACTATTCTGTGTTTACCCAATTTACTTATGGTTTCCTTCTTTATGTTTAAGTCACTCACCCATTTTGAATTTATCTTGGTGTAGGGTGTGAGGTGTTGATCTATTCCTAGTCTCTCCCACACTGTCTTCCAATTTTCCCAGCAGTTTTTATCGAATAGTGGATTTTTGTCCCAAAAGCTGGGATCTTTGGGTTTATCGTATACTGTCTTGCTGAGGTCGTTTTCCCCCAGTCTATTCCACTGATCTTCCTTTCTGTTTCTTAGCCAGTACCAAATTGTTTTGATGACTGCTGCTTTGTAATATAGTTTTAGGTCAGGGACTGCAAGGCCCCCATCATATGTGTTTTTTTTCATTAATTCCCTGGATATCCTTGATCTTTTGTTCTTCCAAATGAACTTTGTTATGGTTTTTTTCTAAATCAGTGAAGAAGTATTTTGGTAGTTCAATGGGTATGGCACTAAATAGATAAATAAGTTTGGGTAGGATGGTCATTTTTATTATATTGGCTCGTCCTATCCATGAGCAGTTAATGTTTTTCCAATTGTTCAAGTCTAGTTTTAGTTGTGTGGCGAGTGTTTTGTAGTTGTGTTCATATAGTTCCTGTGTTTGTCTTGGGAGATAGATTCCTAGGTATTTTATTTTGTCTAAGGTGATTTTGAATGGGATTTCTCTTTCTAGTTCTTGCTGCTGAGCTGTGTTGGAGATATATAGAAAAGCTGATGATTTATGTGGGTTTATTTTGTATCCTGCAACTTTGCTAAAGTTGTTGATTATTTCAATTAGCTTTTTGGTTGAATCTCTAGGATTCTTTAAGTAGACCATCATGTCATCCGCAAAGAGTGATAACTTGGTCTCCTCCTTGCCTATTCTGATACCTTCAATTTCTTTATCTTCTCTAATTGCTACTGCTAGTGTTTCTAGTACAATGTCAAATAGTAGAGGTGATAATGGGCATCCTTGTTTCACTCCTGATCTTATTGGGAATGCATCTAGTTTATCCCCATTGCAGATGATATTAGCTGTTGGTTTTAGATATATACTGTTTATTATTTTTAGGAATGACCCTTCTATTCCTATGCTTTCTAGTGTTTTTAATAGGAAAGGGTGTTGTATTTTATCAAAGGCTTTTTCTGCATCTATTGAGATAATCATGTGGTTCTTGCTAGTTTGCTTGTTGATGTGGTCAATTATGTGGATGGTTTTCCTAATGTTGAACCAGCCCTGCATCCCTGGTATGAATCCTACTTGATCATGGTGAATGATCCTTCTGATCACTTGCTGGAGTCTTTTTGCTAGTATCCTATTTAAAATTTTTGCATCTATATTCATTAGGGAGATTGGTCTATAGTTTTCTTTCTCTGTTTTTGACCTGCCTGGTTTTGGAATCAGTACCATGTTTGTGTCGTAAAAGGAGTTTGGTAGAACTCCCTCTTTGCTTATTATGTCAAATAGTTTGTATAGTATTGGGGTCAACTGTTCTCTGAATGTTTGATAGAATTCACAGGTGAATCCATCAGGCCCTGGGGATTTTTTCTTAGGAAGTTCTTTGATGGCTTGATGGATTTCAATTTCTGATATGGGATTATTTAAGAATTCTATTTCCTCTTCTGTTAGTCTAGGCAGTTTGTATTTTTGTATATATTCATCCATTTCTCCTAAATTGGTGTATTTATTGCCATATAATTGGGCAAAGTAATTTCTAATGATTGCCTTAATTTCCTCCTCATTGGAGGTGCTGTCCCCCTTTTCATCTTTAATGCTGTGAATTTGCTTTTCTTCCTTCCTTTTTTTAATTAGATTGACCAGTACTTTGTCTATTTTGTTTGTTTTTTCAAAGTACCAGCTTCTTGTCTTATTTATTAAATCAATAGTTCTATCACTTTCGATTTTATTAATTTCTCCCTTAATTTTTAGGATTTCTAATTTGGTTTTCTGCTGGGGGTTTTTAATTTGATCGCTTTCGAGTTTTTTCAATTGCATTTCCAATTGATTGATCTCTGCTCTCCCTTGTTTGTTAATATGAGCTTTCAGGGATATGAATTTGCCTCTGATTACCGCTTTGGCTGCATCCCAAAAGGTTTGAAAGGATGTTTCGCCATTGTCATTTTCCTTGATGAAATTATTAATTGTTTCTATGATTTCTTCTTTAGCTAAACGGTTTTGGAGTATCATATTGTTTAATTTCCAATTGGTTTTAGATTTGGTTTTCCATGTACCATTACTAATCATTATTTTTATTGCCTTGTGATCTGAGAAGGCTGCATTCATTATTTCTGCTTTTTTGCATTTGTGTGCTATGTTTCTGTGACCTAATGTATGGTCAATTTTTGTGAATGTGCCATGTGGTGCTGAGAAGAAGGTGTATTCCTTTTTATCCCTATTTATTTTTCTCCATATGTCTATTAATTCTAATTTTTCTAAGATTTCATTCACTTCTTTTACCTCTTTCTTATTTATTTTTTGATTTGATTTATCTAAATTTGATAATGGTTGGTTTAAGTCTCCCACTAGTATGGTTTTATTGTCTATTTCTTCCTTCAATTCTCCTAGTTTCTCCATTAGAAATTTGGGTGCTATATTATTTGGTGCATACATGTTGATTAATGATATTTCCTCATTGTCTAGAGTCCCTTTTAACAAAATATAATTACCTTCCCTATCCCTTTTGATCAGGTCTATTTTTGCATTGGCTTTATCAGATATCATGATTACCACTCCTGCCTTCTTTCTATCAGTTGAGGCCCAGAAGGTCTTACTCCATCCTTTAATTCTGACCTTGTGGGTGTCAACCCGCCTCATGTGTGTTTCTTGAAGACAACATATGGTAGGGTTTTGGATTCTAATCCATTCTGCTATTCGTCTACGTTTTATGGGTGAGTTCATCCCATTCACGTTCAAAGTTATGATTGTCATTTGTGGACTCCCTGGCATTTTGATTGCCTTCCCTAATTCTAACCTTTTCTTCTTCGGCTCTACCTTTTAGTCCAGTGATTTACTTTGAATCAGTCCCCCTTGTCCCCTCCCTTGATGTTTCCCTTTTTAGTCCCTCCCTTTTTGTTCCCTCCCCCTCCCCCCTCTCTTTCCCTCCCTTTTTGTTCTCCCTCTCCCCCTCCCCCCCTTGGTTTTCCCTTCTCCTTACCCTTGTTGGGTAAGATAGAATTCAAGATTCCAATGGATCTGGATGTTTTTCCCTCTCAGAGTTGATTTCCCTGAGATTGAGGTTTAAGTAACCCCCCCCCCTCTCTTCCTCTCCTTCTTATAGGAGTTTTCTTCCCCTCCCCTTCCCCTGTGAATCTTTGTGTGAGAACCATTATTCTATTTGGTCTTTCTTTACCCCCTATTTATACATTACATTTTCCCCACATATTAGTATACATAGGTTGATATAAATGTAGTCCTTATAGAAGAGAATTTGAGTAAAAGAAGATAACATTTTTCCCCTTTCCTTAATATTTACCTTTTCAGGTATTCCTTGCTCTTTGATTTTCGGTATCAAACTTTCCACAGAGCTCTGGTCTTTTCTTTGCAAAAAGTTGGAAGTCTTCTATTTTGTTGAATGCCCATACTTTCCCTTGGAAGTATATAGTCAGTTTTGCTGGGTAGCTGATTCTTGGTTGGAGACCCAGCTCTCTGGCCTTTCTGAAGATCATGTTCCATGCCTTACGATCATTCAGAGTAGAACTTGCAAGGTCTTGGGTGACCCTGATTGGCATTCCTTTATATCTAAATTGTCTTTTTCTGGCTTCCTGTAGGATTTTTTCTTTTGTTTGATAGCTTTGGAATTTGGCAATTACATTCCTGGGAGTTGTCTTTTGGGGGTTTAGTGTAGAAGGTGTTCTGTGAGCTCTGTCAGTGGATGTATTGCCCCCTTGTTCTAGAATCTCTGGGCAATTTTCTTTGATTATATCTTGTATCACCATGTCCAGTTTGGTGTTTATTTCTGGCTTATCTGGGAGTCCAATTATTCTTAAATTATCCCTTCTCCCCCTATTTTCCAGATCTATCACCTTGTCGGTGAGATATTTTATGTTCTCTTCTAATTTCTTGGTATTTTGGCTTTGCTTTATTGATTCTTGCTCTTTTACACGATCATTGTCTTCCAGCTGCCTGATTCTGGCCTTTAAAGCCTGGTTTTCTTTTACAGTTTGGTCAAACTGGTTTTGTAGATGCGTGAATTTCTTTTGCATTATTTCCAACTTTTCCTCCCAGAAGGCTTCCATCTTTTTGGTCATTTCTGATTCAAATTCTTCATAGGTTTGTGGAGAGTTTCCATTTCCTTTGGAAGGTTTTGGAGCATTTTCTTTTATATTATCTTCTGTCTGCTCTGTATTTTGTATTTTGGCTCCATAGAATGTGTCCAAAGTCGCCCCTTTCTTCTTATTTTTCTTGGTATTTTGGGGCTTCTGTGGTTCTGTGGAGTTTGCCATTTCTGAATGTGGAGGATTAGTTTTTCTTGTCTCTTTCTGGTGTTCAGGGGCTTTAGTCCTGGGCAGATAGTTCTATGAGCTTTCCCTGGGTTAAACTGAATATGTCTCACTGGAACTGGAATGGAAGGGTCGGACCACGAGGCCACACTCTCCCCCTGGCTCGATTTCCGGAAGTTGCCTTCAGAATCGCTGGCCGTGAGGCTGTTTCGTCGGCCTGCGGGGGGATGGGCTGCCGCTTCCCCAAGCTCCGAGAGCACAGACTTTCACTGAGACTTGGATAGCAGGATCCAGCCCGTGAGGCTGTCTTGCCCGCCCTGAGGGTTGCTGTTGTTTTGACCAGCTCTCTGCAGCGGAGGCCCCAGGCAGTAACTTTCACCTGGACCAAAGGGCTCTCTGCAGCGGAAGCCCCAGGCAGTAACTTTCACCCGGACTGGGACTTGGGTAGAAGACCCTGAGGGTTGTTGTTCCTCAGACCCTGCTCTCTGAGCCCGGCGCGGCTGCCGCTTCCGGGAGCCTTGGACTCTGCGCTCCTACCCCTGAGGTCCGAGTGATCTTGGGTTCTGGCTTTTAAGGGGAGCCGTACCTTTTGAACCGGGTCCAGGTCCAGGAGGAGGGTTCCCAGGGTCTGTGCTGTTGATCGTTTTGAATTTCGGCGCCTTAGGAGCTTCTAGTTTGAGATCGGTCGGGAAGGGTTTTCCGGAGATCTGAGCTTCAGCTTTCTCTAAGCCGCCATCTTAACCGGAAGTCGATATGTGTCATCTTTTAAAACATAATGAACATGGAAATATGTATTATGTAATAGCATATGTCTAAACTGTATCTTGTTACCACCACCACTCGTTGGGAAGTGGGCCAAAATGGGAGGGAGGGAGGAAGAGAAGGAGAGAACATGAATTGCAAAATATCAGAAAATGATTATTAAAATGCATCTACATGTAATCCAGAAAAAATACATTATTAAAAATTTAAAATGTCCACTGTGCCAGGCAACATTAAAGATTAGTTATCTTCTTATTCCCAAAGAAAAGAACTAAGAATTATGGGAAGAAAATGTGGAAAGGAATGTTTTGTTTTAGTCTACAAGAAAGCTTTCTAACAATTAAAGCCATCCAGAAATGAAATGGGCTGCTTAAGGAGGAAATGGGTTCTTCTCCCTAATGTATTTCAGAAGGGGACTTAATGGCCTTTTTTTTTTCAAATGTTGTAGAATGGTGTAATTTTCAGCTACACCCTTGATTAAATGGTCTCTAAAGTTCCTTCAGGATCTTAGAATTTCTGGCTTTGTTCAATGTAGATTAAATATCAAAAAAGGTATTCTTTGAACAGTTGTATTTACAAGGTCAATAACAAAAGATAAAAATCACAAATAAAAGGTGTATTCATATCTAATATGAATACTTTTGGAAATAAGCTTATAATAAACATTTACTAGCCTATACTTTAAAAATGAATATCATCACACACACACACACTGGAATACTCACATGCTTGTTCATGAACATGCACACTTGATTTATACATTTTTATTTCTCATCAATGGGAAAAATACATTGTCTTATGATTTCTTCTTCCCAAAGGTATTTTGATTATTTCCAAATCCAAAGTGTATCACAGGTAAAGACAGATTATTCAGTCCAGTATTTTTCAGGGTGCTTTTGTTAGGGAGACTAGTTTAAACTGTTCCTGGTTATTATTTGTTCCTTATATTAAGTACTGTTTTGCTGCAAATTGAAATCAAAGTTTGTAAAAGCATTGACTTCAATAAGAAGAGATCAGATTACAATAATATCAAGTAGTTTTCACTGAGTTTGGGTAGGCAATATATTTGAGTTCAAATAGGCTTATAACTCCTGCAACAATAAAAATGCAATTCTGTCATCTCATATGGCTCAGAAAAAAATTATTCTATCTCCTCATTGTCTTTCATTTTTCCCCTGTTTCTGATATTATTGAGTTAGAGCTTACACTGGTGAGCAGATAATTGAACAAAATGACATTATTTTGAGACTGGATTAAAAGAACAGGATTATCATATATTTTGTATTTTGCATTTCCCACCACAAACTATGTCCACAAGAAGCAATTTAAACACCTATGGATACAGATAATAAGTATAAACAAATTGACATAAATGGAGCAGTGGTTCCAATACTGAGAGTTCTAGGGAATTCAAGGCAAAATAGCACAAATGGATTGTGAGCAACATTGCTAGAAATTTTGATACTTAAGATAAACAGGAAGATATGTTTCCTCCAGTCAGTTTTGTGACTTGAATTCATGTCCTGAAAATACTAAAAAGAAACAACTAAAATTAATATAGGAGAGCAGGGGTTGGGGGAAAATTAGTTATTTTAGTACTTTTTTGTCTCTATAATTTTGTTCCCTAGAACAAAGCCTCAGTGTTTCTATCCTTCTTTGTGGCTTTGCAAAGTTGATAAACATATTGTGGAGTTAGTCACTATACCCTTGTTTTGTTATCTATAAAAATACAAACTATTGTTTGCTCTGGAATGAAAATAAATATAGAGATGAGAGATGAAGAAATGTGCTTTTGATTTTATTTCTAGGGAAATTTTCTTAATTCATAAACATAAAATTTAAATAAGAAATGAAGTGAAGTAAACGAAGTCATTGACCAGAAAACCTGTCTTTTCCTGGGAAAGGTAGAAATCAGAACTGAGCTTTCCTATGAAGGTCAGTCAGCTCAGAACCAAAACAACTTAAAAGGATCCATGAGAAAGTAATTCCCTTAGTGCAGCCAGCTAGGATAAGATATACAATGAAGGTCCTGTACCCCATGCCACTGACCAATATAGCTTCTCGACCATGATAAGGTCTTGCTCCATCAAGGCTAGGCCTCATAATGAACGTTGTTTGCTTTCTATCTTGCACCCTATAAAACTGCATTGTAGCTTCAGTCCGGTGCCGCTTTCATTGTGAAGGTTTGCCCTGGCCAGTGATAACTAAATATTGGTTCCAATAATTTGAACTTCTGGGTGTCTGGACCTGCTTTATGAAGTGCACCACTTCAGAAAGTTGCTAAGAATTTGATTATCTTCCCAAGTGACATTTGTTCCTGAAAAATGAAACATCTAACCTAGTTGATTTGATCATCTCTTAGGTTGAGTCTATTAGTTTCCATTTGGGGGGCACAAGATGTAATTATTTAGATATTATGAACATTGTGTGATCCTTTCAAGATCTTTTACTTCTTATATATTGGCAACAGGAACAGGCAGAACATGAGTGGTGGTGAAAGGAACTGAGAATTGTCTGGTTAGCCCTTGAAGATGTGTAACCTTTTATGTAAGCAAGAACTTAAAAAAATCTATTGCAGCAGTAGTTATGCTAGTCAAGATCCTTATTCCATTAGAAACATATGAAAGTTTGCTTTATAAAAGACAGAAGGCAAGTAGCGTTTGACGTGTCAAGGAATGTCAGAGATGAGGCAGGGATGATAGGCTTGGAGGAGGCGATTAAGAGGGAGTAAAAAGCAGAACTTACTTTCCTTGTGCTGTCTCAACTATGGAACTGGCACTTATTAATTTAACATCCATTTAGAGAATGCCTATTCTTTTTTATGATATACTTCTAGGTGCTGAAAAATGCTTCATTATTTTACTATTTTTTAAACCCTTCCCTTCCATCTTGGAGTCAATACTGTGTATTGGTTCCAAGGCAGAAGAGTGGTAAGGGCTAGGCAATGGGGGTCAAGTGACTTGCCCAGGGTCACACAGCTGGGAAGTGTCTGAGGCCAGATTTGAACCTAGGACCTCCTGTCTCTAGGCCTGGCTCTCAATTCACTGAGCAACCCAGCTGCCCCCTGTTTTACTATTTTTTAAAGACAGCCTTAGCTGTAGAAAAGTCAGAAACACTTGAAATAGACCCAGAGCAGTACATGGAATTATACAAGTAATAGCTTTGTGACTTTACTCAAATCATTTCATCTGTCTATGCTTCAGTTGCCTCATATGAATAATGTATAATGAGAACTATAATACTTATATATGGATGGATGGATAGATGAATATATTATAGATCTCTTTTATGGATAGATGATGAGAGGCTATCTTAATTTTCTGCTCTAAGATGATTCTATAACAATGAAGATTTTAAAGAAAGGGGATATTTGAATATAAGATCTAGAAGTGACTTCACTAGCCATTTAGATTACCTAATTCTCCACCAACATTCTCACTATTGCAAATGGTAATATAATTTCTGTGGGAAGATATCCAGGGAAAGGCAAAACACTGTACTCAAAGCAGCCTATTTCTCTTTGTCATATCTCTATTTTGGGAAAGACAAGGTATGCTGGAATCTCAGAAGAAAAGTTGGAATTGAAGTTGAACCTTGTAGTCATATTTGGAAAAATGGACTTCTGAGACTTCACCTGGGTCACTCAGCTATGTACATCATATCCTAAACATGAGTTGTCTGATTTATCTTCTATGTGTGGCATTCATACTAGTTTATGGGTCACTGAGAAACCTTATGCAAATCCAACTTTACTTTGTCAGAGGGAAAGATATTGAAAGAAAATATTCAGCCACACAGTATCTAAACATTTGTTTAAAAAGGAAAATCAAACAAATAAAAACTTGTTACTAAGAACTGACAGAAGTATTTCCCTTAGCTAAATCAACTGTACAAAAAATCAAGCTGTTCCCCAGTTGATAAAAGAGACATGAATAGGCAATTTTCAGATAAAGAAATCAAAACTATTAATAAGCATGTAGAGAAATGCAAATCAAAACAACTCTGAGGTATCACCTCACACCTAGCAGATTGGCTAACATGACAGCAGCAAAGGAAAGTAATGAATGCTGGAGGGGATGGGAAAAGTCGGGACATTAATTCATTGCTGGTTGAGTTGTGAATTGATCCAACCATTCTGGAGGGCAATTTGGAACTATGCCCAAAGGGCGTTAAAAGAATGTCTGCCCTTTGACTCAGCCATAGCACTCCTGGGTTTGTACCCCAAAGAGATAATAAGGAAAAAGATTTGTACAAGAATATTCAAAGCTGTGCTCTTCGTGGTGGCAAAAAATTGGAAAATGAGGGGATTCCCTTCAGTTGAGGAATGGTTGAACAAACTGTGGCATATGTTGGTGATGGAGTACTATTGTGCTCAAAGGAAGAATGAACTGGAGGAATTCCATGTGAACTGGAATGACCTCCAGGAAGTGATGCAGAGTGAAAGAAGCAGAACCAGGAGAACATTATACACAGAGACTGATACACCGGCACAGTCGAGTGTAATGGACTTCTCCATTAGTGGTAATGCGATGATCCAGGACAATTCTGAGGGTCTTGTGAGAAAGAACACTATTCACATCCAGAGAAAGAACTGTGGGAGGAGAAACAGAAGAAAAACAAATGCTTGATCACATGAGTCAAAGAGGATATGATCAGGGATATAGACTCCAAATGACCACACCATAAACCATGAAAAATATTCTAAATTACCTAATTAAATATAATTTTCCAAAAATAAAAAAAAATAAGACAAAATAAGACCAAAGATTTAGCACCACAGAGAACCTGAGAAATTACCAATTCCAACTTAATCCTTCTAAAGATCTAAGGTGCAGATAATTTAAATGATTTTTTCCCATGATTACAGAAGTAACAGAGGAAAAAAATGAATCCAAATCTTCTCATCCTAAATTCAATATGTTTCCCACTACACCAAGCTTCCTCATCATTAAGTTTATACAGAATGTTCCCAGGATCTTCACCTGATCAGCATTCAGTCTAGGTAGCATGCCAAGAAGTACAATGATGTGCTTTCAATGGACATTTACTTCCTGACAACTCTGTTCCTCGTAATCAGATATTTTTTTGGTAGTTAGATCAACATTTGCTCATTTCCCTGATTCTACTTTATACTTATATATTGTAATCACTTGCCTTTAAAATTGTCTTCAATACAAAGATAATTTGTTTAGCGTGTTAATAAACCAATACTAATTAATTACAAAAGGAACTTTCTTTCCTATGATAGGATCAAGGAGAAAAAGTAAACATCTTTTTATATTTGACTTGACTATACACATATGTGTATATAAAACACACAATATAAATATCTAATATATTTAAATATATACATATAATATATAAATATTACTATCAAAGGAAGAATGACATTGAAAGAAGACCATATTGTATCATCTGAAATATCTTCATAGTTTTAGATGACATATAACAATTTTAGCTTCTGGAGCAATAAGTATACAGCCTGAAGACCTGAGTTCAAATTTTGGCTCTGCCTGTATGACCTTGGGCAAGACATCCAACCATCCTAGACTTCAGTTTCCTCATCTATTAAATAAGGGAATTAGGCTATAAAGCTTCTGAGATCCTAGTGCTGGTTAAAGTCATATTGATCCTAGGACAGTGAAATACTATGGACTACTATTGAAGTGCTTTTCATTATCAGAGGCCAGGAATTTCTTGATGTTTTGCATAAATATGCTGATGACTTCTTTGAAAATTATTCTTTATTCAAACCACATGAACTATATTGATATATTTCTAATAAAAGCCAAGCTTCTGCTCAAATCTAACATATGGTTTTTATTATTAGGTCTGCCAACATTTTTTATGTTGAACCCAGTGACAAAAACTATTCCTCTTCATCAATCCCTTGCTATATAGTGACTGGAGAAAGAAAAAAAAACAGTAAATAACTTGCGATTTTGTGTAAGAGTGATGACATATACTGATATACCAAAATATTCTGAAAACTCCCAGTCTAGCTGATAAGAAAGATATTAAAAGACAAAAGCGACAAAGGAAATAGGAGGTAGATTGATCATCTTCATCTCCGCTTCCTCCAATGGCAGGATTCACAATATTAGAGGATCCAAAACTACTTCCAGCCAGCAGGCAATATCAACGTTGGAAGAGATTGAACAGCACACTAATTTATGGATTTGGGGACCTCTATTCTAGTCTCTGCTCTGTTGCCAATTCTCTGTGTAACCTTGAGCAAATCTCTTCATTACTCTGGGCTTCTGTGTCAGCATGCTGCTTACTGAAGTGCTAATCTATTGAAAGTGCTATCTATTGAAAAAGTGATAATGATGCTAAATTAAGCCCAGGTAGATATAGAGGAACAACAGGGAGGCCTGGAAAAATGGTCCCAATAAAATGTGTGGATTTTTTTCCTTTCTTTAGAGGGAGACCATCAATACCTTATACATTTTTATCAGAATTTTATCAGAAATGCTTAATATAAGATTTTGCCCTTGATTTCTTTTGAAAAAAATTCTAGCTCCATTGGTTTTGTGAGTAAAAGTTTTTAATGATTCATATAATATTATTTCATATATTGTAGTTTGTCTGTGTGCAAATGTTGCCTGAAGACATAATTATACAATATATATAGCATTCTACTATTCTCCATTTTCTTAATGTTGAGATGTTTTATGTTTTAGACTAGACAATAACTTTAAATTTGGAAGGGACCTCAGATGTCTCCTGATATGAATCCTGATATGAATTTATTTTTTAGATTAGGAAATAAGGCTCAGCAAATTTAAGGAAATTATTCAAGACTATAAAGCTTGGGAATATAAAATATCACTTCCTTTTTTTAAAACCCTTACCTTCCGTCTTGGAGTCAATACTGTGTATTGGCTCCAAGGCAGAAGAGTGGTAAGGGCTAGGCAATGGGGGTCAAGTGACTTGCCCAGGGTCACACAGCTAGGAAGTGTCTGAGGCCAGATTTGAACCTAGGACCTCCCGTCTCTAGGGCTAGCTCTCAATCCACTGAGCTACCCAGCTGCCCCCTGTCACTTCCTTTTTTAAGGAAAGATGTGTTCATTACTTTTATTTTGGGTATTTAAAACAATGAATGTTTTTCATATTTTGGATAATGTGATTGATGACAATTATGTAACACTGAATTGTCCTTACATTCTTGGCATGAATCTACATTTGTCAGAATGCATAATTTTGTACATATTTCTAATTTTGGATACTATTTAACTTAATATTCTGTATCAATACTCCTTAGTGATATTGATCTATTCCTGTCCTCACAATATTTTCTCATTAAAGGAGTTTGTTAAGATCTCTATATCCATTTTTAAAGAATATTTTATATAACATGAGAACTTTTTCTAAAAGACTTTTTAAATAATCAAGAGAGAATAAAATACTTGGGAGTATATCTGCCAAAACAAACTCAGAAACTACTTTAATATAATTCCAAATGTTTTTTTTATACAGTCACATTTAAATAACTATAAAAACATTAATTGTTCAAGGTGGGCTGAGCCAATATAATTAAAATGACAATCCTTTTTTTTTTTGTTGTTGTTTTTTAAATATATTTTATTTGGTCATTTCCAAGCATTATTCGTTAAAGACATAGATCATTTTCTTTTCCTCCCCCCCCCACCCCCCATAGCCGACGCGTAAGTCCACTGGGCATTAGATGTTTTCTTGATTTGAACCCATTGCTTTGTTGATAGTATTTGCATTAGAGTGTTCATTTAGAGTCTATCCTCTGTCATGTCCCCTCAACCTCTGTATTCAGGCAGTTGCTTTTTCTCAGTGTTTCCACTCCCATAGTTTATCCTTTGCTTATGAATGGTGTTTTTTTCTCCTGGGTCCCTGCAAGTTGTTCAGGGACATTACACCACCACTAATGGAGAAGTCCATTACGTTCGATGATACCACAGTGTGTTTGTCTCTGTGTACAATGTTCTCCTGGTTCTGCTCCTCTCGCTCTGCATCACTTCCTGGAGGTTGTTCCAGTCTCCATGGAACTTCTCCACTTTATTATTCCTTTTAGCACAATAGTACTCCATCACCAACATATACCACAGTTTGTTCAGCCATTCCCCAATTGATGGGCATCCCCTCATTTTCCAGTTTTGGGCCATCACAAAGAGCGCAGCTATGAATATTTTTGTACAAGTCTTTGTGTCCATTATCTCTTTGGGGTACAGACCCAGCAGTGCTATGGCTGGGTCAAAGGGTAGATATTCTTTTGTCGCCCTTTGGGCATAGTTCCAAATTGCCCTCCAGAATGGTTGGATCAGTTCACAACTCCACCAGCAATGAATTAATGTCCCTATTTTGCCACATCCCCTCCAGCATTCATTACTTTCCTTTGCTGTTATGTTAGCCAATCTGCTAGGTGTGAGGTGATACCTCAGAGTTGTTTTGATTTGCATCTCTCTGATTATAAGAGATGTAGAACACTTCTTCATGTGCTTGTTAATAGTTTTGATTTCTTTATCTGAGAACTGCCTATCCATGTCCCTTGCCCATTTATCAATTGGAGAATGGCTTGATTTTGTGTACAATTGATTTAGCTCTTTATAAATATGAGTAATTAAACCTTTGTCAGAGGTTTCTATGAAGATTTTTTCCCAATTTGTTGTTTCCCTTCTGATTTTAGTTATATTGGTTTTGTTTGTACAAAAGCTTTTTAGTTTGATGTAGTCAAAATTATTTATTTTACATTTTGTGATTCTTTCTATATCTTGCTTGGTTTTAAAGCCTTTCCCCTCCCAAAGGTCTGACATGTATACTATTCTGTGTTTACCCAATTTACTTATGGTTTCCTTCTTTATGTTTAAGTCACTCACCCATTTTGAATTTATCTTGGTGTAGGGTGTGAGGTGTTGATCTGTTCCTAGTCTCTCCCACACTGTCTTCCAATTTTCCCAGCAGTTTTTATCGAATAGTGGATTTTTGTCCCAAAAGCTGGGATCTTTGGGTTTATCGTATACTGTCTTGCTGAGGTCGCTTTCCCCCAGTCTATTCCACTGATCTTCCTTTCTGTTTCTTAGCCAGTACCAAATTGTTTTGATGACTGCTGCTTTGTAATATAGTTTTAGGTCAGGGACTGCAAGGCCCCCATCATATGTGTTTTTTTTCATTATTTCCCTGGATATCCTTGATCTTTTGTTCTTCCAAATGAACTTTGTTATGGTTTTTTCTAAATCAGTGAAGAAGTATTTTGGTAGTTCAATGGGTATGGCACTAAATAGATAAATAAGTTTGGGTAGGATGGTCATTTTTATTATATTGGCTCGTCCTATCCATGAGCAGTTAATGTTTTTCCATTTGTTCAAGTCTAGTTTTAGTTGTGTGGCGAGTGTTTTGTAGTTGTGTTCATATAGTTCCTGTGTTTGTCTTGGGAGGTAGATTCCTAGGTATTTTATTTTGTCTAAGGTGATTTTGAATGGGATTTCTCTTTCTAGTTCTTGCTGCTGAGCTGTGTTGGAGATATATAGAAAAGCTGATGATTTATGTGGGTTTATTTTGTATCCTGCAACTTTGCTAAAGTTGTTGATTATTTCAATTAGCTTTTTGGTTGAATCTCTAGGATTCTTTAAGTAGACCATCATGTCATCTGCAAAGAGTGATAACTTGGTCTCCTCCTTGCCTATTTTGATGCCTTCAATTCCTTTATCTTCTCTAATTGCTACTGCTAGTGTTTCTAGTATAATGTCAAATAGTAGAGGTGATAATGGGCATCCTTGTTTCACTCCTGATCTTATTGGGAATGCATCTAGTTTATCCCCATTGCAGATGATATTAGCTGTTGGTTTTAGATATATACTGTTTATTATTTTTAGGAATGACCCTTCTATTCCTATGCTTTCTAGTGTTTTTAATAGGAATGGGTGTTGTATTTTATCAAAGGCTTTTTCTGCATCTATTGAAATAATCATGTGATTCTTGCTAGTTTGCTTGTTGATGTGGTCAATGATGTGGATGGTTTTCCTAATTTTGAACCAGCCCTGCATCCCTGGTATGAATCCTACTTGATCATGGTGAATGATCCTTCTGATCACTTGCTGGAGTCTTTTTGCTAGTATCCTATTTAAGATTTTTGCATCTATATTCATTAGGGAGATTGGCCTATAGTTTTCTTTCTCTGTTTTTGACCTGCCTGGTTTTGGAATCAGTACCATGTTTGTGTCGTAAAAGGAGTTTGGTAGAACTCCCTCTTTGCTTATTATGTCAAATAGTTTGTATAGTATTGGGATTAACTGTTCTCTGAATGTTTGATAGAATTCACAGGTGAATCCATCAGGCCCTGGGGACTTTTTCTTAGGAAGTTCTTTGATGGCTTGTTGGATTTCAATTTCTGATATGGGATTATTTAGGAATTCTATTTCCTCTTCTGTTAGTCTAGGCAGTTTGTATTTTTGTATATATTCATCCATTTCTCCTAAATTGGTGTATTTATTGCCATATAATTGGGCAAAGTAATTTCTAATGATTGCCTTAATTTCCTCCTCATTGGAGGTGCTGTCCCCCTTTTCATCTTTAATGCTGTGAATTTGCTTTTCTTCCTTCCTTTTTTTAACTAGATTGACCAGTACCTTGTCTATTTTGTTTGTTTTTTCAAAGTACCAGCTTCTTGTCTCATTTATTAAATCAATAGTTCTATCACTTTCGATTTTATTAATTTCTCCCTTAATTTTTAGGATTTCTAATTTGGTTTTCTGCTGGGGGTTTTTAATTTGATCGCTTTCCAGTTTTTTCATTTGCATTTCCAATTGATTGATCTCTGCTCTCCCTTGTTTGTTAATATAAGCATTCAGGGATATGAATTTACCTCTGATTACCGCTTTGGCTGCATCCCAAAAGGTTTGACTGGATGTTTCGCCATTGTCATTTTCCTCGATGAAATTATTAATTGTTTCTATGATTTCTTCTTTAACTAAACGGTTTTGGAGTATCATATTGTTTAATTTCCAATTGGTTTTAGATTTGGTTTTCCATGTACCATTACTAATCATTATTTTTATTGCCTTGTGATCTGAGAAGGCTGCATTCATTATTTCTGCTTTTCTGCATTTGTGTGCTATGTTTCTGTGACCTAATGTATGGTCAATTTTTGTGAATGTGCCATGTGGTGCTGAGAAGAAGGTGTATTCCTTTTTATCCCTATTTATTTTTCTCCATATGTCTATTAATTCTAATTTTTCTAAGATTTCATTCACTTCTTTTACCTCTTTCTTATTTATTTTTTGATTTGATTTATCTAAATTTGATAATGGTTGGTTTAAGTCTCCCACTAGTATGGTTTTATTGTCTATTTCTTCCTTCAATTCTCCTAGTTTCTCCATTAGAAATTTGGGTGCTATATTATTTGGTGCATACATATTGATTAATGATATTTCCTCATTGTCTATAGTCCCTTTTAACAAAATATAATTACCTTCCCTATCCCTTTTGATCAGGTCTATTTTTGCATTGGCTTTATCAGATATCATGATTACCACTCCTGCCTTCTTTCTATCAGTTGAAGCCCAGAAGGTCTTACTCCATCCTTTAATTCTGACCTTGTGGGTGTCAACCCGCCTCATGTGTGTTTCTTGAAGACAACATATGGTAGGGTTTTGGATTCTAATCCATTCTGCTATTCGTCTACGTTTTATGGGTGAGTTCATCCCATTCACGTTCAAAGTTATGATTGTCATTTGTGGACTCCCTGGCATTTTGATTGCCTTCCCTAATTCTAACCTATTCTTCTTCGGCTCTACCTTTTAGTCCAGTGATTTACTTTGAAACAGTCCCCCTTGTCCCCTCCCTTGATGTTTCCCTTTTTAGTCCCTCCCTTTTTGTTCCCTCCCCCTCCCCCCTCTCTTTCCCTCCCTTTTTGTTCTCCCTCTCCCCCTCCCCCCCTTGGTTTTCCCTTCTCCTTACCCTTGTTGGGTAAGATAGAATTCAAGATCCCAATGGATCTGGATGTTTTTCCCTCTCAGAGCTGATTTCCCTGAGATTGAGGTTTAAGTAACCCCCCCCCTCTCTTCCTCTCCTTCTTATAGGAGTTTTCTTCCCCTCCCCTTCCCCTGTGAATCTTTGTGTGAGAATGATTATTCTATTTGGTCTTTCTTTACCCCCTATTTATACATTACATTTTCCCCACATGTTAGTATACATAGGTTGATATAAATGTAGTCCTTATAGAAGAGAGTTTGAGTAAAAGAAGAAGATAACATTTTCCCCTTTCCTTAATATTTACCTTTTCAGGTATTCCTTGCTCTTTGATTTTCGGTATCAAACTTTCCACAGAGCTCTGGTCTTTTCTTTGCAAAAAGTTGGAAGTCTTCTATTTTGTTGAATGCCCATACTTTCCCTTGGAAGTATATAGTCAGTTTTGCTGGGTAGCTGATTCTTGGTTGGAGACCCAGCTCTCTTGCCTTTCTGAAGATCATGTTCCATGCCTTACAATCATTCAGAGTAGAACTTGCAAGGTCTTGGGTGACCCTGATTGACATTCCTTTATATCTAAATTGTCTTTTTCTGGCTTCCTGTAGGATTTTTTCTTTTGTTTGATAGCTTTGGAATTTGGCAATTACATTCCTGGGAGTTGTCTTTTGGGGGTTTAGTGTAGAAGGTGTTCTGTGAGCTCTGTCAGTGGCTGTATTGCCCCCTTGTTCTAGAATCTCTGGGCAATTTTCTTTGATTATATCTTGTATCACCATGTCCAGTTTGGTGTTTATTTCTGGCTTCTCTGGGAGTCCAATTATTCTTAAATTATCCCTTCTCCCCCTATTTTCCAGATCTATCACCTTGTTGGTGAGATATTTTATGTTCTCTTCTAATTTCTTGGTATTTTGGCTTTGCTTTATTGATTCTTGCTCTTTTACACGATCGTTGTCTTCCAGCTGCCTGATTCTGGCCTTTAAAGCCTGGTTTTCTTTTACAGTTTGGTCAAACTGGTTTTGTAGATGCGTGAATTTCTTTTGCATTATTTCCAACTTTTCCTCCCAGAAGGCTTCCATCTTTTTGGTCATTTCTGATTCAAATTCTTCATAGGTTTGTGGAGAGTTTCCATTTCCTTTGGAAGGTTTTGGAGCATTTTCTTTTATATTATCTTCTGTCTGCTCTGTATTTTGTATTTTGTCTCCATAGAATGTGTCCAAAGTCGCCCCTTTCTTCTTATTTTTCTTGGTATTTTGGGGCTTCTGTGGTTCTGTGGAGTTTGCCATTTCTGAATGTGGAGGATTAGTTTTTCTTGTCTCTTTCTGGTGTTCAGAGGCTTTAGTCCTGGGCAGATAGTTCTATGAGCTTTCCCTGGGTTAAACTGAATATGCCTCACTGGAACTGGAATGGAAGGGTCGGACCACGAGGCCACACTCTCCCCCCGGCTCGCTTTCCGGAAGTTGCCTTCAGAATCGCTGGCCGTGAGGCTGTTTCGTTGGCCTGCGGGGGGATGGGCTGCAGCTTTCCCAAGCTCCGGCCAAGGACTTTCACTGAGACTTGGATAGCAGGATCCAGCCCGTGAGGCTGTCTTGCCCGCCCTGAGGGTTGCTGTTGTTTCGACCAGCTCTCTGCAGCGGAAGCCCCAGGCAGTAACTTTCACCAGGACTGTAGAAGGCCCTGAGGGTTCTGCTCTCTGAGCCCTGCCGGGCTGCGGCTTCCGGGAGCCTTGGACTCTGCGCTCCTACCCCTGAGGTCTGAGTGATCTCGGGTTCTGGCTTTTAAGGGGAACCGTACCTTTTGAACCGGGTCCAGGTCCAGGAGGAGGCTTCCCAGGGTCTGTGCTGTTGATCGTTTTGAATTTCGGCGCCTTAGGAGCTTATCGTTTGAGATGGGTCGGGAAGGGTTTTCAGGAGATCTGAGCTTTAGCTTTCTCTAAGCCGCCATCTTAACCGGAAGTCCGACAATCCTATCTAAATTAATATTCTTACTTAGTACATCCCAATTAAATTACCAAAATATTTTATTTAACTAGAAATATTCAATTTCATTTGGAAAAATAAAAGCCCAAGAATATCAAAGGAATTAATGAGAAAAATATAAAGGAAGGAGGTTTACCTTACCAGATTTTGAGGTATGTTATAAAACATTATTCAACATTCAATAAATAGTTTCAAAATATTATACTATTTTTTTTGAAAAAAACAAAAACCATATTTTGAGGAAGTTGCTACTTGGTAAAAACCATTAACTAGAAAGCAGTCTGGCAGAAACTACATATAAATATCTTACATCATTCACCAAGATCAAAATGGATTCACGATCTAGGGAAATATATCATGAGCAAATTAGGAGAACAAGGAACATGTCTATCAGATTTGTGGATAGGAAAACAACTTATTAATAAAAAAGAGATGGAAAGCATTTTGTGATATAAAATGTATAATTTTGAATATATTAGTCAAAAGGTTTTGTACAAATAAAACATATTTAGGCAAGCTAAGAAGGAAAGCAGTAAGTATGGAAAAATTAATAGTCTCCTGAATAGAGGACCCATACCAAAAATAGAGAACTTTGTCAAATATATAAGAATGTGTGCCATTCTCCAATTCAATAAATGGTTAAAATATATGAAAAACAGTTATTAGATGAAGAAATCAAAGCTATATAAAAATATATGAAAAATACTCTATTATTGGTTAGAGAAATGTGAAATAAAAACAACTCTTAGATATAATTTCCGACTTATCAGAATAGGACAAAATGACAAATGTTGGCAGAAATGTAGAAAAATTAGAACATTAATACATTAATGGGGGAACTGTGAACTGATCCAACCATTTTGGAGAGCAATCTAGAATCATGCTTAAAAAATGAAAAATTATGTATGCCTTTTTACCTAGCAAAATCATTATTAGATTCATTTTCTAAGGTAATCAAGGAAGAAGAACATATATATTCTAAAATAAGTATAGCAAGACTCTTTGTGGTGGCAAAGAACAAGAAATTGAAGGAATGAATGTCTATAAATTAGGGAAAAGCCGAACAAGATCTGGCATATGAGTGTGATGGAATGCTATTGTATTATAAGATATGATGAGCAGATTAATTCTGAAAAAAAACCAGGCAAAGGCGTATATGGAGTTATGAAGAGCAGAACCAATAGTACACTATATTCAGCAACAGAAATAGTTCAAAGAATGAGTTGTGCATATCCTCCTCCATAGAAAGAACTGATAAATAGAAATAAGTAAAACGTAGTTTTAAATCTACATATATCTTTTTGTCAAATGATGTCATCTCTAATCAAGAGAAGTGATGGAGAGAGGGAATTAACTGGATATTTTAATGTAAAAAAAAAACAAATAACTAAATTTAAATTTTAAAAGCATTTGATAGAAATTGTCCATAAGTCATTATAGAAGAGAATTTTTCCCCTTTGTGAAACCTAATTTACTGGTGCCAATTATAATTTTATGTGACACATATATATATATATATGTGTCACATAAAATTGTGCCATATATAACATATATAATAGGAAGCCTTTTTTATGGTGTTTTGGTATAGCATTTGTTTCTTGTTATGTAGCTTGTCTTGTGTGATTCAAACTGGAATTCTCTAATTTGTTCATTTCTCCCTCCTAGAACATTACAAAAATCATTCTTTTACTTGAATTTCTGGAATTTGCTGACTACATTTCTGGGTGAGTTAAAGTTAGGTTTTCTTTTCAATATAAAATCTATGAGATTTTCTCAATATGAACTTTGGTTTTTGAGGAAAATACTTCTGAGAAATTTTCTTTTATATATAGAAACTTTTTGATTCATCACATTTCCTGATACCATTGATGCTCAAATTGCTTTCACTGGGGTCTGTCTATATAAACTTTGATACATAGGAAACACAAGTATTCTTCCAATTTGTTATAAGTTTGGTTTCTACTATTATTTGTTGTTGTGTGTCTGGATTTTTAAAGTCAATATATGCCATACTTTATTTTTTGTCACCACTTATGGTATATTTTTCAAAGTTTCTGATTTCTATTCTAAATCACTAATCATGTTTTCTTCTTGGATAATTCTCTGTTACATTTACCTTTCTATATCTGACTGACAGTCCTATATTTTAAGTCAGTCTTCAGAAATCTAAATGCTCTTATGCCCAAATATCTTAGCCAGATGTTTATTTTCATTTTTTCTGCCTTTAAATAACAACATTATTTCCCCAAAGTGTTTACTTTTTGTTAACCATATAATAATATTTAGCAATGCTTTTAAATCTCCTTCTGTGATAATAATGTCATCCTAAGGAGCATTAGAAATAGATAATAACCATGAAGTTAGATATGTTTTGGGAGACTCCCTCTTGTCACAGACACATGTTCTTGGATGGCAACGGATCTTTCTTTCATTAATGTTATATCAGCCAATTAACTGTTTTTGAAATGGAGCCCCCAATGAATAACATTAATCTCTTTTCCTCTGACTCTTTATTAGTTCTACCTGGAGCCCAGCTGTGAGTGCTCTTGCTCTTAATAGGAATTCATATTTTTATTTTTTTCATTTCATTTACTCTTATTTCTATCATATTATATTTTTCTCTAGAAGGTTCAGCTCCCTCTTTCTGGGTGTTATTACTTAACTCTAAGTGTTTACTGGTCCTTCTTCCCTTCCTCCCTAATGTTACATTCTAATATTTTCTAGCTTCCTAAATTACCTTCTCAGTCTTCTTCTTCATCTTTTTTTTCCGCCTCTTCCTGGTACCTAGACATTCTTTCAGTAAGTGGTTATTTTAGTTCAGTGCCTTTTCCCAGGATGATTACACACACACAAACACACATATTTCTCACTATTTGTATATTTACACATTGATACATACACACACATACATCTATATAATATATATTACATATATATAATTTACGGAACAAACATGGTTTTGAGTTTTATAGAATTTTAATCTCTATTTCCAGATGATCATATGTTTATTCTCCAAAAAATGTACACTTTGTTATTTTCAACCCTAAAGTGCCGGAAGGTGACTATATGAATACACGAATGAACGAGTAATGCATTTTTAAATGCTTATGATGTGCAAAGCATTATGCTAAGCACTAGGGATACAAATAAATAAATAAGGAAGTCCCCCCTCTCAAGAAGTCCACATTATAACATTATAATGAGGGAGACAACACATATGGAAGGTTTCAGTGGTAAGTAAGATAGAACAGTTCTGTGGTCCTTGGTGTGCAGTGAATGATAAAGCAGATGGTAATGCTTTTTCTCTAATGTCATTTCCATTGAAAAATCATATCACTCTCTGATGGGAAACTAGTTGACAGTGCCAAAGACTTAGTTGGCAAGAACTTTCTTTTCTAGAGCTTGAGAAACTGTGGCAATAGCAGTTGTAGGAGCAGTTTCTAGGCTGCATCTTTAGGATTGCTTTCCAGGATGGCGACTGAAGGCAGTAGGCTGGAAGCATTACTATGCCCAAAGCTTTTGGATTCAGGTCCTGAGCAAAATTATTTCGGCAAATCACAACTAAAATAACTAGGGACCATGGATCAAGGATGGAAAAAAAAGGATATGCTAGGATAATGGTTAGTAATCAAATGGCATATTTGTCCCCTTTAAATGTTTTCTCTGGTTTTAATCTGGGATACTGAACCTCTGGGGGGTGTGTGTGTGTGTGTGTGTGTGTGTGTGTGTGTGTGTGTGTGTGTGTGACAGAGAGAGAGAGAGAGAGAGAGAGAGAGAGAGAGAGAGAGAGAGAGAGAGAGAGAGAGAAATGATATATGAAAGTAGGTACAAATCCATGTTATGCAGTAGAATAATGCTAGTAATTGATATTTTAAAACTGATGTTTTAAAGTGTACCAAGGAGCTTATTTCCATTATTTCAGGTAAGCCTCACAAAACCCCGGCTAATTCTTTCATAAGTATTACTACCTCTATGTAGCATTTAAGGGAATGCATTAGAAACTTTTAATGACTTTATTATTTTCATACAAATTTTAAGTGGCAGATGCGGGAGTCAAACTCATTTATTTCAGATTCTACATCCAGTACTCTACCTACTATATCATTAAGGATGTCTCTCTGCTCCAATATAGATGAAATCTTGGCTATGACATTAGTTTTAGAAAGTTGCTTGAGGCTCAGAGAAGTTAATTGATCTTCCTACAATCACACAGCTAATAATTGTCAGAAGCAGAAGTCGAGACAGGCTTTCCTGATTCTAAGACCAGCATGCTATCTATGAAATGATAAGCCATATTTGGAGAGCCAAACCAGATACTGAAAGAAAACTACAAAATAGCAAAAGGTTATGTATTCCACCACAGCAGCCCCATTATTGCCAGTAAAGATAGTTGGAAAGTGTATCCACTTGTACACAAATGAAAGTGGGATGGAATCCTTCTATAGGTATAAGCTATGAGAGGAGTAAAGGAAGTCAAGAACTAATTTAATCAGAGTTTAATCAGAGCCTTCTGGTTAGAAACTACATGGTTGTTACTTTATAATGAAGTTCCTGGAGATACATTTTAGTATCTAATTCTTCTAAGAGCTTAACTTTAACTAATTCAATATTGCTACTTCCCAGATCATTTGTTTTATTTCTAAAAGTCTCCTTGTCCCATGTAATTGCCATTGGCAGTCAAAATGTCCTTTTCCTTTAAAGATTTTTTTGGGTAACAATATGTCATAGATATTAATGTGTGATCTCCGTACCTTCAAAGAGATTTCACTAACCTCTAAATAAAATTTAGAATTTCCTTCAGTTATGAATTAAACACATATACATAATTCTGAGAGAGGTTTCCTTAGACAGCCAAAAGGATCTATATCACACAAAAAAATTTGAGGATTTATATATTAGTGGAAATGTATGTATGTATATATGTATGGATAAAGAGCCAACCTCAAAACCAGGAAGACATGGAGGTCCTAAACCCTGGGAAAGTCATCTAATATATAAACCTAGTGTTATTTCCATTAGACCTTATTGCCTCCTGTCTTCACCTTGCTTATGGATAGCTATGCTATGTGAGGTAATGAAAGGAAAGAAGGCATTTAAAGAAGACTAGGGACAGTTTTCTTCATTGTTAATGGAAAAATGACAGAAAGTACCTTGTATGATGGGTTGCCAAGAGTGCAGTGGTTGGGTGCTAAGCTTGGAGATTAAGCTTGCCATTTATGGAATATGGGTCTTTTTATGCATTTAGAAACCTATTTCTTTTTTTTATAGATATTTATTTATTAGTCATGCTGGTTAATATAGTGAGAAGAAAGTTGCAGCAATGAATGAAAATTAAAAAAAGAAAAGATATTCAAAGAGATACAGGAAACAAATGAATCCCTAGTCAAAACTTGAAAGAAAAAAACCCAATAAAAGTGTTAAAGAATTACTAGTAGAACTCTTGGTTCAATTTAGAGCTAATCCCATTACAAATGATTGTCCTCAATTAGTTCTTATTAATTCATTTTTAATTTTTATCAATTGGATATGGTAAGCACTGCAGCAAATGAAAAAAAAAATCTTTAACAATGAAAGGATGTGGAAAGAATGTTGTGGTGCCGATAGAGTTGGAATAAATAAATACATTCCCAAAGGGAAAAGAGTAAAACACTAATAAAAAGCAAAAAGATTGCTGGCACAGTTTCTTGGTGCAGCTAAAAGTTAAAATAATCTGGTCATTAGTCTTTGCTTATGGTAAGAGCCTGACTATGTAGAATGACTATGCAAAAAATATGGTATACTATTAATTTTTTTCTCAATTTTCTATTCTAAGCATTTACATTGACTCATTTGTGTGCTTCCTATACCTTCCCAAAAGTAAAATGAATCTTAGTTATGGTACAGAAAGTGTACATAGTTTTTTGGTTTATATTATAGGATTCTAGGCAATTAGTTTTCTAAATTATTTAAGTCATAGAGTAGACATGGAACAATGAAAAAAAATTAAAATTGGTTCTAGATTAGAAGAAGTCATGCTTTTATATTTATCCCTTGTAAATACCTCTGTTATCTTTGCCAGGGTTAATTGGCTTCTCTGAGCCTCTGTTCCTTCTCTCTAAGATGAGAGCGTTGGGTTATATGGCCACTAAAATAATTTTGAGTTTTAAATAAAAAATGTTTCTATGTTTTGATGATGAAGTAGATCTCCAAGGCCAGCTGGTCTAAACTCCCTTGTTTTACATATGAGAAAACGCAAGCCTTCAAATAGAAAGTGATTTACCCAAGGTCCTATAGTGAAAGGGGAGGGGGAGATGACACTGAAACCTGACTCCTTTTGATTCCCAATGCTCATGTGCTTCTCACTATACCACCTTTCCTGGTATTTCTGCACTCTGCATTTCTACCTCCAGTTTAGTATTATGATCTGAATGTAGAGCTGAACATTTGAATTGCAATTTCCTTTTTAACTGGTAAAGATCTAAATTAGCCTTTTTTTTCTTTTTGAGAGGGGAACATTATGACTCTAGTGGTACCTTTAAACTCTTCTTTTAGTTCCATCTTCCAACAAAAGATTGTCTTCTCTAGGTCTTCTCCTGCACTGTGTTCCATCCAGATGCCAGTGACTTGGCGCTACTGAGAAGTCTGGCCTGAATGTTGCCAATTTCATAGAGAAGAAAGATTCAATGAAATCAGAAAGTAAAGGCACTCGAAAGTCTATTTCCCCAGGCAGCATTGTTTAGATGTTATTGCCTTATTCCCTATCTGACCAGGTCTTCTATTATTGTAAAGTATCTGGGAATTGCTGCTGAGTTCAGAAAAAATAAGGGAAATGCCAAACTGGTGTAATGGGACTGATGGATCATGGAAGTAAAATAAGAAGCTTTGAAGTAGAAAGAAGGAATTCAAAGGACTTGATTCAAGGTTAGGTCTTTGAAGAGTATTTGCATGGCATCTAGCCTGAGTCTAAGGCTCTGTAACTCCTTTTACAGTGCCATGCAATTAAGTGCTCAATAAATGTTCTTTGGTGATGATGACAGCCCAAAGCTAGCCAGCTGTTTCAGTATGGAAACAACAAAACTTTCACAAACACTCTAAAAACTCATATTAAGGAAACATCTGTAATTTAGATGCATTCCAAAAACTCATTTAAACACCTTTTAAAAATATGGTCTATTTTATAGACAGAAATAAAAGAAGGTTTCAGCTAGGCTTTGTAAATGAGGTGTGGCTTGTGTTCTGTTTTATGGGATGATTATATGAACAATCATCTGTACTCACTTCTTGCTCATGCTGCCTTTGCACAAAATAAACATTATAAGAGATATTTCCACTATCTAAAAAGTTCAAGATCTGACTTTTAGCTCTGAAAATTACTTTTGCCTGGGGCATACTGTTTAGCATTCTTTGTCTGAGTCTAGAGATTTAACATATCTCACTCACATTAGTGTGTCTTATAATTCAAGTGTAGTCATCACTCATAAGGATCCTTGACCAGAATCTCTTTTACTTTTCTGCTACACTGTGATTCAAGGACGCACTGATTTAAAGTTGATTCAGGCATCCATTTATTTTCAGCTGAACCTGCTATGGAGGGCATCTGGTCACGAAAAAGGGTCTACAAGCTTGTTGTACTGGGGTTCTGTCATGCCAAAGTTAACAGCAACAACTTAATTCACAATATTGCCCATGTATCCCAATGCAAAAAACTATACCAATAACAACATATTTTGGCTATCACTCATTTTCTCTTCAGTTTCTTCTTCCTCTTTTTCTTTTTCCTTCCTTCCTTCCTTCTTTCCTTCCTTTCTTCTTTCCTTCCTTCTTTCCCATTTTCCCTTCTTTCTTTTTTCCCTCCCTCTATTATTTCTCTCTTCTGTTTCTATATTGATATTATGTCTCACTGTTTCTATGTGTTTGTCTCTCTGTCTCTCTCTACCTGTCTTTGTCTTTCTCCTTATTTTAAAAGCAAAAATCTGAGGTATGATCTGAATACACACATACATACACACTTACTCTGAAATATTGTTAAAATAGCAAACACTCTTTTTTTCAGGCTTAAATGACTCCAAACCAGCTTGTTCTGAGGGGAAAAAATGAGGAAAACCCCAGGATGACTTCAAGTTCTGATCTTTATTAACTATATGAGAGCATGAGAGAATGTCACACAGAAAAGACAGCTTGTGAAAGAGTATATATCCTATATTCCCCTTCCCCCAATCTTCTCTTAGCTGGTTAACATTTTCTTTCTGATATTCTCCCATATATGTTAGATAGATAGATAGATAGATAGATAGATAGATAGATAGATAGATAGGAATTTATATATGGGATCCTTTATTATTTTGTTTTGAAAAATTCATTTAGTCAATTTAGAATATTTTTCCTTGGTTACAGGAATCATGTTCTTTCCCTCTTCTCCCTCCACCTTCTCCCATAGCCGATGCACAATTCCACTGGGTTTTACATGTGTCTTTGATCAAAACCTATTTCCATATTATTGATGTTTGCACTAGGATGTTCATTCAGAGTCTACATCCCCAGCCATATCCCCCTCGACCCATGTCATTGAGCAGTTTTTTTTCTTCGGTGTTTTTACTCCCACAGCTTTTCCTCTGAATGTGGATAGTGGTTTTTTTCATAGATTCCTACAAGTTGTTCAGGGACACTGCATTGCCACTATGGAGAAGTCCATTATATTCGATTGTACCACAGTGTATCAGTCTCTGTGTACAATGTTCTCCTGGTTCTGCTCCTCTCACTCTGCATCACTTCCTGGAGGTCATTCCAGTCCCCATGGAATTCCTCTAGTTTATTGTTCCTTTTAGCACAATAGTATTCCATCACCAACAGATACCACAATTTGTTCAGCCATTCCCCAATTGAAGAGCATCCCCTCATTTTCCAGTTTTTTTTTGTGCCACCACAAAGAGCGCAGCTATGAATATTCTTGAACAAGTTTTTCCTTATTATCTCTTTGGGGTATGGGCTCCTTTATGATGGAAGCTCCATGAAGGCAAATACTTTTCCTTTTCTGTGTATCCTTCAAGGCTTAGTAAAGTTCCTGGCACATAAAGGCCTGTTATTTCCTATTGATTGTTGACTGACAGAACTATCTATAATTCTTTTGTTCAATTATTTCTTAGGAAACAAAATACCTATTCTCTTTCTTTTGCTCAATTCTTTGTCATGGAAATGAAGTGAGCCATCCATGTTATAAATATGAGTCTTTCTTTTTTCCTTTTCAACTTTTTGATAAATTTTTTACATTAGGATTCAGAATTCTGGAATTTTCAATACATTTGAAATTGTGAAGCTGAAGCAAAATAGGAAAAAATACATTTTGAAGAGAATCAAATTGAAAATCTTTTAAATGACACTCAAAAAACTCAGAGCAGATCCAAATGGCCACTGCCTTTATATTGTCATATTGATACTTGAGCATGTGATGTAGACTGCAGAAGACATACTATCTGAGTTTAGAAAATGTCAACATTTTTAAATGTAAAGTCAATGATCTTTAAGAGTTGGGAAAATAAACTTCATTTCTTTTTTTTTTGTTATAAACATTTACTATTATAAGCAAAACAAAACTTACCCATATTATAGATAAGTGACTATTCACATTTGTACATTACCATTTTAAACAGCTCCAGATAAACTCTACAAATGTCTTACAACATATTAAACAGTATTCAAGTTACTGGGTAACATAGAGCACATACAGCAGAAGCCTCAAGTGTTTCCCCCATTGTCTAGTTTACAGCTCAAGTAAGGTTTCATCTTACAAGTGACAAATTAAATTACATTAATGAAGTAAAAAATAAGAGGATTGTTTTGCGAGATAGAGGTCAATTTGCACTTAAGTTTCCATAACCATCTCCAATTAAGGAAAAATGCCATCTTGAGAAAAACAGGCTTTGAGCCGATAAACTTCATTTCTACAAGGATTATTGTAAGGCCATCGTACATTGTGTTTTCAAATTACTGACATAAAATATATATAACTCAGATTTATTTATATTTTTGTTTTTGTACTGAAAAAATAGGTGTCTTTTATCCTAACACATTTTGAGTTTTGCATTAGGTAAGGCCACTGAAAAGTCCTAATGTGACATTCAATGATTTCCTTCCATATTTTTCTCTTTAAGCACTAATAGTCACTAAATTTGAAATTTATTTGTTCAGTAAACTTGAACAAAACTCTAGTAGAATCTGTGCTATTTGTGGATAGTAACTGCTTCATTCTTATCTTTTTAATCCCAGAACTTGAGTGGCTCTTATATTATATTCAAATACTGTAATAGTTGTGTTTTCTCAGCAATTAGGCTGTTTTTTCCTATGATGAAGCTTACAACACACATGTATTTACAAAACCCTTCCTTTGAGACATCCTTCCATGTCCTTACATAAATTCATGACTCGGGACCCAACCAATATTCTAGAGATCTTTTGCACTTTCTTCTGACATCATAAGGATTCCATTGGAGAATTCTGATTTTCTACCCATCACCTCTCATTCTTGAAATATGGAAAGTCCATCTTCTTTTTATAGAATACAATTTTCTTGATGACATCTCTTACACTGATTCTTCTTCCAAGTCTTCATTTAGAATATTATGATCTGATCCTATCACCATGTACTTCTTCAGAGCTCAGTGTTATACATGGTGATCATTTAAAATATTTTGTTTCATTGAAATGGAAATGATGAAATTTTTTAAAATCTAAGTTTAAAATTTTAATTTTTATGCAATGATCTAACTTTTAACTTTAGAAAAACCTGCTCCATTATAGGGGAAAAGTTATAGTAATAGCAGTTTCTTAATGAGGACTTAATATTTTGGTTTGACTTTTGGAAAACTTTCTAAGTCTATATATTTCATAGAAATTAGTGAAGGCAGGGTATAACTATTGAAGCATACTTTTTTTCTGTCTTTTTTGCAGGGTGTTGCATTTTATTTTGCAGCATGACTAATATAAATATGTTTTTCAAGAATGTCCATGTATTACCTCTATGTAATTGCTTACATTTTCAAAGAAAGAGGAGAGGAGGGAAGGAGAGTAAGAGAGAATTTGGAACTAAAAAATTATAAAAAATAATGTTAAAAATGAAGTTAAAAAGCTATGAAAAAATAAGTGTCTAATGAGACAATATACTGTAAGAACAGAATTCATTTTCAACTTGAAAGGCTGTTGTTGAATTATTAGGCTACAGTTTTCTGAATTACCAATGAAGTACTTCATTGGAGAAGTGGTATAAAGGATAGGATCAAAGAGATCCATAATTTGAAATGGTAGTGGACTGGCAATGCAATGAGAGTGAGGGAATACCCACACAATTTCAATAAAAAAGCTACTTGGGTGGATCTCTATGGGTCAGATTTATGGTAACAAAGGGCAAGAAAGTATGGCTGGATTGCCATCTGCAGCATAAGAAGGATACTTCCATAAGAAGGATATCTACTGATATCCATGACATCATAGATCCATCAAAATACTGAAATGCCATGTATTTCCTGGATGACTGTGTTATTCTCACTTATATTCTCCACTGCACTGCTATTGAAGACCTATTGAGCAAGAAGAACAAAGCCATTATGGAGTGGCAAAACAACCCAAACTCTGCTCCTAAAAAGGACAGATTCAAGTCTCTCCAAGCCACAGCGCAGCGTGAGATCAGGAAGATGCAAGACCGATGGTGGGAAAAAAAGGCAGAAGAAATCCAGAGCTTTGCTGATATGAAAAACTACAAACAATTTTTCAGTGCCCTCAAGACTATCTATGGGCCACTAAAACCCACCACCATTCCCTTGCTATCCTCTGACGGTGACACTCTCATAAAAGATAAAAAAGGCATCAGCAACAGGTGGAAAGAACACTTCAGTCATCTTCTCAACCGACCCTCTTCTGTCGACCAAAGCACACTTGACCAGATCCCCCAAAACCGCTCCATTGAACAACTTGACGTCCCTCCTTCAATAGAGGAAGTCCAAAAAGCCATTAAACAAATGAGTGCAGGCAAGACACCTGGTAAAGACGGGATCCCAACCGAGGTGTACAAGGCCTTAAATGGAAAGGCTCTCCAGGCATTCCACATAGTACTGACCAGCATATGGGAAGAGGAAGACATGCCCCCAGAACTCAGAGATGCCTCCATCGTAGCCCTATACAAGAACAAAGGCTCACGAGCAGCCTGTGACAACTACAGAGGCATCTCACTACTCTCCACTGCTGGAAAGATCCTCGCCCGTAGACGCCTGTCATCTGTTTCAGAGCAGAACCTGCCTGAATCACAATGTGGCTTCCGACCAGATCGCAGCACCATCAACATGGTCTTCACAGTGAGGCAAATGCAGGAAAAATGCCTTGAGCAGAACCTGAGTCTCTACATTGTCTTCATAGACCTGACAAAGGCGTTCGACACAGTGAACAGGGACGCATTGTGGGTGATCCTCAGCAAGCTCGGTTGCCCAGCAAAATTCGTCAAACTGATCCAGCTCTTTCATGTCGACATGACAGGAGAAGTCCTATCTTGTGGAGAGACTTCTGATCGCTTCAACATCTCCAATGGTGTGAAACAAGGCTGTGTCCTCACTCCGGTACTATTCAACCTATTTTTCACCCAAGTATTACAACATGCTGTGATGGATCTAGACCTGGGCATCTACATCAAATACCGACTGGATGGCTCACTATTCGACCTTCGCCACCTGAGTGCAAAAACAAAGACAACAGAGAGACTCATCCTGGAAGCTCTCTTCGCAGATGACTGTGCTCTCATGGTCCACCAAGAAAATCATCTCCAAACCATTGTGGACAGGTTCTCCACCACAACAAAACTGTTTGGCCTGACTATCACCCTCAGCAAAACAGAGGTGCTGTTCCAACCCGCACCAGGGAGGCCAATGAACCAGCTGTGCATTACAATCGACAGCATGCAGCTTTCTAACGTCAACACTTTCAAGTACCTGGGCAGCACCATTGCCAACAATGGGTCCCTAGACCATGAGATTAATGCCAGGATCCAAAAGGCCAACCAGGCACTCGGGCGGCTGCGCTCCAAAGTCCTCCAACACAGCGGTGTAAGCACTGCGACGAAGCTCCAAGTGTACAACGCAGTGGTCCTCAACTCGCTCCTGTATGGTTGTGAGACATGGACACTGTACCGGAAGCACATGAAACAGCTGGAGCAATTCCACCAACGCTCCCTCTGGTCAATCATGAGGATCCGATGGCAGGACCGAATCACCAATCAGGAAGTCCTCGACAGAGCCAACTCCACCAGCATCAAAGTCATGATCCTCCAAACCCAGCTACGATGGTCTGGACACGTCATCCGCATGGACCCACAGCGAATACCAAGACAGGTATTCTATGGTGAACTGTCAGCTGGACTCAGGAAATAAGGCCGACCAAAGAAAAGATTCAAGGATCAGCAAAAGTCAAACTTGAAGTGGGCTGGCATCACACCAAAGCAACTAGAACTCGCTGCCTCTGACAGAAGCAGCTGGTGAACCCACATTAATCATGCCGCCACCTTTGAAGATGAGCGACATCGACGTCTTGCCGATGCGTGTGAACGCCGACAGCAGGCCACAACCACACCTCCCGTAACAACTGGTGTTCCAGGCCCCGTGTGCCACAAACTCTGCGCCTCAGCCTTTGGACTCCAAAGCCACATGAGGGTACACCGTAGATGAAACTGCACAAAGACAATGGTCATTCTTGATCACCGAGAGACTACCACTACTATTCTCCATGTCCTAGATGGAGTGGCTTACTTTGGTTGCCTGTATATGGTATATCATTTCCTTTCAATGTCCTTTTCATAGCCTGACACCTAATGCCTGAAATATTCTCTGTTTTCATCACTATATCTTGGAATGTCTTGTTTGCTTCAAGGTTCAATTCAAGTGTGACTTCCTTTAAAAGACCTGTCCTGATTTCTCTGTTTTGTTTTTTTTTATGTCCTCCTCATTTGCTTTGCATACATCTTGTTTTTACTTAAATATGTCATATCCCTCCAGTATATGGAAGTTGATTATGACTAGATACTCTTGCTTTTCTCTTGGTATCCAGAGAGCCCCAAATGGTTCCTTATACATGGGGGGGGGTCTTATAAATATTATTTGATTGATAAGTGATATTCTTTTTAGGGCTTCCATTATATAATTTTACACATGATTTTAACTCATGTCATATTAAAAATAATTTGGAATTTTATAAATATACTAATTATTCTCAGATTAAAGAACCAATTATGAATAAATATAATTCTTATCCATGAACTTTAAGAACACAATTATCTACATATTGTGATTCTTGGATGATTGGTGATGCTTTCAGCTATTGAGTAGAAGGTTTTTCCATAGGTTTCTAAGAATGCATCTTGGAACAAATTAGCCATATCTTAAAATATAACTACTTGTTGCTATTCAGTCATTTTTTCAGTCATATGTAACACTGTCATCCCTTTTGAGGTTATCCTGGTGAAAATACTGGAGTAGTTTCCCATTCTTTCTCCAACTCATTTTACAAATGAGAAACTGAGGAAAAGAGGGCTAAGTGACTTGCTCAAGGTCACCCAGTTGGTAACTTTATAGGGTCATATTTGGAATTAGGGGAGATGAATGAGTCTTTCCAACTCCAGAATAGACACTATACACTGTGGTGCCACTTAGCTGCCTGTTTGACCCTTTCATCTGTTGAAATGTTTCAATACTATCCAAAACTTTGTGACTCCATTTGATAGGTTTTCTTAGCAAAGACCCTGGAGTGATTTGCCATTTCCTTCTTCAGCTCATATTATAGATGAAGAAACTGAGGCAAATAAAGTTAAGCAACTTTTCTAGCATCTGAGGGTTCGAGTCTAAATTTGAACTTAGATCTTCCTGAGATTTTATCCACTGCATCACCTACATGCCCCATAGTTACTTAAAAAAGCTTTAGTAATACACAGCATTTTCATACTGTAGTTTGTGATTTAGCTGTTAGAAAAATTTTCAGACAAGGCACCATTAATTCTGGTGTAGCCAAACACATCATCTTAAAATAATCTGGGTTATATAAGGAAAATAAATGTGTTATATTTAACACACAGCAGAACTAAGGTCTACTTATGTTGTCATTGTTGTCATTCTCATTTTATATCCAACCTCTTTTTTCTCTCTACATGACCTTGTGAAATAACAGAGAACGTTAAAGAAACAACACATTTCCCTACATACTTGTTGTGCCTATAAGACTCTGGCTAAATTCAGTAAAGTACAGATTTCTCTGCATGAATGTAGCTTGAATCCCTGGTAAATATTTGAAGTCTTCTCCCATTCCTATGGTATGCTTGATACATTATTCCTTTATTGCTTCAATTGAAATATCATTTGATAATCCATGTTGTCCCTTGCCTTCATTATACATTAAATGCATCAGCATAGTGTTCCTCTCTATAAAAGTTTGTTTCAAGGAGATACTGTTTGTCCTTGGGTTCATGTCTAAATGTTGGTATCCTTTATCTCTTAGGAAGAGTTTTACTTCTTAATTATTTTCCTTTTTTCCTCCTCTTTCCTCTGGTTGCTGATAATCGACCTAGCTTCATCATACTCCACGTTATTCTTATTCATAAGCTCATTGTCATGTTGAAATTGGGAACTAGAACTTTTATTGAATTGCTATCCATCCCCTAATGTGTCTTCATTTCCACCACTCAGAATCATTTTCTTTACTCTAGTTTTATCACTACTTCCATGAAACCTTTCTTTATCCCTTCAATTGTGAGTGGTATCTCTCTTAAGGTAACTGAAGGGACCAAATTAGAGATGAAAGGGAATCTTAGAAGTCATATAGTCCATATGCTTCATTTTGTATATAGCATGGAGCATTGACACACCACTTGTTAGAGGCTTTGCCAAATGCTGTTCTTTATCAAGCTGTTGATGAAGAAGAATATTTTGGTTTTTCTTTTCCCCAGCTTGTTAAAAAAAGGAACTTGTTTTGGCATCTCAAGGATGATAATGCTAATTTCAGTAAAAGGAATGGGTTGTGTCTTCGTTTTTCCAAAGGGAGAAGTCTGACAGCTCAATGGTGCATTAGATAGAATGTAAGACTTGGAACTAGGAAAACAAAAGTTTGAAACCTGCCTCAGATACTTATTTGCCTAGCTGATCCTAGTATATTACTTAAGTTCTCTCAAACTCAGTTTTCTTATGTGTAAAATGGAGAAAATAACTCCTTCCTAGGACTTTAATGGCGATTAAATGAATATATATATATGTAATATATGTGTATGATCCACTATGCAAATCCTATATAAATGTTGTTATTATTATTATTTTATTTATCCAATGCACAATGTGAGTTCAGTATAGGATATTTTATTTACTCTTACACAGAAATATATGCTCAACCTAAAAAATAATAATTAGCATTTACAGAATAATTAGAACAGAATTCATTCAGTAACAACGTGTACCTCCAATTACAATCATTTTCAAAGCTAATATTTTAAAACTCATCAGAACTGTCTGATCAAATGCTAGTTGTTATGTGAGTATGATGACTCACATACTTGAGTAGAAAAATAAATTGATCCTTCACCAATAAATTGTCATGTTTTTCTAGAGAGACAGAGCAAAGAGAATGATAGCTTCTAATGTCTCTCCTTTTAACAAGTGCCTTGAGCCTCAAGTTCTTCTGGTTTAGCAGCTAGTTATGAATCTCATTGCGAAAACTAATCATGGCCAAAAATTGGCTCACTTTGTTTCCACATAGTCACTAAAAATATCAATAGAACAAAATTTCAGTAGGGAGGAAAGAGGTAAGAAGAGCCCTCTCATATATACATGAGGAACCTGAGTTATACCAAGAGGAAGTTACTTTTCCCAAGGTCAAACAGGTAGTAACTAGTAGAATTTGAATTTGAATTCAGATCTTCCTGCTTTTGACTATAGATTAGGGGTTCTTTCCATTTATATGTCTTGATATATGTAGCATTAACATAAGTGGAATATAAGGTCCTTAAGAGATGAGATCAAATCATTTTTGAAATTTAAATTCATTTATTTGTTTGTTACATTAAAAATGTATGTCTTCCTATGCTTGTAGAGTAATGAATATGTAGCAGAAGTTTAATGCATTTCATTAAAAAAATTTTTTTTAAACCCTTACCTTCTGTCTTGGAGTCAATACTGTGTATTAGTTCCAAGGCAGAAGAGTGGTAAGGGCTAGGCAATGGGGGTCAAGTGATTTGCCCAAGGTCACACAGCTAGAAAGTGTCTGAGGCCAGATTTGAACCTAGGTTCTCCTGTTTCTAGGCCTGGCTTTCAATCCACTGAGCTACCCAGCTGCCCCCATTTCATTAAATTAAACTATATACTCTGGATCATGGGCTTCTGCTATGCTTTTTTTGGTGACATTCACACACACACCCATCCCCCACCCAAACACACTAGCTGGTGCTGGTGCTGGGGAAATACTAAATATGACTGTGATTTTCATGAAAACAATTTAGTCAGTTGTTCTTCCTTTACATTGCTAAAAGTTTTTCCTTAGGGAGATAATTGACTTCTAAACATAATTTGTTCATGATCAATGCATTGTTTCAATTAATGAACTACATTATTTGGGCTAAAGGAAGCAATGAAATCTCATTCTTTCATCATAAATATGAGTCTCAGGTCAAAACAATATAAGTGTTTGCTTTTGACTTATGATGAAGTTGACATTCTTCTTGAATATTTCCATAGTGATGGTAGGATTTATCGTCTGTCACAGCTTTGAGTTATAACAAGGAATTAAAAAGAGGATCTGCTGTGTACTTCAGTGTATATGCTCTCATACAATTAGCCCAGGGATTTGTTATGTGATTACAATGAAGTAACATATATAGAAGGCTTTTCAAATCTTATATCAATAACGGAGAGCCAATGTGGCAAAATGGAGCAGCAGCTGACTGAGGTTCAAGATACATCTCCGACATCTAATAGCTATATGACCTTGGATAAATCACTCACATTTTTCAGTGCCTCAGGCAATTCTTGAAAGCTATAAATTATTGAGTTACTGGTTTGTTTACATGAAGTGTTTTTTAAGTCGCATTTCTTGAGTTCAAATCTAGGACTTTTTCTGATGTTTATTTTCTTCTTGACTTTTGGTCAGTCATTTAATCTTAGTTTACTCATCTATAAAATGAGAGAATTGGCCTAGATGGCTTCTTAGGCCCATTTCAGTCCTAGACTTATAATCCTATGATCAACATGTGTATGAACACTACATAATCATTCCTTATTCTTATACTTGACTGAAAATAATTCAAGTCTAAACTTCTAAAAATTATTTAAGACTTTGTAGTTTACCACACTTTGTCAACTGAAGAATGCTGACACATTATTTTAGGAAGGTAGCTAATTCCTTATGGTATAAAGTGCTCATTTCTTGGTTTTTCTTCTAACATGAAAAATATAAAAAAGGTCATTTTGAAAATGTTGAAAATAAAGCCTAGAATGACATTTTACAACTGCTGTATAATGAAAAATCACTCACATTTGCAAAAGAAAAGGTTGGCTAAGATGCCTAAGAAATTCTCTTGGGCCTCAGGGAATGAGGTATGCAATTCCTATCCTGAGAATTAGTAAATGAGTTCCTTTTTAGTTCTTAGTTTTCTCATCTGTCAAATTAGAGATCAAAGTCCTCACAAGGTGACTGTCTTAGAAAATTAGAAGTAAATCTCTTAGGCAAAAATAACAATAATAATAATTACAATCCTTTCACTTGAATAATTATAGAAATTCTAGGGGAAAAGGATTCCTAAAGATTATAATACTTCTATTTTCAAAATTCTCTTGGCTATTTCATTATAATTTAGTTCATTGTTCTTTGAGGGACTGCAACTGAGGTATGTATGAAAATAAACCAATATCAACCCTAAAGTTTTATTAGGCTAAATTACAGAAATATTCTCTAGAGTTGTCAGCATTGTGACAGAGCACTTTGGCCTCTAATTTGTATTTTTTTTTTTTACATTTTAGTGTAATTAGTAACTATGAAGCCTCTTATACTCAAAAGTTGTGCACTTAAAATTTCTTAATTTATTGAATATTTATATTCTCTCCCCAATACATTCACATGTATTCATATATGCAAAGATATATCCACAAACATGTATACACAAACACACACATTTGTATAAATACACATACACACCTACATACATACACACACTATCTATACATGCACACACAACTTATATATCTATATATTCCAAGGAATATTTTTACATAAGTCCCAAGGACAAAGAAAATGCAAAAAGCATTCTCCTGGATGGAATCTATGATCTAGATCCCAGATGCAGAAATACACATTAACTCTCCCTAATATACAGGTACTGATTTAGGGCTTTTCTACTCTAGGTCTTGATGTAATATTAAACACAGTATATAAAAAGCAAATTATCATAGTCGTTACATAATATTCATTCCTGAATATATCCTTTCCCAGGCATTGCCTAAAGAGACATTGTTATGGGGGTTGATATGTACAGGCGCCAAAATGTTATGGGCGGGAAGGATACCCCTGGGGTCCGGGAAGGATAAACTTAGCTTAAAAATAAAAAGAGAAATTTATTCATTTAGAAAGTAATGTTGAGTGTGGCCAGGAGGATAGCAAGGTGGGACAGCAAGATGGGGGAGCAGTTCCTTGGGAGGACAGCATGAATGGAAAGGCTGTTCCTCCATGGGGAGAGCATGGATGGAGAGGCTGTCCCCCAGGTGACATCAGTTCTGGGGCTTTTATCCTCTTTACAACAGATGCTATGTCATGGTGTGGACCTGACCTATAGAGTGTTAGTCCCTCAGGCATTTGGTGGGGTGGGGTGGTCATCTGACTGGGGTCTGCCTGGAGGCATAAAGATTCATTTCTTTGTCCCCCTTAAATCTAGAGGACAAAAGAGGGTAAACATCTCAGGACCCTGGATGGAGTTATTGGGTGTTTCTAGGTTAAGAGTCACAAGGATGCAAAGGCAAGGGAGTTTCCCTGATAATAGTTCCCCTGGGTTTCTGGGGGTACAGTGCCCATGTCAACATTTATTGTAATTATTTTAAGAGAGCTAAAAAAGATAGTTCATTTAAACAAATGAAGATTATATATAATATACAAGGCAGAATATAGCATAACATTTGCCTCACTTTTTTAGTGAAAGGAAAAAGGACATTTTTCAACTTTTCTCTAGGGATACATTTAGTCCCTGTAAATTACATAATGCTTTACTTTACTTTTATTGTTTTCTCATTTATGTTCCTGTAGTACCTTTTCCTGAAATTGCTTCACTTCTTATCATTGTCTGTAAGCCTTCTAATGGTCCTCTGATTTTTTCATATTTAGTGTTTCTTATGTCTTGGTTACACATGTAGCCTTTCTATACAATTATTTCCTCCTTGCACTGTTGACATATTGCCAGTTGGCATAAGAAATTAAATGATCATTTTTTGGAGTTTTGAAGAAACCACAGACAACATGCAAAGGCCAAGTGGACAACTGAAAAAATATAGAAACTCAGAAATGCAAAAAAAAAAAAAGTTCAGTATTATATAATGTTAATTTATTTTATCTTTAAGGCCATATGTGTATATATATATATATATATATATATATATGTGTGTGTGTGTGTGTGTGTGTGTGTGTGTGTGTGTGTGTGTGTGTTTGTGTGTATGTATATAATTTTTAAAAAGTTAAAAGTTTATTAAAAGCATTAACTAGAAAAAACACAACTATTAAATAGTCAAAATCACTCTTTAATCAAGGGCAAAATAGGTTCAGTGAGAGTAGGCCTCCACAATAGAGCTGCTCCCACAAATGACTGCACCCCCAGGTGACTGCACAGAGTGGAAGATTGAACTCTGGTTGCTCTGGTCACTGATTCCTGGGAGTGCCATGGTTCAAGATTGACTCTGAGGAACAAAAGAATTTGGGGAAACTATATACCATTCTAGATGACCTGGGGGCTTAGAGTGAGAGGGACAGTTGATTGACTTTACAATGATAAGAAAGGAAAATGAGGAGTTCCAGACTGGAATGACAGTGAGGGGCTCATGCCCTACAATGGACACAAAAAGTAAAGACTCAGCCCAGGGCTGGGCCACCTTGGTAAAGGACCTTAGCCTAGGGGGAGAAACCATAGGGACAAAAGAGATACTTAATATTGGATGGGATTAGCTACTCCCACCCAAACTACCAGGATGTTCATTGCCCAGTGAAGTGGGAACTTCCCTCAGAGGGAAAATTCTCCAGTGACAAGGTCAAAACCTGGGGTTTCTACCTCCCAATTAAATAAACTGGGGTATTATGAAGTTATGTTTTCCTCCTTTGATTTCTTTTGTATTTCTTTTGATCCTTTTCCACTTTTACAACATTTTGAAGTCAGTCTATTCAAAAGACTTTCCCCTTGTTCCTATTGACCTTCCTGTCCTAAGTATTTTGAGTTTAAACAGTATCCTTATTTTAATTTATAGTTCTCTCCCTCTCTTGACCCTTCACTTTCCAACCAAACTGAGCTTGTGCTTTTACTTCTGTGATCCTAGTAGGTAGAGCAGTAGTTGGCAATTAATAGGCACTTAAAAATATGTGTCAAATGACTAGTTTAAAATCTCTTTGCCAAATTTTAATTACTAGTCTTTTGCTTCACCTTTTTCAATATTTTCCTTTGATTTGTTAAATTCTCTTCCTTCCCAGTCTATTCTCGATTATTCTTTTAAATAATAATTTCTATTTTTATATATACTTACTTTTGCTTTTCTCTTAGAGTAGACATTCTGGAACATCAAATTTGAACTTTCTGTATCCCATTTCTGTTGATTAATTTGTAGGTCTCCTCTCATCCTCAAGTTTTCTGATATTCTTTGCTCTTAGAGATATCATATCATGAACAAAACTTGTTGAATTACAAGTATTGTGGTGTGGTGACAGTCATTCTAACTTTAGTTATGAGACTTGACCCTACCTTCTCTGACCTTGCCATGATTACACACCACTTCTTGGGTCATGTTATCAGTTCTTTAATTCTACATCATCTCTCCAGCCTGATTTATGTTCAAGGTTGGAATTTTAACCTAGAAGACTGAACCAATTCTTGGTTAAAGGTGGTTTCCCAATATCCAAGTCACTTTCAGAGGAACTCCATAATGAGACCATTATCTCTTACCAAAGACAAATACCACCAACATCACCCCCACCTTGGAAATATTCATTAGCAATACCTTTTCCTTTCTCCTTCAGGTGTGCATGTGGAAACCTCCTCCTAATTACATTTCAATCCTTCTTTATTATTTCTCTCCAAGTTTAAACAGTTTCCATTCATTGAGAAATTACAAATTACTAGTCCTCCATAAATCACTGGATTCATCTGAGGTCAATCCCTGACTTTTCTATTTCTCTTATCTCATTTATGCCCTTTCATGCATCTTCCCACTGTGTTATCTCTCTCACAAAAGAAATCAATTCATCCACAGAGGATCATGGGATTTAAGCGTGTAATATCAATTCAATTCTTTTTCTTTTGTTACTTTTAGGTTTTAGTAACTTAGTTTCTTTTTGTCCCTTAATAATTGCTCTTCTTTCTTTTTCTCATCAATTAATTACTTTTTAAAAAATAGCTTTAAAATGATATAACTTATTTCATTAGTCTTTTCTTGATAATTGCATTTATTTACCACTTTTTTATTTTTAGAGATACTTACGAGTCAAATAAAATGCTCACTTTCAGAGTGGGGGTTAAGGATGCTTCTCAGGCCACCACTTCCAGGCCACTTGAATATCCATATTTTTGATGAAAACAATCTGAGTTTTACAAGCTATGTTATTTTGGAGTTGGAATTGAGTTCCTTTTCCTTTAGATTATACTGTTTTGTTCTTTGAATTCTTGTGACTATGAAAAAGTATGGGTTTATTAAAATTGGAGTACTTCTATATTGGGAGTTCTTTCTCCTGAATTACTGTAACCCTTATTATTGTTGACATTGGAAAATGTAATCACTACATATCTTGGCATTTGAAGGAGAATGGTTTTCTCTCTGGTAGCAAATTGTGGATTCAAGTGATCCATGCTTTGTATTCTGTATTAAAATATTCTGATCATTCTTATTTTTCTCCAGTAGTGTCAAGTTCTGCTCCATGGATTATTCATGGGTCATCAAACTGGGATGAGCAAAATGATTTTGGGGATTACAGAGGGTTGAACTGCCAGACTGACAGATCAGACACACAGACATCCTCTTTCTGGGTGGTGACAAAGTTTAATGAGTTGTGGTACATACTTTATAGGGAAAATTATGTAGGCTAAGGGATTAGGGAAGCCTTTTGCAGGGACAATGGTTAGTAATGATTGACAAGATGGAAAGAATGGATATAAATTACCTTAGTGGCCCTAAGCAGTGTTTTCTATAGGATAATAAATAAACATGTCAGCATATCAATGTATGACCCAATACTGTATGTTCTTCTCACAGAACTCCTGCATCAGTAATTTTCTGGGCAGGACATTTTGGGAAGGGGAAAAGTTTGCTTTTCTAGTGCTGGGGAGCAGACTACATGTTTGGAGATTCCTAGCTGATGACTTGGATTTTATTAGGACCTGCTTTCACTACTGGGGGCTAAAGTGTAGCATGATATTAATATTTTTGTTTACTTTGGATCTGTCATTTTCTTCTCGGGTACCTACCACACATATTATCTCTACACATTGTATCATCATTATTAGTTTGCCTTGAAGGGATTGATATTTTAAAGTTATTGCCTTTTAAGTCTCTTCTTCCAAATGTTCTTCTACTCATGTATTTTTGTTCTTTTCTCAGAAAATATAAAATGTACGTTCTTGTTTTCTTTTGAAGCATTGAATTCTTGAAAAATATTATTTATCATCTCTTCAAAATTCTGTAACTCTTCTGCTTTTAAGATCTGTTCTGGAATATGAACTACTCAAGTTTTCAAAATCCTTTACCATCAGGCTCCAGCCTACCTTTCTGATTATATGTTAACTTCTTCCTTCTCAATGTCTTTTAGTGATATTCATCTTCTTTCACAACATGATGAACATGAAAAATGTGTTGTATAATAACACATGTACCACCTATTTCATATTATCTACTATCTTTGGGAAAAGCAAGCAAAGGAAGGGAAGAAGAGAACATGGATTGAAAAATGTAAGAAAACAGTGACTGAAAAATTGTAACATTATATAATCTGGAAAAAACTAAAAACAAAAAAAAAATCCCCTTATTTTTAAAGTCATTCCCTATATAGCCTATGCTTACTTGTCTATGAATATGCCATATCCCTCCTCTCCAACAAATGAAAGCTTCCTGAGACCTAGGAATGTCTCATTTTGTCTTTTTACGCTGAGAACCTAGCACAATGCTTGGCACATAGTAGATGTTTATTAAATATTTATTAATTTCTCTTCTCTACAAATGATTTCACAATTTCTGTCCTTGGCAAGACCATTTACCTAGTCTCCCAGATTTGTAATCTTGGGCTATTATTTAGCTCTTTTCTGTCTCTCACTTATAACATTCAATCAGTTTCCAGGTCCATTTATTCCATATCTGCAATGTCTCTTGCATTTTTACCCTTCACTCTACTCTTATCTATAGTACCCTAACATAAGTCATTATTATTCTTTGGAACTTTTGTTCATAGTAGATCTTCTCACCTTCTGTTTCCTTTCTCTTTAGTCTACAGTAGGCTATAATAATAATTTTGATTCATATATAATGAATTCTTTTGGCCTCATTCTCGCAGAGCCAGGCAATATATATTAGTTTCTCAGAGTTTTAGGGTATCCTGAATGGTTTGTGGTTGTCTCTTCTCTGTTGTCATCAGCTCAAGCAACTAAAGAATGCATTTACCTTTGTTAGGTGCCAATAACTTCAGACCCCATTCCCTTTAAATATTTACCCAGAATTAGCTGTTAAAAATAAATATTTAATTAAAAGATACATCAAGAACAAAATATGAACATTTTTACCCATTTACAGATACTTTTCCCATATTTCAGAGCTATAACTTTTGCTAACCACCTTAGTATCTAGGAAAAGTAGCTTATTTTTTTACGTAATTCCTACATAACATTAATCATACCAAGTTCATGTCCAGATGGGGTATGACTGCCTGAAAAGTTGGAAAGGGTTTGAGGTTGGGCATGGTTCAGTATGTGCCAGGATATTAGTCTAACTTTAAAGAGGATGACCAGTAGCTATAGGTTGATGAGTTAATATTTTGGGAAGGAGTGTATGTGAAAAAAACAACTCACTAGACAGGTCACAGTCTCAGAAGAAATAAAGGAGAATCAAGATAGATGAAATGAAATATCATGTTTTATATTTCCGTGAGACCTTTACAGAGGCTAATATAGCATTAGATCTGTAGCAGGGACTCAATAGATATTTTGTGGATGTAAAGCCTACGATCCTGACCTCATCTGTCTCAAAATGTTCGACTTTGCATGCTTCACCATTTGGAAAACACACCATGTATGATTTTGCTCACAATAAAAATATACATTTGTATATTTATAATATTAAGAGGCAGTGAGCCATAGCTGTTGGAAGACCTACCTTGGAGACAGAATAGCCTGACTTCATATCCTCTTTTTGAAATAACCAGACTGTATCACAGTTGATAAGTAACTTAACCTTTCCTATCACTCCAGACAAGTCTCTAAGGCAATAAATTGCAGAAAATTTGCTAATCTGCATTATACTAGGGAATTTCCTTTTCAGTAACTTCCTAAAACAAAGGAGTCTCAAGGACAGGTCCTCCCTGCCACAATCTCCCCAAACTATTATAGCTTAGAACCTGGAAACAAATGGAGTGCATTTCCAGTTAATACCCTTTTTATTCTAAAAATTATAACCTCTATGAACTCAACTCAAATGGATCTGTGATTTCATTCAATATTGGGGTTTCATTCAATAAGTAGATTAGATTGTGAATTCCATTAGGTCAGAGATTAATCTAATGCCTTTTTTTTATTCTCTACCATTTAACAATGCCTGGCACAGAGTAGGTCCTTAATCGAGTTTATTGGCTGACTATGCAAATCAAAAGCCATGGCTGCCTATGCTATGTTACTCTTAACCACATCTTTCCATAAGTTTGACATAGGCAGTCTACTTGGGGCTCCAAGCCCATATAACAGCAGTTGAATGCCTAGAGCATCTCAATAAACCAGCCATATTTTGAGAGATTTCATGACTTTCTTGTGACATCATGAGCATATAAATGGATCTCATGGACTTATCCATTTATATTTCTTTTTTCTTGACATGTGAGGAGTCATTCTTCCTCAAAGATATCCTTTAATCTGGATCTTCATGTTCTTTACTTGTCAAGTGTTGCAGTTGTAAAAATAGACTCGAACTCTGGACTTCAATCCCCAGAAGCCCTTGCTCCACTTCCCCAGAATGCTTTGAATTCTCACATGGGCCAAGATCGAGAAGGGATTTAAGCTGATTGCAAAGGCTTTTGTGTCTCTTTTTGGACTTCCGTTTTGGAGCAGAGGCGTCTCTTCCATGATGTGAGATTATCTTGTCTAGGCCTCTCTGGCCTAGGCACGTGTTTCTTATCCTGTATTTTCTTTAATCCTTAATCTTCAATAAACCTCTAAAAAATATAATACTCCTTGCAGAGAGAAACTAATTTCTACCTGCCTCAGTCTCCCTTAAATTTTAATCTTTACAGTTGGCAACCTAATGGGAGAAAAACTCTCAATCTTCTGATTTCTTTTCTGATCTTTACTTCAGCTTTTAATATCTAGTGCCTAGAAATTTTTTTGAGCCACATTTCTCTGGCCGAGTTTTTTTTTTTTACCCTCACAAAGCTGCTGCTCGTTCCAGCTATTGTGTGTCTCTCCATTGCCTTTTTTTGTGATATTCTATTTTACTGTTTTGGAGTGGGTAGTATTTCATGACTCAGGACCATAGTAAAAAAAAAAAATCTATTAAATGCCAGAGAAAAGGGTACATATAGTATGAGGCATATTGATGGCTTCCTTTTGTTTTCTTAGCCCTACTTAATAGATGAGAGCAGTTTTAGATCCAGATTTTTCATGAAGAGATAATTTGAGTTTACAGCTGAGGATAATTTCAGAACTGGCCATGAAACACTTGTTTAACTCGGGCCTAGTCCTGAGGTGGAAGGTTAATGAACTCATTGAGCAGCCCATATTTTTATATTCTGAAACTATGAAAAATGTTATGGATTTCCTTTATAAGGTTGTTCAAACTATTGTTAACAATTAAGTTGATAGATATGAAATACTGTAGTGGATTTTGGTGACATTAAGATGTCATGTTATCTTATTGTGTGTAAATTTCATGTAAAGATGTCTACTTATCATAGAAATCACTGTTATGAGTGGAGACTGAAGCATCATCATTTTTAGGAAATGAAGAAGAGGAGTTTTCAGTGTGCTTAATTTTTTTGGTAGATAGGTCTCAATTTGGCAGAAGTCCTTTCCTATTCATGAGTGTGCTAATGTGATTACTTTGGGAGTAATAAGATACTTGGATCTTCAAGTATTCTCAGAAGTGCTTATTTGGCACTGAAGAAAGGTTAATCTATCATGTGTGATTAAATGAAAGATTCTAGGGAATAGAACTCTAGAGTTCTGTTGTGGTCACTCACAGTGATTTCTAAGCATTCATTTCAGCAATTTCCAAAATACCAATCAATTCAGTCAATTTGCTGGAGGGAAATTAGACAAGAAATGAATGTTCTACATTTCAATTTTTTTTTCTTTTTTTCTGAATGTGCAGTAGAGATCCCTGTTTGTACAAAGTGTTTGGGGACTGAGTCATTCTAGACTTCTGTGTCTTCTTGATAACTAAAAGTTATTATTCCTTTCTGTATTCAAGCTCCTCTCAACCCCAGCCTCCTATTTTTAATTGAATTATATATACATATATATGTGCATATATATACACAATATGCATATATAATAATTCACTCTTATTTCCTTGCATTCTAAGCAAATATCATTTTCTTGATCGCTCCTAGAAATGACATTGATCAACAAGATGGACCATGAGGATATTCCTAGTTAATTTGATTTGATTTTTGGCCATCAGTGATTTCTTAGATTATGAAACTCACAACATGGAATCCTTCTAAACTAATACAGAGGAGTGACCCCAAGACTGGGACTTATATGCTTAGAAAGTTGCTTGAGGTAGTTAGAGGTTGTGTGTAGCACATATTCACCTGACTGATTCATGTCAGAGGCAAGACTTAAACCCAGGACTGTAGGGAATGAAAGATCAGTTTTCTGTCCATTATGTTACCTTGCCTTGAAGGCTTCTTGGCATATATAGTCATTTTTGTGTATATAACAAGTAGCTCTGCTGTGCCTATTTTAGTTTCCAGGTCTGCATGTTTAAAATTCTCTATCATCTAACACTTTGCCCTCTTGTCATTGTGACTTTCTCCTCATTTCTCATTTACTGTTTTTGATACTTAATGTGTGCAAAATAAAATTTGCCTGGCTTTGAGTGAAATTCATGGATTTTGTGCCATATGATGACTGCCTGTGCTCTTCTACAATTAGGATAAGTGAGGTTTCCTGACAGCAGAGATCTAGACAGGTGAGCCTGGATTTGACTTAACAGAATGTACAAAGGTGCTCAAATAATAGTGCCTAGTAATTGAAATCATGTTAAACAGTCCAATATTTACAAATGTCACTGAATTTTTGAAAAAATTGTGAATACTTGAAACATGTTTCTTTTTAATTTTGGAGAGATTTTTTTGTACATGTCAGCATTCTGGGAAAGTCTAACATTTATTAAAGGTTGTTGAAATATGACAAGACTAACAAAAGAGTAAAATCTGTTTTCATTACCTTTCCACACATAAAATACATGCAAGATGCCTCTAGTTGAAATGTCTTTAATTACATTCTGATTAATAAATTAATAACACTGCTAGAGCTTATAAATCAATTCATTTCAATGAAATAAATTTATTGAATACTTGCAGTATGCCTGGCACTATACTAAGTGCTGGGGATACAAAGACAAAATGAAATAGTCTATGTTTTCAAGTAGTTTGTACTCTTTTGGGAGTAGGTTATGGGCAAGAAAAGAAGTAATTTTCTGGAATCAAATTGTGGGGCTAAGGGAGGAGCCAAAATTCAGGAAAGGACTTGAGAATAGGGTAGTACCCAAGATGGACCTTGGAGGAGTCAAGATGGCTGCTTAGATGTAGCAAAAGTCCAGACCTCTCTGAAAAACATTCCACAGTAATCAAAAACAAAGTGCTTCAAGGGGACAGGAAACCAAATCTAACAAGAGGACAGAGCTTGGGGACCCTCCTTCTTGATTCAACCCCCCAAAAAGGCTGAATTCTTAAACTCTTGGGTTCAAGGGAAAGGAAGAAGGAAGGTCCCAGGACACCTCCTCCATTTACTGTGCTGAGTATCTAGTGGTTGCTGGAATCTCTTGGCAGGCAAGGGCTCTAGTCCAGAGGGAGTACCTTGCTGGCAAAGCTGTGCCAGGCTCAGGGTGTTGAACACTAGTGGCAGGGAGTTAGCTTGAGGATAAGCACAGAGAAGGTAGCTTAGTCCCAGCCAAAACTCTCAATTTCCCCCCTGTCCCCCACTTCTCAAGGTTTTGGCCTCAGGGCACATACAGCTCCACAGATCAACTCTGCCCTGGCTTAATCTTATTAATAGAGCAGATAAGAAGCTTTCAGAGGCCAGGGAAGCTTAATCTCCAACACCCCTTCTTCACTGACTCCACTGAGAGCCTTGCTGACTATTCCCAGAAGGCAAAGACTGGAAACACTATGGAATACCTTGATAACAGGGTGGGAAGTCCAGCTCCCTTCAGCCTCCACACCTTTACCTACACCTTCAGCTTCTTCTGCCAGCTGGGAAAGATCTGACCTCAGGGCTCATTAATAACACCAGGCTAACCTAGTTAATCAGTAGAGCAGAGAAGAAGCATCTTCAAGACAGAATAGCCCAAACCCACAGATTCAGGAAATAATCAGAGGAGCAATATTACAGACAGTTACAGGGAAAAAATAGGGAAAATATATGAGTAAACAAGATAAAAAGAAAAAAAGAATTACAATCAATAGCTTCTATCCAGGTAATGAACAAAGAACAAATGGAATAGAGGAGAACCAAGGAACACCAAGCAAAAACAAAGAAACTCCAGTGAATTGGACACAGGCTATGGAAGAACTCAAAACACAATTAAAAAAACTATTAAGAGAGGCTGAAGACAATTGAAGAAAGAACTTAAAATGCAAAATAAGTCATCTGGAAACAGAGGCACATGAAATAAAACAAGAAAATAGTGTCTTGAAAGCCAGAATTGGCAAGCTTGAAAACAAGGTAAAGAAGGTCAAAGATGACCTACAAAGAAAATCAGACTAGAAGGAGAAAGATGACCAAAAAGCCAGGGATGTAATTCAGTCTTTAAAAATTACAATCCAACAACTAGAAGCAAATGACTTCACAAGGCAGCAAGAGTCTATAAAACAAAAACAAAAGAATGAAAAAAATTGAGCAAAATATGGAGCACTTCACTGACAAAAATACAGACATGGAAAACAGATCCAGGAGAAACAATTTAAGAATTTTTGGAATACTGGAGGATCATGACAAAAGAAAAAGCCTGGACATCATTCTATAGGAAATTATCCAAGAAAAATGTCACAACATTCTCGAGCAAGAAGGAAAAGTAGAGATTGAAAGAATTCACATATCACTTCCTGAATTTCATTCTGAATTGACAATGCCCAGGAAGCCCAGGAATGTTATAGCCAAATTCAAGAACTAACAGACCAAGGAAAAATATTACAAGCTACTAAGAGGAAGTCATTCAGATCATGGAACCACACTTAGGATAACACAAGATTTGGCTGCATCTACACTGAAGGACCAAAAGGCATGGAATATAATATTCTAGAATGGAAGGGAACTAGGTCTACAACCAAGAATCAACTACCCAGCAAAACTGACTATATACTTGCAGGGGAAAGTATGGTCATTTAGTAATATATTGAAATATATAAGATAATAATAATAATAAAATATAAAAAGTAAATAATATTATTTAATTAATAATAGTAAATAGAGGACTTCCAAGCATTCAGAAAGAAAAGACAGGACATAAACAGAAAATTTGATGCCCAAATATAGAACTCAAGGGCATCACCAAAAGATAATTAAGAAAGGGGGGGAAAACATTTTTAAGGTACCCAATAAGTTAAAATGATTTGTATCCCTATAAGGAAAGAGGATATTGGTAACTCTTAAAATTGTTATTATCACCTGGGTAGCTAGAATAATTATACTTAGAGGGAGCAATGACAAACTGTTTAGTATAAAATGCATATATATATATATATATATATATATATATATATATATAATAGAGGTTAATACTAAGAGAAATGGGAAAAGAGAAAAATGGGGTAAAATTCATATTTTATAAAGGAGCACATGGATGGAGTGGGGGAGAAAACATATATACTGGAAGGGTAAAGAGGTTAGAGACAGGAAATACTTAATTCGCACTTGCAGTGAAATTGACTCAAAGAGGGAAGAAAAATCAGATCCATTGGGGAAGAGAACTGATTCGAGCAATATAGAGAAGTAGAAGGGTAACAAATTGATCAGTGAGGAGGGAAGTAATACAAAGGAGGGAGAGGGTGGGGGGTGTTTTAAAAAGACCCTAAAGAAAAACAAGAGGGGAATAAGAAGAGGGGAGGAAAACAAAACAAGGTTGGGAATTAGGGGGACTGATTAAAAGCAAAACACTGGTGTAGGAGAAAATAGTGAAAGAAGAAAGGATAGGACTAGGAGTGGAAATCAAAATGTTGGGAAATACACAGCTGGTAATCAGAACAAAAGTAAGCAGATGTAGCAAAATCTATTGAGCATCAACTGAGAAAAAGAAGGCAGGAATTGCAATCATGATGTCTGACAAAGCCAAAGTAAAAATAGATCTAGTTAAAAGAGATAGGGAAGGTAATTATATCCTGATAAAAGGCAGTATACACAATGAGGAAATGTCAGTACTCAACATGTATGCACCAAATGGCGTAGCATCCAAATTTCTTTTTCTTTTAAATTTTATTTAATTCGATGATTTAGAATAATTTTCCATGGTTACAAGACTCATGTTCCTTCTCTCCCCTCCCCACACTCCCCTCCCATATATGATGCACAGTTCTATTGGGTTTAACATGTGCCATCAATCAAGACCCATCTCATTATTTACTAGGGTGATCTTTTAGAGTCCACTTTCCCAGACATAGCCCCACCAATCCATGTGATCAAGTGGTTGATTTTCTTCTGTGTTTCTTTTCCCACAGTTCTTCCTCTGGAATAGCATCCAAATTTATAAAGGAGAAACTAGTGGAGCTCAAGGATGAAATAGATAGTAAAACTATACTAGTGGGAGAACTGAACTTTCCTCTATCAAATATAGATAAGTCAAACCAAAAAATAAATAAGAAAGAGGTAAGTGATTTGAATGAAATCTTAGATAAATTAGAGTTAGCATGTATGTGCAGAAAAATAAATAGGCACAAAAAGGCATACATCTTCTTTTCAGTAGCACATAGTAAGTCACAAAGATTGACCATGTGCTAGGGCATAAAACCATTGCAAACAAGCGCAAAAGAGGAGAAATCATAAATGAAACCTTTTCAGATCATAATATAATAAAAATAATAATTAGTAAGGGTACATGGAGAGGCAAATAAAAAATTAATTGTAAATTAAATAATATGATTTTACAAAATAGGTTAGTTATAGAACAAATCATAGAAACAATTAATAATTTCATTGAAGAAAATAACGATGAAATATCCTGTCAAAATATATGGGATGCAGCCAAAGCAGTACGAGGGGGAAATTTAAATTCTTGACTTCATATATTAACAAAATAGGGAAGACAGAGATCAATGGGCATGCAACTTAAACAACTAGAAAGTGAACAAATCAAAAATCCCCAGATGAAAACTAAATTAGAGATCCTAAAAATTAAGGGAGAAATTAATGAAATTGAAAGTAAAAGAACTATTGAATTAATAAATAAGACGAAGCTGGTACTTTGAAAGAACAAATAAAATAGACAAAGTACTGGTCAACATAAAGAGAGGAAAGAATAAAACCAAATAAACAGTATCCAAGATGAAAAGGGAAACTTCATTTCTAATCAAGAGGAAATTAACACAATGATTAAAAACTATTATGCCCAATTATATGGCAATAAATATGGCAATCTAGGTGATATGGATGAATATTTACAAAAGTATAAATTGCCTAGGTTAACAGAAGAAGAAATAGAATACCTAAATAACCACATATAAGAAAAAGGATTTGAACAAGCCATCAAAGAACTCCCTAAAAAAACATCCCTAGGGCTTGATGGATTCACAAATGAATTCTATCAAACATTCAAAGAACAACTAATCCCAATACTATACAAACTATTTGCAATAATAAGCAAAGAGGGAGTTCTACCAAACTCCTTTTACGACACAAACATGGTACTGATTCCAAAGTCAGGCAGGTCAAAAACTGAGAAAGAAAACTATAGATCAATCTCCCTAATCAACATAGATGCAAAAATCTTAAATAGAATACTAGCAAAAACAAAACAAAACAAAACTCCAGCAAGTGATCACAAAGGTTATTCATTATGACCCAGTGGGATTTATACCAGGAATTCAAGGATGGTACAATATTAGGAAAACCATCCACATAATTGACCATATCAACAAGCAAACCAACAAAAATCACATGAATATCTCAATAGATACAGAAAAAGGCTTTGACAAAATATAACACTCATTCCTATTGAAAACACTAAAAAGTAATGTAATAAAAGGTCCGTTCCTAGAAATAATAAAGAGTATATAACTAAAACCATCAGCAGACATCATCTGCAATGGGGATAAACTAGATGCATTCAAATAAGATCAGGAGTGAAACAAGGATGCCCATTATCACCTCTACTATTTGACATTGTACTAGAAACAGCAGCAGTAGCAATTAGAGAAGAAAAAGAAATTGAAGGCATCAAAATAGGCAAGGAGGAGACCAAGTTATCACTCTTTGTAGATGACATGATGGTCTACTTAAAGAATCCTAGAGAATCAACCAAAAAGCTAGTGGAAATAATCAACAACTTTAGCAAAGTTTCAGGATACAAAATATACCCACATAAGTCATCAGGATTTCTATATATTTCCAAGACATCCCAGTAGTAAGTGTTAAAAAAGAGAAATTCTATTTAAAATCATCCTAGACAATATAAAATACTTGGGGAATATATTTACCAAGACAATATGAACACAACTACAAAACACTTTCCACAAAATTAAAACTTTATCTAAATAACTGTAAAAACATTAATTACTCATGGGCAGGATTAGGTAACATAATAAAAATGACAATGCTACCCAAACTAATTAACTTATTCAGTGCCATACCTATCAAACTAACATGAAACATTTTTACTGAATTAGAAAAAAGTATGACAAATTTCATTTGGAAGAACAAAAGATTAAGAATATCAAGGAAAATAATAAAAAGAAAAATGTGAAAGACAAGGGCCTAGCAGTACTAGATATTAAACTGTACTATAAAGTAGTGGTCATCAAAACAATATGTTACTGGTTAAGAGACAGAAGGGAGGATCAGTGGAACAGACTTAGGGTAAGTGACCTCAGCAAGACAGTCTATGATAAACCCAAAAATCCAAGCTTTTTGGACAAAAATCCACTATTTGACAAAAACTGATGGGAAAATTGGAAAACAGTGTGGGAGAGATTAGGTTTGGATCAACACCTCACACCCTACACCAAGATAAATTCAAAATGGGTGAATGACTTGCATATTAATAATGAAACTATAAGTAAATTAGGTGAACACAGAATAGAATATCTGTCAGATCTTTGGGAAAGGAAATATTTCAAGATCAAGTAAGGGTTAGAAAAATTCTAATATGTAAAATAAATAATTTTGAATTCATTAACTTTAAAAGTTTTTGTACAAAAGAAACCAATGCAACCAGAATTAGAATGGAAGCAACAAATTGTGGAAAAAATCTTTTTAACAGAAACCTTTGACAAAGGTATAATTACTCAACTATATAAGTAGCTAAATCAACTGTATAAAAAAATCAAGCCATTCCCCAATTGATAAATGGGCAAGGGACATGAATAGGCAATTTTCAGATCAAACAATCAAAACTATCAATAGGCACATGAAAAAGTGTTCTAAAATTCTTATAATTAGAGAAATGCAAATCAAACCAACTTTGAGGTACCGTTTCACATCTAGCAGATTGGCTCAAATGACAGCAATAATGAGAAACTAATACATTTTGGAGGAGATGTGGCAAAATTGGGACATTAATGCATTGCTGGTGGAGTTTTCAATTGATCCAGCAATTCTGGATATCAATTTGGAACTATGCCCAAAGGTCTTTAAAAGACTACCTGTACTTTGATTCAGCTCATACCACTGCTGGGTTTATACCCTAAAGAGATAAGGAAAAAGACTTGTGCAAAAATATTTATAGCCGTGCTCTTTGTGGTGGCAAAAAATTGAAAAATAAGGGGATGCCCTTAGATTGGGTAATGGCTAAAGAAATTATGGTATCTGTTGGTGATGGAATTCTATTTTGCTCAAAGGAATAATGAACTGGAGGAATTCCATGTGAAATGGAATGACCTACAGTAATTGATGCAGAGTGAAAGGAGCAGAACCAGCAGAACTTTGTACACAGAGACTGATACACTGTAGTAAAATTGAATGTAATGGACTTCTCTCCCAGCAGCAATGCAATGATCCAAGACATTTCTCAGGGAATTATGATAAAGAACGCTATCCAAATTCAGAGAAAGAACTTTTGGAGCAGAAATGCAGAAGAAAAACAATTGCTTGATCACATGGGTCGATGGGGATATGATTGGGGATGTAGACTCTAAATGATCACTCTGGTGCAAATATTAATAATATGGAAATAGGTCTTGATCAACGACACATGTAAAACCCAATGGAATTGCTCATTGAGTATGGGAGGGGTGTTGGAAGGAGAGGAGAGAAAGAACATGAATCATGTAAGCATGGAAAAATTTTCTTAATTAATCAATTAGATAAATTTAAAAAATACACACACACACACACACACACAAGATGGATCTTGGAGGCAAGAGGCAGAAGCTGTGAGGTAATGTTTCTAGGCATGGGGTATTAACATAAAAAAAGGTACAAGTGGTTCATGGATATATGCAGGGAAAAGCAAGTGACTCAGTATTTCTAGGAAAAAAAAATGAATGAGGTCTGGGTGACATGAAATAAAAATATGGAAAGTAACTTGGAGTTTTTTTTAAATGCCAAACAAAGAAATTTGAACTCTGGGAATATTGGGGAGCCATTCAATCTTCTTGAATAGGGGAGTGGTTCGGTCAGGTCTAAATACAACATAGTCATAGATCAGTTAATACATAGCATATAAAAGCAATGAAAATATTTTCAGGAGAGCTAGAATAACTATAGCTAGTTCTTGTCCAGATTGGTGTGAATAATGAATCCCCTGAAGTGATTATACATATTCAAATTTGTATTATTCAAAGTTAAAATTTTGTAAAATATGCTAATTGATTCTAGCCCCATGGAAATCTGCAGTTCAAATTGGAATTATGTGACCACTTCAGAGACTCATTATTTATATAAATTAGGAACTTAAATAATCAAGAAAGGTCACAGGTAGGAAATGGCACCTGAGGTGATTTACTCCAACCTATATGTGACCTACAAATACTTAGTCATCATATCTAAACTTTGCCTGAGGACCCCCACAAGCAGAAGTCTATTGCCATTTCATATATATATATATATATATATATATATATTCAGAATCCACCCTTTTGCAATGTCAGTCATTTTGTGGTTAAGCAAAGCAAATTCAACCTCTCTTCTATATTATAGCCATTCAATTTGAAAGATTGCTGGCATAGTTAAGTGTTTCTAATTTCTTCAAATGATGTTCAGATCATATGGCCTCCTATCTTTTCTTATCCTCATTGCTTTCTTCAGATATGCTTCAATTTGTCTATATATTTTGGTTTTTTGCATTTAAAAATAATAGCCTAAGAAGAGATCTATATGTTTCACCAGACTACCCAAGGGTTCCATGACACCAAAATAATTTAAGAACTACTACCTTTCTTCCCTATCCCACTAGAACAAGACTTCTGAGAGGAATTGTTGTCTGTTTATTTGTTAATGGTTAAGAATAGTGTTATTGAAAAGATTTTCCTGTTGATGAGGTTTCATTGCTATTGTCTAAAAAAATCCCATTTACCTTGATTTTGGGCTTGTCTGGGGATAGACTCTGCTCTGATTTGCAGCTTAAATTAAGAATGCTATTCCTATTTGCCACATTATATCTAAGTATAATATATGGACTTCCAAGTACAAAATTTTCTGTGATACATCATTAAAAAAATACTAAACAACAAAAGGAGACCTCTTTGGTATTCATTCCGAGATCTCCATTTATATTCACCCACTACTGACTCTTCTTTGTGTCTTGATATTACAACAATTCTGAACCCACTAGAATTTAGCCCATGTATCCTGTATACAAAGATAGCCTGAAAAAATTTGTAAATTACTTTCCTGACTAATGTGTACATGATATTTATAGTATTCCTCCAATTTCCCAATTCATTATATCTGAAAAAAATAAAAGGGAAGTGAAGTTAATCTGCATGATCTCTTCCTGATGAAACCAAGTTGGCTTTCAGGGATTATTGCTTCCCTTTCTGAGTGCCCACAGATCATCACTTTAACAATGTGTCTTAGAATTTGCCAGGTATAGAAATTAAACTTTCTGAACCATAGTTTGGAGACTGCACTCACTTCTCTGTTTTGGAAAGCAAGAAGGCATTTACTCTTTTCTAGTCCTGTGGTGCCTCTCTCTGTAAAACATTTTAAATATCTCTGATAGTGATAACATAATCCCATCTGCCAGTTCTGTCAGGACCTTGGAATGTAGCTAGTCTTGGTCTGGTGTCTAAACTCATCAAGGGAAACCAAATCCTGTCTTGTCTCCTTACTTATCTCGTGTTTCTATTTGATGCTAACAATCTTTATATAAACTTTTCACTTTTGAGATCATTCTTGTACGAGAATATGATAGTTGAGGAGTTTGGTTCATTCTTCTGTCATCCATTATCATTATCCCATTCACTCCATGCAACATTTTGATTCCTTATCTTATTTTCTTTCTACTCTCCTCAATGTAATTTTAAAAAATCTTTTTTTTTCTGCTTTAACATTTACCATTTTTAACACCACTTTTTTTTTTATCCTGTGATGTTTCATGCCTGTAATTTTATAGTCTCTTAAAGTCTCTAAGAAACTGAAGCTGAGTATTAACCAAAGGGCAATAAAGAGATGTATTGTGATCATGAGAAGACTGCAAGAAAGTGTAAGTGAGGTATAAAGTGGGAAAAATTGTGTAAAAGATCTCATCAGAGAAATATATGACTAGGGGAAAATATAGGCTGAACAAACAAAGAGAATGATTTTGATGAATTCTCTGTGTACTTCATTGGCATCTAAGACATGTCAAGAAAATGAAAGGAAGATCTCTAATGGGCTTGAAATAACCACTCTGATGAAATTAGGGGAGGGCACAGGCAGGAATTAAATGTGATGGGCAGATATGACTGAATTGTGATATTCCTTGTTGGATGTAGTAGCTATATTGAGACCACACTTCCATTGGAACATTAGAATACAATGAAAAGCTACCTTATCTCCAGCTTAGGAAAATAATGGCAAACCACTGAGATGTTAGAGTCAGACATGGGTTTTTTCTTCAAACATAACCAGTTAGGAGTATTCTGTAACAATCCTTTTTAGGGAGACACAACATATAGCAAAGGAGCTATAAGATGCATCAGTAGTCTCAGTCAGATTTAAGAGTCTTGGATAAATCTGTGGACGCCAGAAATGTTTTGTCTTTTAGATAATACAATACTGACTTTTCTTGCCCCTTTAGGACCAACAATTTCCTTTAGAACCACTGGTAGAATACTGGGAGGAATTCCTGAAAAGCCCACTTGAATCAAATGTTTTAAAGGCTAAAGGGAGTTTTAGAAGGTGTTGATTGGGAACTGTCTTGCCTAGAGGAAAGTCAAGCTATGAGCCAAATCTCTCAAATTCTTGATGAAAAATGAGTCACTTGAATTATTGGGTTCCCAATTGAAGCAATTGGGAAAAATGTGACATTAAACTCATTATCTGTCTTCCTAAACTTTCCTCTCTTCCTAACATCCCTATGTCCACTGAGTACAGAACCAATCTTATAATCTCCCAGAATCAAAATATGAGAAACATCCTCAATTCTCTACTCTCATTCACCTTTCAACTGATCCAAACAATTTTGGGAACAATCTGGAATTATGTCCTCGATCTTGAATTCTCTTCTAGTAGGATTACTTTCCTATCCTGTGCCCATTTTCAAAGGTTAGGATCTCCTGCTGGGTAGTTGATTAGACTCTTGGTGTTAATGAGGTAATTCCCATTCACCTTTAAATCTATTTCAGATACCAGCTCCTCCAAGGAAGCTTTCTGTGAGCCCTACCCCTTTATCCAGAAGACATCACTTTCCCCTTGAACACTCACAGCACTTAAAATGCATTTCCCCAATTCCTTTATATTCTAATTTATGTTAAAGGTATTTTTATTAATTTATAATAAACTAAAAAATAGAGCATGGAATGGGGGAGTCATTGCTATTAGTTCTTTTGAGCAAGCTTTGTGAGGGCAGGGAACCCCTTCTCCTATTTATGTTTGTTGTTCCTGGCATCTTGGGGCTCAGCTCCATGCACATACTCAAAACATAATTATTTCCCCCTGTGAATTGGGAAATGTAGCTCATTCATTATTTTTTAAATAACCTTGAATGATCCAGTCTTCCACTTTCCTTGTGTTGGTGTCAGTAAATCCTCCATTCTGCCCTGTTCAAACTCTCCCTGCTTACCTTCCCAGGTATAAATTGCCTGTTCCTAGACCTTATCCACTGTGTGTTTCTTGATTTCTTTTCTTCTTCGCTGTTTTCATCATGATTTTCAATTTCCTGCAGCTATTCCCAGCCTGAAAATCTGTTTGCATTTCATTTTGGGAGATCAGGTTTTTTCTTTTCTTTTTTCTTTTTTTATGACCTGTCACAGATAGGACAGAATGGCAAGTACTGAAAGGAACAGAGTAAAATGGGAGTGGGGGTGGGGAATCTCATAAGTCCAATACACTGCAGCAATGAGATAAGGAAGGATGGACAAGAAACATTACAAGAAAAAAAAAATTAAAATCTCCAACCTTCAATCCAAGGTCTGTGGGGGAAAAGAAAAGCAAAAGATGGGAGCTGGGATGATAGAGAGATGTGACAAGATGTAAACTAAATTAGAAAACCTTGTAAGATTATGATAGAAATTTTGTTGTGTCAGTAGGGAGTTGGGAGCTTCTAATGGATGAAGCCCCTCAGAAAGCAGGGCTGACTGACCCCTCAGTGGGGTCAATTTTCTTCTGTGAGCCTGAAGGAAGATTGTACTAATATTGTCATTGATATTGATGAAAGGCAGTGGTTAAAGGTGAATATTTAAAAGGAATGTCATGCTTTCTCCTGCTGGAAAATTATTTGAATTCCAGAAGTGGCAAATCAGAGGAAGTGGAATGGTAGATTGATTGACAGAGTTCAACGTAAGGGTTCAGATGAGAAAAAAAGGAAGAATGGGAATAATGAATGTCAGAAGAATTCATTCAAGTTTTAAAATAATCAGGTACTCACTTTCTAGAACAAAAAAGAAAAAAATTATAGCAGCAAAATTCTGATGAAGGTCAATGTTATATGGCAAAGTTCTGATTTTGAAAGTAAGCTCTTGGTCTTGGGGTGGGGACTATTGTTCACTTTTCTTTGTATCCTCAGTGCTTACTATAATTCCTTTTTACATGCAAGCAAACTATTTATTGAGAACAGAGATGCTTTATTATTTCATATTACCTTTATTGATGGATTTTATTTTATATAATTCATTCCTAAATAAATCCTCTCTTTCTCTGCTACCCAAGAAGCCATCCCTTGTAATAAAAACTGAACAAATTAAGTAAAAACAAAAAATTGCAGCAGAACCAAGTGTTATATCACTTTTAACAGATACCAATGAATGAGGTATATTTTCCTATCCCTTCCCCAGGATTAAGCTTGTTCTTGATTAAAAATTGACAACATTCTACTTTTCTTTTTTGTTGTTGTTGTCTATCAATTTCATTATTATAGGTGTGCACATTATTTCCCAATTTCTTCTTACTTAGCTTTTTATCAGTTCATACATTTCCTTGTTTATCCAAATTCTTAATCTCATGTTTCTTATAACATATTAATATTCAATTCCATTCATATACCATGATACTTATCCATTCCCCAATCAAACATGGCAGCATTTATTTTGCTTCCAGTTCTTAAATTCCCCTGGTTCTTTGCATTAATGAATATTGACTCTGTTCATGATTACCACCCACATTAAGCCTGAGATCATCCTTATTGTACTCTCAAATTCCTTAGCAACTCACTCCATCTACCCCATTCTTGTTGCACTTAACTCTTTATCCAGTCTATCAGTGAATGAATGTGTAAACCTCAAAATTTCTTAGACTTATAAATGTTGGAAATTTCACCATTGGGAAATTTCATACTTGAAAAATTTCCTATTGATAGTGGGTCTTGGCTATTGGAATGTGAACCCCATTGGCATGAGAGTTTCCCCCTCCTCCCTTCTTAAGATTACTTTAGGACAGAAACCTTTTGCTGAACAATGGAAAGGACTTTGACCTATGCTTAAGCATAGAACAGGAATTTCTTTGAGTCATGATTGATTTTAGAATTGATACAATGGAGATACTTGGAATCAATCTCCACCCTACTCAGTCCTAACAGGATTGAGGAAGGGCTGCAGCATAGATCAAAATTTAATTATTCCAATCTCTACCCTACTCAGGTTAACAGGATTTAGGAAGGGTTGTAGCAAAGGATCAAAGATTTAATTATTTGAGAATATGACCTCCAACAGACATGTGCAAAGCCAGAGACCTCTGGGCGGTCCTGGGTTAAGCTAGAGCCTCCATTGGCACAGGGAAATTGATGGACAGTGATTGGTAGATGTGAGAACTGAGGGGAGGCAACTTGGATGGGTTCCTTAAAGAGAGAGGGATCTGAAGACTCAGGGGTGGTGTTTTTAGGAGTTTGTCGGAGTGGTTGCAGTGTGTTCTGAGAAGCTTGCTCTGAAGGATGCTGAAGGTGGGGGCTCTGAGACTGTTTCTCCATTTTGGTCAGGTGAGTAATAGGGACTGATCTCCTTTCTTTGCCCCAGCTATCTAAGGGCTTGGGCCTTTTAGCCCAGCCTAAACAGAAGGGGTATTTAAGCCCTATTCCCTTCTCTCCCCTTTCTCTCTACCTCTATCTCTCTATCTCTAATTCCTTTCTTCCTCCTGTTTGTAATTAAAACTCCATAAAAGGTTGACGGCTGACTTGAGTTTTCATTTAGGAATTACATAGCTGAATTCCTTGGCGACCTTAATTAATACATATCAGTCTTTTAAAAGTGATTTCCTTGTTACAAATGTTAAATAAGATTGCCTATCAGCAAGGAGGTCTCACCTAAAGTTACTTTGATAATTCAGTGGATAAATGGTATAAAGATTTGAATACTTCCTTACAGATCACAAAATATTCAAGCTTTCTCATTCCATATTTTTCTCTTGTCTTTCCTTAACCCTTCCATCGGAGACCAATCAAATGTACTGGATTACTCCCTATGATTTATTTTTAATATTTTATGGATTAAGGTACAATACTTAGGGTATTATAAGTACCTATTATGATTCATTCTCAATGTATGACCAAACCACTTCCTTTTCTAGCAACAGAGATCCTTGAGGATATTTGTTATCTTGTTTTTTCTGGTTAGTCATGGTCAGTATTATTCTAGAACCTAAGCATCATTATATAACCATCATTTCATTGCTTTGAGTTCCCTGCAATTTTGGATTTTATGTAGATTATTCTGTAATTTTCAGTTGTATAAGAGAATAATAGAAATGTCTTTCTAATGTTTTTGCTCATAAGCATCCCAACCCAACAGTGTATGGCTCCCCAAGAATTATCCCTGAACAGTCAGCCCTACATACCTAGCTTTTAGAAACTTTTTTTTTTTAGAGAGGACATAGCGAGAACAAATAGTACAGCCTTCTTATTCCAACCTTCCTTATTCCCAACTTCCAAGCTATGATTACACTGTCTGACCAGTATATACAGGATCTAGGGAAAGTGGACTCAAGCTTAGGGATACAAAGGTCAAGTAATAGGTCCTGGAACCTCTTGTGTTAGAATCCTAAACTTGTTCCTTATAGGTATAGAATACCTATTTTTCTGGGTTCCTTTCAGAGCATAGAAATTACCCGTACTTATTCTTTTCTTATTAGTCTTTTCTCAGTTCTGGAAATACTCACTGCCATTATATGCTCATAGAACACCAGTAGTAAATTAAAAATCCTCTGAAACACTGATGATCACTTGATTCTTCTTCTGGGGAGAGAGAAGCAAGAATTAATCAGATCAAGGCAAAGGTGGGACTTCCAAGCATTTACTTCTCAGGTATTTGTCTGGAGGTTTCTACCATTAATTTCCCAGAAAGAAATTAGCTTGCTCTTTTATAAAAAACCTGTAGGATGTAGTGACATTTTCCTGAAGCAATGCAGATATACTTCCTGTGTAACATTGTCCCATTTCATACAATGGTTTTCAATGCAGCTAGCCAATGCCCTGGAGTCATTTTTTTTTTGGTTAGGGAAGGGCTCTATATTCCAATCCTCAATGACTGGGATTCTGGATCCCACAGTGATTCAGGCGAGAAGGACACAAACAGAAGGGAGATAACAGGAATAAAACCCACATGAAGCATGGTGGTATACAGTTTCTATTCACAAGGAAAAAGCTTCAGTCCATCTTTTAATTTTTTTTTAAAATTCCTGACATTACATTAATATTCCACTCTTACATTTCATTGACAAAAACAGAAAAAAATTCATGAACCCCCCCCAAAAAACCCAAAACAAACAAAAAACAAACAAAAAAACAAAAAACAAAAAAACAAACAAAAAAACAGGGAGAAGCTTATAAAACTAAATATGGTTCTCAAGGAAGACTTGAGTTCAAATTATGTCTCTGATATTTTTCTGGTTGTCTGATGTTGGGCAAGTTCACTTAACCTCTACTTTGGTTTCATCAACTATAAAATGGGGATAATAATAGCATCTACCTCCCAGAATTGTTGGGAGGATCAAATGAGATAACTATAAAACACAGCATAATACAGTTTACATAGTAGGTGCTAAATGAACATTGCTGTTATTGTTTTTGTTAGACATTAAAATAAATTACTTTCCTGCACTTTATATAATGCCTTTGAATGAAGAGGAGTCCAAATCTTTTTCACAGGGTTCTCTCCTCTGATTTGCTGATTGATTTAATCAAGATTGATTCTTATCTGATGAAGACATAGGACAAAGTGTAATAGAGTTATTGATTGACTGATTCAAGACGACTCCCACCATTGCATTAGGGACAGTCTATGAAAGGCAGAGAGATGGGAACAAAAAGACTTCTAATTTCAGGAGTAGAGAATAGTCCAGTTTCATGAAAAGTATGAGCCAAAGAAGAAAAATAACTATAAAAGAATCAGGAAAGGCAGGTTGGAGTCAGATTATCGAGACTTTTCAATGTTAGGCAGATGCATTATTATTTTATCCATCATGTAAGAGGAAGCAACTGAATATGATTGATCAGGCAAATGATAGGATCAGACCTGTACCACTATGGAGGAAAAATTGAGGAATGGGAGAGTTGAAGCAACAACAACAATCTAGAGGTGATTATAATAGTCCAAGTGAGAAGGGATGAAGGGCTAAAGCAAGATTACAACTGTTTGAATGGGCCAACTTTTGAGACATGGAAGTAGAATTATCAAGACATTGTGACAGATGAGATGCAGTGAATGAGAGGGAGGAAGAGTTAAGGATAGCATGGTGTAAACCTTAAAATTTCTTAGACTTATGAATGTTGGAAATTTCCCCATTTCCAACATTAGGTAGGGAGGGTCCTTCTCCTCCCTACCTAAGATTACTTTAGGACAGAAACCTTCTGCTGAACAATGGAAAGGGCTTTGACCTATGCTTAAGCATAGAACAGGAAGTTCTTTGAGTCATGATTGATTTTAGAATTGATACAATCTCCACCCTACTCAGTCCTAACAGGATTGAGGAAGGGCTGCAGCATAGATCAAAATTTAATTATTCCAATCTCCACCCTACTCAGGGTAACAGGATTTAGGAAGGGCTGCAGCAAAGGATCAAGATTTAATTATTTGAGAAGATGACCTTCAACAGACATGTGCAAAGCCACAGACCTCTGGGTGGTCCTGGGTTAAGCTAGAGCCACCATTGGCGCAGGGAAGACATGGACAGTGATTGGTAGATGTGAGAACTGAGGGGAGGGAACTTGGATGGTTTCCTTAAAGATAGGAGGTCTGAGGACAGGGGGTTGGTCGTTGGAGAGGTTTTGCTCTGAGAGGTGGTTGGGCTCTGAGAAGATTGCTCTGAAGGAAGCTGGAGGTGGAGGCCCCTAAGACTGTTTCTCCATTTTGGTCACGTGAGTGATAGGGACTGATCTCTTTTCTTTGCTTCAGCTATCTAAGGGCTTGGGCCTTTTGGCCCAGCCTAAACAGAAGGGGGTATTTTAGCCCTATTCCCTTCTTTCCCCTTTCTCTCTCCCTCTCTCTCTCTCTCTCTAATACCTTTCTTCCTCCTGTTTGTAATTAAACTCCATAAAAGGTTGACTGCTGACTTGAGTTTTCATTTAGGAATTACATAGCTGAATTCCTTGGCGACCTTAAAGTAATATATATCAGTCTTTTAAAGTGATTTCATTGTCACAATGGAATGAGATGATGATCTTAACAGAAGACTGGTTTTAACAGAGAAGATGATGACTTTAATCCATTATTTTATTTACTCAGTCATTTCCATTGTGACCTATGTGGACTCCCCTGCCCCTGTGCCTATATTCCCCTGTACCTGGAATGCTCCTGATACCAGCTCTACCTACTCTGAAAATTCTATCCATACTTTTTGTGAAGATTGAATTTAGCTCTCCCTGATTGTAACAATGAAGATACTTAGCTCTTCCTTTATTGGAAAGATTGAATTGTAATCCACAATCTATTTTTAGATTTTAATCTAATTCAGTATTTGATGTAGATCTACCCATTTTAATCTACAAAAAGGTGCAAACTAACTACTGAAAGTGTGATTTAACCAAACAAGGTATAATCTAACCAAAGAAGGTGTGAACTAAAGAGTGGACAGTCTTGGAGAGGAGCATCTGCTGTGATTGCGAGGCATGAAATTTAGGGGAGGTGGCACAAGAGAAAAAGATCTTTAAAAAGAGGACCACAGAGGCCAGAAGATGTATTTGAAGAGATTCGAGTTTCAATAGTTGAGCATTCGAGATTTGTGGTAGAGTGAAGAAGAGTCACTGGGAGGAGAGACTGGAAGACAGACACTCAGACTTGGCTGTGGAACTGGACCCCTGGAGGAGCTCCGGCAGGAGACCTCAGACTGTGGTCACCATTGGTGAGTGAAAGGCTGACTTAGTGACCCTGCCTTTCTGGAGGTGTAAACCTCCAAGAAAGGCCCATCATCTTGGGACTCCTTTTCCCTGATTATGGCCTTAGAATTTCTACCTGGCTCTGAGGAAGTCAGAGCTCTCTCTCTCACTTTATCTCATTCATTAATATCTTAGACTCTATTATAAATCAACTACCATAAATTACATTTACTTTAGTAATTCATTTTGGAATTTAGTAATTAAATCCCTGGTGACCACCAATTAATTATTCAAGTCCAACCATAAAAAATTTAACATTTAAAAATTACCAAGATATCTTCTATTCCTTGCCACCTTGAAACCAGGCAGGAAAGCTCTGCCCTACCCCATTATGCATAGTACTTGGATTTCCCTCTCTTACTCAACAAATTGCATTTTGTAAAATAATTTTCATGTAAAATTCTCTTTTGAAGAAACCTTCCTCAATGATTTCAAAGGTTACTTCCAACTGTAAAAAATCTATAAACCTAGGAAAGGATCATTCTCCTTAGTTCTCACATCAGTCTATTTCTTTTTTTTAGTCCACTTGTCATGTAATATTTTATTTTATTTATTTATTTATTTTTAAATTAAAAACCTTACCTTCTGTCTTGGAGTCAATACTGTGTACTGATTCCAAGGCAGAAGAGCAGTAAGGGCTAGGCAGTGGGGGTCAAGTGACTTGCTCAGAGTCACACAGCTGGGAAGTGTCTGAGGCCAGATTTGAACCTAGGACCTCCCGTCTCTATGCCTGGCTCTCAATCCACTGAGTCACCCAACTGCCCCTGTTATGTAATATTTTATATTGTGATTTGCTATGTTGTCTTCTTATCCTTATACTGGAACATAATTTCTATGAGAGAGCAGATTTGTGTTTTGTCAAATTTTTATACCTCTCCTAGAATATAATCTAGGGCTCTGCATACAAAAGTCATTTAATAAAAGTTTGCCAAGATGGTTGTTGTAGTCTTTAAGAGTGAAAAATGAAAAGAATGTGTTCAAACAGACATTTTTGAGGGTTTCACTTATACAAAAGAATAGTGTGAAAAGATGCCAAAGAAAGAAGGCATCTGGCTTGAGGCCCAAACTTGAGATTTTCTAAATCTTGCCAAATGCATTTGAGAGACTTGGGAAAAGAGAGGTGGGATCCAAACAGATGTTTTCAGAGAAATCAGAAGGATGTGAATTGGGGTTAGCATGTTATTTCCTTTCATGAGGGTTTAGCCACATGAGACTCTTAGATTACTGGTGAGAATTTTCCAAGCAAAAGAGCAACAATCACAACTCTTGGCCCAGGGGCTTCTCAGTTAACTATTTGTTCAGATTTTTTTTTTAATTCCTTTACTTTAGGGGAAAAAATCCATTCTCCAATCCTCCCCCTTCCTAATGCACAATGTTTTAGGCTGTAATGAATACCATTATGGTCCCAACTTTAGCAAAGCTATTTACTATTTTCTTGATTTAAAAAAGGATGGTTCTATCATATTCAGAATTCAAAAGAGAAAAAAAGTCTCCAGATTAGTCCTGTTCAAAGGTGGGGTTTGATTTTGAAGCAGTTGTTTTAGGTGATGTATTCTAAAATGATGAGATCCAATCCAGGCTACATTATATGACACATCTAGTAAAAAGGTTGGAAGAAAGGCCTGATGACAGATCCTAGGCAAGCCCTTGCCAAATCCTGGGAGAGATACAGAAGGCCTATTAGAAATAGCCCTGAGGGATTTGTTCATTCAGTGGAGGCTGTTACAGTGGTTGCTGCCTTATGGGAATATTGCTTATCTTCATGATTTTTGGCAGAGCAGAGGGTTTCTTCCATATGCATTTTATCAGACAGTCTTGGCATCACCTGAGAACCCTGGGAAAGTTAGAGTTGAGCCTAACTCAAATTCTGTAATCTTTCTCTTCCACTTTCTCTTCCAGTTTCACATTTTTTCTGTTTTCTTTTTTCTTCTTCTTCTCCTTTTCCTTCTCCCATTTTTTATAAAGAGAAAAAACAGATAATATGATCTGAATAGTTTTTAAAATTAAACTTTAGGAGAAATGGTTTAAAATGTCAATATTTAATTTTGGAAAACCATTGACTTTTCCTTTAAGAGTCTCAACTCTTCTGTATGGCACCTCATATGCCTCCTTGGCCAAGGTACATTTCCATTCCTGAACATTTCCCTTGCTTTCTTTCCTACTTTTTAAGAAGGGGTAGGTTTTTGCATTGGCATAGGTGCTTCAGATTAAAGTCATGCAAGGGAAGGTGTTCTTTAAGTTAGATCTAAAACCTGGCAGTAAATAACCCATATAAGGGGACAGCCCTTGCTCCCCTGATATAGGGAGCATCCACATCTCTTCTTGAATGATATTTGGTTTTGTCTTTAATGAGGTTCTCACCTTTTTACTAAAAGCCTTCATCTGGGTCTTGCAACATTCCAAGATTAAATATGTTAGACTCACGCCGCGCATCTATTATCTCTAATTCTCTCTCCAGCAGAATTCAAGCTCTTTGAGAACAGGGACTATTTTCATTATTTCTCTTTTAGTCTTCAGCATTTTGCAGAGCATCTAACTGATAGTATCCACTTATCATTTGGTTGTTTCTATTGTGTTGAACACTTAATGACTCCATCTGGGTATCTCTAGAAAAAGAAAAGTAGATACTTCCAGTATTTTTGTCAATTGCAATAGATGATTTCATTAAACTTCTGCAAGGAGTATTTTAGAACACATGCACTTCCAAAGGCAAATCATTTAATAATTATGAATAAAATGTATTTCTAAATAAGAAAATACATGAAACCCTTTACTAATCTTAAGGTGCTCTTAATTATTATTTTTTCTGAGGTTATTGATAATGTCTCTACTAATGTCTTTCTCTGATACTGTGCAGTGTCATGGTGGTGACTCTGGGTTCTCAAAGCATATTACAAACTTTAAGAAGTCTTGCAAGTCCTACCAAACTGATTTTGTGTATCTAATCACTGAGTATATGTTTGCCATTCAATGATCAATCTAATTAAATTCAGAGAGGCCTATTACATGCTCCTTAAATGTTGAAATTTGTTTTTATCCAGAACAATTCAAAGTTCCTGTGTTAAATTATGTTAATATTCTATATTAATATAGGGAAGGCCAACCTGGAGGAATGATTGATATTAGAAGGTTCAAATATTAGGATCTAGGGTTAGAAGGGACCTGAGAGACCATTTAGTGTAATTGCCTCATTTCAAAGATGAAGAAAATGAGGCCAAAGAATTTGTTACTTACTTTCTCAAGGTCACACAGACAGCAAATATCAGAAACAGAATTTGAACCAAGGTCCTCCCTCTGATTCTATTAGTCAATGCTCTTTCCACTTTCACCCACATAATGACCACAATCTTACTGAAAAGAAAGGATATATGCACCTCCTGCTTCCTTAATCATCCCTTAGCAATTTATTCAAGTAATAGGATCTATGATTATTCTTAAATAGTTAAAGGTTTGGGAATCTCTAGAAAAAAAGGGATATGTTCTGCTGTCCTGAATAGCAAAGGGGTGAGCAGAGGAACTATTATAATATGACTCAGTTCCATTCAGATGTACATTTTTGGGAATGTCAATGGAAAGATCTCTAATCTATTTGTAGAACATTGAATCTTAAAACTAAAAAAGTATGTTAAAGGTCCCTGGAGTTAAGTCCCAGGGGATGAGCCATCCCCTGATGTTCAATGAATTCACAACGTCATTAACACAGGACTATATCCTAATAATAGAATCATAGATTTAGAGCTGAAGAGGATTATAGAGATTATCTAGTCTACCTCTTTTTTCTTACATAAAAGAGAAATGAGACTGAGAGCATTTAGGAATAGAATATTCACAACTCCCTGACCAGCCATGCCACAAACTTTAGAACAATATTTTTGTTGAGGCATCCAACTTTGAAATAGGTGAAATGATTTAGATAAAGTCACATCAATAAAGGCATGACTCAAATCTGGATCTTCAGCCTCCTAATTGAATGATCTTTTTATACTGCCATTCTTCAAATGGAACTACAAGGATTAAGTCAATTATTTAGGAAAAAGTGATTTATTAAGCACTCATTAGGTGCTTTTTAAAAAAATCCTTACCTTCTATCTTGGAGCCAATACATAAGACAGAAGAGTGGTAAGGGCTAGGCAATGGAGGTCAAGTGACTTGCCCAGGGTCACACAACTGGGAAGTGTCTGAGGCCAGATTTGAACCTAGGACCTCCCATCTTTAGGCCTGACTCTCAATCCACTAAGCTACCCAGTTTCCCCCTAGTGCTTTTTTAAAATGTTTTTTTTTTTTAAACCCTCACCTTCTGTCTTAGAATCAATGCTATGTATTGGTTCCAAGGCAGAAGAGTGGTAAGGGCTAGGCAATCGGGGGTTAAGAGACTTGCCCAGGGTCACACAGCTGGGAAGTGTCTGAGGCCAGATTTGAACCTAAGACTTCCCATCTCTAGGCCTGGCTCTCAATCCACTGAACTACCCAGCTGCCCCCTGTTTTTTTTTTTTTTTAAATGTGAGTTTTAATGAGCTTTCAAATTCATAAAGACTATCCTTCCTCCACTTTCAGACTTCTTTTCTGAGTTCATCTCCCATTTGTCTTATCTACCTATATGTATATATGATAATATATATATATATAGTATATATATATATATATAATCTTATTTGGACTTAGTTATTTGTTATATCCGTCTTTTACTTGTACATAGTTGTTCTCATGCTGTCTCCAACAGCACTGCTCCTCACTCCCATTAGATTGTGAAATCCTTAAGAGCCAGAACTGTTTTTTCCCCTTTCTTTTTACCTCTAGCACAGTGTCTGATGAATAGTCTGTGATTCATGAATGCTTGTTGACTTGCCTTCTTGGAGAACTCATGGGCTGAAAGTGACCAAATAGCTGCCCTAGTGGATCCCAATACTAGTGATGGGGAATCCTTTAAAGACTGGACAGATTTTTCCAGGGCAGAGCTGTCCAAAGACAATGCTTGATTAATAGCTTTATTCAATATAATTCTCCTCTCTGGGGACAATATAGCCTGTTTCTCCTGACTTTGACACGAGTCAGCATTGCTGACTTTTTGGTTTTGACCAGATGGGTCAACAACACTTCTCCTGGACTTTATACATCTGGCATATCCTTTCTTATGAGGAGTTCTTGATTGCATTCAGAAAAATCTATTCTACCATTTGCTTCCCACTCATCCTTCCCTTATTTTTGCTCATATTCCTTGATTTTAGTTCCTAACCCTAGTGGTTAAGCCTAAACCTCTTTATCTAGTTTCAGCTCTGATTGGCTTAATATCATCAATCTTGAAACCACTATTTGTCTTCCTCTGGTCCCCACGTATAGCAAGATCTCTGCTTATTCTTTCAAGTTAACCCTGACCTTGTATCATCTAGTTTTATGCCCTTATTTTACATAGGAGAAAAAGGGAATCACAGTCAGTTTTTAATCAGCATTTTATATCCTGTGTTATATAGTCTTATTATTCTAAGACTGTAGATTCCTTTTTTTTAAAACCTTACCTTCCATCTTGGAATTAATACTTTGTATTGGTTCCAAGGCAGAAGAGTGGTAAGGGCTAAGCAGTGGGGGTTAAGTGGGTTGTCCAGGGTCACACAGCTGGGAAGTATCTGAGGCCAGATTTGAACCTAGGACCTCCGTCTCTAGGTCTAGCTGTCAATCCACTGAGCTACCCAGCTGCCCCTATGACTGTACATTCCTGACACATTTGATCACATTTAGTTTAGTATTCAATTCCCTATGTCATGCCTTGGAAGCAAATAGTAGCTATAGATAAAAGGTCATGGGGAAACATATCAACATTATTTCTGCTGATGAAAGGGACTCTGAAGTCTCCAACTCTAATACTGAATCCAGTTGTATAAGAAGGAATCAAATTATAAAATACTGTAACATACCAAAGAAAACTCAACAAAAGAATACCATGGATCTAGGCATATTGGATTTCTTCTTATCTGACCAGGCAATTCACATGGTTCTTGGATTTGCTTCATTTGATAGAAAGGATGATTTGTTCATTTGCGTGTGTTTTACATGGAATGTCTATGGAGTACTATTTATGGAAAATGCATATTTGTAGCAATGTGGGCAGTTGACCTAAGGGCTCCCACTTAAGTAATTGGAAAGTTCTGGGTGGCTCTCCAACCACATCAATGTCGGGGACATGTGATTGTAAGTTACTGGATGATGACATAGAAGAATATATATATATATATATATATATATATATATATATATATATGTAACTGTATAAATTACTCAGAGACCTCCCATTAAACTGAAATTCTTTATCCTCATAGTAGACCCATTTCATCAAGAAGAGAGAATAGGAAAAAGAAGATTAATACCATGGAAAAACAACCTATAATTGTGTATAGGCTCAGGAATATGTGGTCAAAGTGTAGTCTGGAAATTTTGACCTAGTTGCTATGTGACCATGGAAAGATCATCTAGTCTTTTGGTGAGTCATTCAATTTTAAGTAGATATTTCAATTTTAAGGCTTATATTAAAGTTTATGTGTAATACAAGTTATGTCAAGTTCTAGATAATTTCAAGATTAGTTGGATGATACATTAGAAAACACTGTTTATAAATTTAAAAAATGCTAGCTGTAAAGACAAAAGACTTGAGTATTAAACCATATCTGGCACTTACTGGCTGTGAGATTTTGGCTAAATCACTTACTTTCTTAGATCTTCAGGCTATCCATTTGAAAAAAAATGAGGAAACTGATAAAAGCTAATTCCTCCAAAATGCTCAAAATTCTTAATGGCTAAATCCAATTGATTTTCTCTCTCTCTCTCTCTTTTTTTTTTTGCTCTCCATCTTTTACATTGGTAATTTTATTCAGTAGAATAGGTTCAACTATCAACTTAAAAATATCTATCTATATTCAGATTTCATTTCTCTCCTAACATCCATTTACTTACTAGTGTAAGAATGATATTAGAAAATAAGTATTCTTCTATTAGTTTAGAGATAAGAAGTAAAATGGCTGGCTTGAGATAAGAACTGGAGTTTGAAGCAGAGCTGAGAGAGCGTGTTAATTTCAGATGTGGCAGTTATAACTGGTTTTCTGTGTCAGTTACTCTCTCTGTCAGTAGGGAGTTGTTCTCTGGCAGTTGGCAGACACACTCAGATACTCTCTCAGAGCTGAAGGAGGTAACATCTATGCCTCTCTGTCTGAGGAAAATATCTGAAGGAAATCAGTGTTTTCCTTTCCCAATTTGTGAAACACTATTGAATATCTATTGTGGTTTTTATTGATTGTTTAACTCTGAGAAGATCAAAGAAAAACCTGGTCTTTGGTTTGTACTCTGAGTCCTAATTTGATTCTTGTTGAGACTCAATCAGCTAGCCTTTGCAATTTTGTAATTTGAGGGCAAAGTTAAGATTTATAAGGATAATAGCGGTAGTTTTTATTCAGATAGTATAAATTTGGGTTAGAAAGATCAGGGTGAATTAGTGTAGCCTGTGAAACACAGGAGAAGCAGTTCCTTGTGGAACCTGGGAGTTTATTTGGGTGGATTTAGAATCCCTTAGAATTAGAAATCCTTTATTTATCCTTATATATTACAATAAATATGTTATTTTTTAAAATGAGAGTCACTTTAGCATCCTTGAGCCTGACCCTAAGGGAGAAGTTCACATTTGAGCTTCACTTCATCACTGAGGATACTTTTGATTACATCTATCAAAAGTATCCAAACAGTTTTGAACCTATGTTGAACAGTTTTTCAGTCTAAATAGTTTATTTTTCTGTAGCTTGCCATCATCATTTATTTTTACAGTTTGATGAGCTAAATAATACAAAGAACCTAACAGTCTGATTTTAAGGGTCCAACTGTTAATTTGGGCAGTTGGAACCACTGTCTCATCAGAGAGTCTGTGGAAACAGCTAGAGCTGGCAGTGTTACTGTGAGCTGTGGTAATAGTGAACTGAACTCTAGTTGGCTACAAAAGTTATCTCCCAGTCAACTTGATACAAATAATATGTACTCTCAGAAAAACCTTTTGAATTAGCTACATAAAATTACCATAGGATTTTTTTCTATTAGATATGTCTCTCACTTTCACTATTGTACCAGAATATATGCAAAATATACTTGCCTATGACTTTCTAATGCCATTACTCTCATTGACATTCCTACACATAATCTCTTATATCCCTGTGCTACTAATTTTTTTTTTAAACCCTTACCTTCCGTCTTGGAGTCAATACTGTGTATTGGCTCCAAGGCAGAAGAGTGGTAAGGGCTAGGCAATGGGGGTTAAGTGACTTGCCCAGGGTCACACAGCTAGGAAGTGGCTGAGGCCAGATTTGAACCTAGGACCTCTGGTCTCTAGGCCTGACTCTTAATCCACTGAGCTACCCAGCTGCCCCCTACTAATGTTTATCATGTGCTTTTCCATGATGATCAAATCTTTGGCAGTTGTGTTTAAACATTTAAAAGCAAGCATCAAGCAAGCTACTGCAAAGAGTTATCTAATGTTAAAAGTGAACTATATTGAGTCTAAACTAGATAGAATGCACACTCAATATGAAGAATTATTCAAAGCTAAAGGAACAATGGCAGAAACTAAAGAACATGAAGCAACTAAATTAGAGGGTGCAACTAAATCAGATAATCCAACTAAATTAGAAATGGAAACTGAATCATAAGAAAGCAAACCAACTCATATGTTCCCTGTAAGGGAGGTACCTATAGTTTCCCCAGAGCATGGTATAGTGAATCTCATGTGCCACAAAGTTTACATAAGCTGATATAATCCTTCTTATTTGGACTTTAACATTCTTATGGATGAATTATTAACAAAAAGGGAGAAACAACAGATTATACAGGACACTAATAATAATCCCCAAATTGCCAATTGGCCATCTCAGAATCCTGATTGGGAATATAACTCTTTTGAGGGGTACAGAGACTTAACTACAGCCAGGGAGATAATAATTGAAACTATGGGGCAAAATTCCAGATGCCCAGGAATCTGGTCTAAATTTGAGCACCTAAAGCAGGAAGTGGGAGAGACTTCCTCCACTTTCCTCAATAGAATTATTGACTGTGTGGAAAAATGGATTGGATTGGATACTTTAACAGATGAAAATGTAAATCACATTCACAGGCAGTTTGTAGCAATGCATGCCCTGTGGTCCAAAATTATTTTTGGATTAACTGTTCAAATTGGTTTGACATGGGTCTTGACAAAATTCAGAGAATTACTATGTTTTCCAAGATGAGAAAAATAGGCAATCAGAAGAGAAAAACGATATAATTTATAACTTAACCAAAGAAATCAGAGAGCTTAAACAAAACCTTAAATCAAATGAAGGGCAATAGTAGCTGCACTAAGAACTTATAGACAGTCCAGAAATAATTACAACCCCAGACAATACAGACAAACCCCAAAATGTTTTCTTTGTAACAAACCTAATCATCTCATGAGAGAGTACACATTTCAATGATAAATCTTTGGACAAACCTTCAGGGGAAACTAAGGCAAAAGATTTAATCATGTTAATGAATTCAGGCAAAATAGATATAGAAATTTTGGGTTTAATAATGGATTTAATAATGCATTCCAGCATGGGAGACCAAACTACCCAAATTATTTTGATACTGGATGCTACCATAATTCACAACAAACCGCAGACCTGAATAACATGTAAGAATATATCAAAGCAGGTGCTTGTTCAAAATATTCCCAAGGAGCTGGTAGGAATTCCCAAAAACTCGATATGCAAAAAGGTGTGCCAAGGCCTGTGTAGTTAAAAGTATAAAATATGGAGAAAATGAACTAGGAAGTATGGGCAATGGAATAAGAATTAATGAAAATGACAAAGAGATTTTAAAAACATGGCAAATTAGTACAGGAGAAATCAATGAAGAATTAGAGAATGAGGAACAGGAACAAGGGTTGAATTTTCCTGATCCTATTGTGTTAGCTCGTGTGATACCTGTCCATTCTCCAGAAAAGAGCACAGAACCCCATGTAACCCTAAAAATAGGAACAGAAGTATACGATTGTCTCTTAGACACAGGTGCTGCAAAATCTGTGTTGCAGAAATCCCCTGAAGAGTGCAAAGTAGTGGGTTAAATGGAAGTTTTGGGTGTGACAGATGTCTATTAGATTATGTACTCCATACGATAAAACCTGGGGATTCAGTTTCCATAAAAAACCCTTTAATTATTAAATGTATTAGAGAAAGAATCATGCCTGCATTACCTGCATGTGAAAAAAAAGCAGCAGGAGCAGAAGAAGAAATTGCATCAGACAACATGGCTGCAGCCAAAAAGATATCAGAAGAAGAACGGAATGGAGACAAAGATCAAGATCAAGACAAAGGAGAAAACAACATAGATGACAGCAGAAAGGTCAATTGAACTGTAACAAAGACATTGATTGCAACTAGAAACTCCTTTCTAGAATCTTAAGCTGGATGTCCCTTGTTGTTCAGTCGTGTGCAATTCTTTATGACCTCATTTGAAGTTTTCTGGGCAGATTCTTATGTGATTTGCCATTTTGTTTTCCAGCTGATTTTCAAATGAAGAAACTGAGACAGACAAACAGGGTTAAGTGGCTTCCCCAGGATCCCGTAGCAAATGACCACTATGGCACCCTTTTTTCCTGGATATCCCATAGTCATTTCACAATCTACTTCCCCCAACCCAAACCTCACTCCTTTCAACTTCCCTGTTTCTGTGAAGGCATCAATATCCCTTTGGTCACTGTTTTACAATATGGGTATCATCCTTGGCATCTAATGCAGGTGATAGTTGATTGCAATACTTCCCACCATCCAATATTACCTTTTCTTCTCATTTCTACCTTCACACAATTGCTTGTACCCAAATCCTTTTCTATCTATAGGTAACCTCACCTCCCACTTTCTTTCCTGATTCAGGCTCTCATTTCCTTCCTCTTCATTACCTCCTCAACTACTATGGAAGATATTAGAATTTTTTGTGTTTCCATTTTTTTCTCTTTAACCTACTTTGCACATAACTGACAAAATAATCTTTGTACTGAATAGGTGACTTTTCTTTAAGCTTAAGAATCTCCAAGGGCTCTCAGTTGCCTATAGAAAAAAAAGTTTAAATGCCTCAGATTGACATTTAAATTCCCTTATGATATGGCTCCAGACTACTTTTACAGAATTACTTGACAATACTGTCCATAACATATTCTATAGATCATAGCCAATTGGACCTCCTTGCTGTTTTGCAAACTCAGCTTTCCATATTATGTCTATAAATGGTTCCTTCTCACTTCTACCTCATAGAAACTTGCCTATGTTGGTGTGGCTAATTGTTCCTGCTCTTTCACTTATATTTATATGTATATGTGTATATATATATACATACTTATATATTTCACTTATATAAAATATAAGCTCTTTGAGGGCAACATTGTTAATATGTTTTTGTTTTTGTCATTGTATTTCTATCACTTCACACTTTACCTTGAACATAGTGGATGTTCCATCAATGTTGTTGCTCCTAGTTGTTGACTAAGTGTTACCTCTAAACTTCACCATTAAAGCTTTCATATGCGTAGATTGATGTTGACATCAATTCAATGTAATATGATAAATATTGATCAATCACCTGCTATATTTAGTTTTTTTATTTTTATTTTTAATTTTTTAAAATTTTATAATATTTTATTTGATAATTTCCAAGCATTATTCATTAGAGAGAAAGATAATTTTTCTTCCCCCCCTCCCCCCTGGCCAACGCGAGATTCCACTGGGTATCACATGTACTCTTGATTTGAACCCATTGCCATGTTGTTGATATTTGCATTAGAGTGTTTGTTTAGAGTCTCTCCTCTGTCATGTCCCCTCAACCGCTGTAGTCAGGCAGTTGCTTTTCCTGGGTGTTTTTACTCCCACAGTTTGTCCTCTGCTTATGGATAGTGTTTTTTCTCCTAGATCCCTGCAGATTGTTCAGGGACACTGCATTGCCACTAATGGAGAAGTCCATTACGTTCAATTATGCCATAGTGTCTCAGTCTCTGTGTACAATGTTCTCCTGGTTCTGCTCCTCTTGCTCTGCATCGCTTCCTGGAGGTTGTTCCAGTCTCCATGGAATTCCTCCACTTTATTATTCCTTTTAGCACAATAGTATTCCATCATCAACATATACCACAATTTGTTCAGCCATTCCCCAATTGATGGGCATCCCCTCATTTTCCAATTTTTGGCCACCACAAAGAGTGCAGCTATGAATATTCTTGTACAAGTCTTTTTCCTTATTATCTCTTTGGGGTACAAACCCAGCAGTGCTATGGCTGGATCAAAGGGTAGACGTTCTTTTATCGCCCTTTGGGCATAGTTCCAAATTGCCCTCCAGAATGGTTGGATCAGTTCACAACTCCACCAGCAATGAATTAATGTCCCTACTTTGCATTCACTGCTTTCTTTTGCTATCATGTTAGCCAATCTGCTAGGTGTGAGGTGATAACTCAGAGTTGTTTTGATTTGCATCTCTCTGATTATAAGAGATTTAGAACACTTCTTCATGTGCTTATTAATAGTTTTGATTTCTTTATCTGAGAACTGCCTATCGATGTCACTTGCCCATTTATCTATTGTAGAATGGCTTGGTTTTTTTTTTGTACAATTGATTTAGCTCTTTATAAATTTGAGTAATTAAACCTTTGTCAGAGGTTTCTATGAAGATTTTTTCCCAATTTGTTGTTTCCCTTCTGATTTTAGTTACATTGGTTTTGTTTGTACAAAAGCTTTGTAATTTGATCTAGTAAAAATTATTTATTTTACATTTTGTGATTCTTTCTATGTCTTGCTTGGTTTTAAAGTCTTTCCCCTCCCAAAGGTCTGACATGTATACTATTCTGTGTTTACCCAATTTACTTATAGTTTCCTTCTTTATGTTTAAGTCATTCACCCATTTTGAATTTATCTTGGTGTAGGGTGTGAGGTGTTGATCCATTCCTAATCTCTCCCACACTATCTTCTAATTTTCCCAGCAGTTTTTATCAAATAGTGGATTTTTATCCCAAAAGCTGGGATCTTTGGGTTTATCGTATACTGTCTTGCTGAGGTCGCTTGCCCTCAGTCTACTCCACTGATATTCCTTTCTGTCTCTTAGCCAGTACCAAATTGTTTTGATGACCACTGCTTTGTAATATAGTTTTAGGTCAGGGACTGCAAGGCCCCCATCATTTGTGTGCTTTTTTTCATTATTTCCCTGGATATCCTTGATCTTTTGTTCTTCCAAATGAACTTTGTTATGGTTTTTTCTAAATCAGTAAAGAAATTTTTTGGGAGTTCAATGGGTATGGCACTAAATAGATAAATAAGTTTGGGTAGGATGTTCATTTTTATTATATTGGCTGGTTCTATCCATGAGCAGTTAATGTTTTTCCAATTGCTCAAGTCTAGTTTTAGTTGTGTGGCGAGTGTTTTGTAGTTGTGTTCATATAGTTCCTCTGTTTGTCTCAGGAGATAGATTCCTAGGTATTTTATTTTGTCTAAGGTGATTTTGAATGGGATTTCTCTTTCTAGTTCTTGCTGCTGAGCTGTGTTGGAGATATATAGAAAAGCTGATGACTTATGTGGGTTTATTTTGTATCCTGCAACTTTGCTAAAGTTGTTGATTATTTCAATTAGCTTTTTGGTTGAATCTCTAGGATTCTTTAAGTAGATCATCATGCCATCTGCAAAGAGTGATAACTTGATCTCCTCCTTGCCTATTTTGATGCCTTCAATTTATTTTTCTTCTCTAATTGCTACTGCTAGTGTTTCTAGTACAATGTCAAATAGTAGAGGTGATAATGGGCATCCTTGTTTCACTCCTGATCTTATTGGGAATGCATCTAGTTTATCCCCATAGAGATGGTATTAGCTGATGGTTTTAGATATATACTGTTTATTATTTTTAGGAATGACCCTTCTATTCCTATGCTTTCTAGTGTTTTTAATAGGAATGGGTGTTGTATTTTATCAAAGGCTTTTTCTGCGTCTATTAAGATAATCATGTGGTTCTTGTTGGTTTGCTTTTTGATGTGGTCAATTATGTGGATGGTTTTCCTAATTTTGAACCAGTCCTGCATCCCTGGTATAAATCCTACTTGATCATGGTGGATGACCCTTCTGATCACTTGCTGGAGTCTTTTTGCTAGTATCCTATTTAAGATTTTTGCATCTATATTCATTAGGGAGATTGGTCTATAGTTTTCTTTCTCTGTTTTTGACCTGCCTGATTTTGAAATCAGTACCATGTTTGTGTCATAAAAGGAGTTTGGTAGAACTCCCTCTTTGCTTATTATGTCAAATAGTTTGTATAGTATTGGGATTAACTATTCTGTGAATGTTTGATAGAATTCACTGGTGAATCCATCAGGCCCTGGGGATTTTTTCTTAGGAAGTTCTTTGATGGCTTGTTGGATTTCATTTTCTGATATGGGATTATTGAAGAATTCTATTTCTTCTTCTGTTAGTCTAGGCAGTTTGTATTTTTGTATATATTCATCCATATCACCTAAATTGGTGCATTTATTGCCATATAATTGGGCAAAGTAATTTTTAATGATTACCTTAATTTCCTCTTTAGCAGAGGTGATGTCCCCCTTTTCATCTTTGATGCTGTTAATTTGCTTTTCTTCCTTCCTTTTTTAAATTAGATTGACTGGTACTTTGTCTATTTTGTTTGTTTTTTTCAAAGTACCAGTTTCTTTTCTTATTTATTAAATCAATAGTTCTATCACTTTCGATTTTATTAATTTCTCCCTTAATTTTTAGGATTTCTAGTTTGGTTTTCAACTGGGTGGTTTAATTTGATTGCTTTAGAGTTTTTTTATTTGCATTTCCAATGGATTGATCTCTGCTCTCCCTAGTTTGTTAATATATGCACTCAGGGATATGAATTTACCTCTGATTGAAAGGATGCCTCGCTATTGTCATTTTCCTCGATGAAATTATTAATTGTTTCTATGATTTCTTCTATAACTAAATGATTTTGGAGTATCATATTGTTTAGTTTCCAATTAGTTTTTGATTTGGTTTTCCATGTACCATTACTGATCATTATTTTTATTGCCTTGTGATCTGAAAAGGCTGCATTTATTATTTCTCCTTTTCTGCATTTGTGTGCCATGTTTCTGTGACCTAATGTATGGCCAATCTTTGTGAATATGCCATGTGGTGTTGAGAAGGTGTTTTTCTTTTTATCCCTATTTATTTTTCTCCATATGTCTATTAATTCTAAATTTTCTAAGATTTCATTCACTTCTTTTACCTCTTTCTTATTTATTTTTTTATTTGATTTATCTAAATTTGATAATGGTTGGTTTAAGTCTCCCACTAATATGCTTTTACTGTCTATTTCTTCCTTCAATTCTCCTAGTTTCTCCATTAGAAATTTGGGTGCTATATTATTTGGTGCATACATGTTGATTAGTGATATTTCCTCATCATCTAAAGTCCCTTTTAACAAAATATAATTACCTTCCCTTTCCCTTTTGATCAGGTCTATTTTTGCTTTGGCTTTGTCAGATATCATGATTACCACTCCTGCCTTCTTTCTGTCAGTTGAGGCCCAGAAAGTCTTACTCCATCCTTTAATTCTGACCTTGTGGATGTCTACCCGGCTCATGTGTGTTTCTTGAAGACAACATATGGTAGGGTTTTGGATTCTAATCCATTCTGCTATTCGTCTACGTTTTATGGGTGAGTTCATCCCATTCACGTTCAAAGTTATGACTGTCACTGGTGGACTCCCTGGCATTTTGATATTCTTCCCTAATTCTAACCTTTCTTCTTCAGCTCTACCTTTTAGTCCAGTGATTTACTTTAAACCAGTCCCCTTTGTCCCCTCCCTTGATATGTTTCCCTTTCTAGTCCCTCCCTTTTTCTTCCCTCAACCTCCCCCATCTTCTTGCCTCCCTTTTTTGTGTTCCCTCCCCCCTACTCCCTTTGGTTTTCCCTTCTCCTTCTCCTTGTTTGTTAAGATAGAATTCAAGATCCCAATTGATCTGGATATTCTTCCCTCTCAGAGTTGATTTCCCTGAGAGTGAGGTTTAAGTAATCACTCTCTTCCTCTCCTCCTTATAGGAATTTTCTTCCCCTCCCCTTCCTGTGTGAATCTTTGTGTGAGAAAGATTATTCTATTTGGTCTTTCTTTTCCCCCTATTTACACATTACATTTTCCCCACATGTTAGTAATCATTGATTGGTATAAATGTAGTCCTTATAGAAGAGAGTTTGAGTAAAAGAAAAAGATAACATTTTTCTCCTTTTCCCTTTCCTTTATATTTTCCTTTTCAGGTATTCCATGCTCTTTGTTTTTCGATATCGGACTTTCCACATGGCTTTGCTCTTTTCTTTGCAAAACTTGGAAATCTTGTATTTTGTTGAATGCCTGTACTTTCCCTTGGAAGTACATAGTCAGTTTTGCTGGATAGCTGATTCTTGGTTGAAGACCCAGCTCTCTTGCCTTCCTGAAAATCATGTTCCATTCCTTACTATCATTCAGAGTGGAACTTGCAAGGTCTTTTGTGACCCTGATTGGTATTCCTTTATATCTAAATTGTCTTTTTCTGGCTTCCTGTAGGATTTTTTCTTTTGTTTGAAAGCTTTGGAATTTAGCAATTACATTCCTGGGAGTTGTCTTTTGGGGATTTAGTGTAGAGGGTGTTCTGTGAGCTCTGTCAGTGGCTGTATTGCCCCCTTGTTCTAGAATCAATGGGGAATTTTCTTTGATTATATCTTGTATTACGATGTCGAGTTTGCTGTTTATTTCTGGCTTTTCTGGAAGTCCAATTATTCTTAAATTATCTCTTCTTCCTCTATTTTCCAAGTCTGTCACCTTGTCAGTGAGATATTTTATGTTCTCTTCTAATTTCTTGGTCTTTCGGCTTTGCTTTATTAATTCTTGCTCGTTGTCTTCGAGTTGCCTGATTCTGACTTTTAAAGCCTGGGTTTCCTTTTCAGTTTGGTCAAACTGGTTTTGTAGATGCGTGAATTTCTTTTGCATTATTTCCCACTTTTCCTCCCAAAAGGTTTCCTTGATCCTTTCCAATTCAAATTCTTCATGGGTTTGTGGAGAGTTTCCATTTCCTTTGGCATGTTTTGGAGCATTTGCTTGTGTTTCCTTTTCTATCTCCTCTGTATTTTGTATTTTTGCTCCACAAAAATGTGTCCAAAGTCACCCCCTTCTTCTTGTTTTTCTTGGAATTTTGGGGCTTTTGTGCTTCTGTGGAGTTTGCCATCTCTATCTGAGTGGGGAGGACTGTCTTTTCTTATCTCTGTCTGGTGTTCAGAGGTTTTAGCCCTAGGCAGATTGTCTGTTCTATGCAGTTGTTGTTCTGTCTTCCCAGGGAAGCCAGGAATTGCTGGTGTTTCCGTGTTACTGCCCTCCTCAGTTCCCTCCCCCCCACTCCCACCCCCCGATGCTTCTCCGTTGTCTTACTTCCATGCTCTGAGCCTGGCTTGGCCTTTTCTGTGGGGTGTTTGTTTCTGTGCCTTAGCGGGCCAGGAGAGCCAGCACTCTGAGGGGGGATAGGCCACGGCTTTTCGGAGCTCTGAGGGCTCCTGATAGGATTAGTTTTCCCTGGGTTGAACTGAGTATGCCCTGAGGCAGGGACCTTCAGTGAGACTCGGATGGAAGGATCCAGCCAGGGGGTTACAAGCTTCCCCCCCCCCCCAGGTCTCTCTTTGTTTCCCTGCTGTCTGTTTTGGGTGCCCCCTTGTCTGAGTCAGGTTGTTTTCAGGAAGCGGCCTTCAGAATAGCTGGTCCTGAGGCTTTGAGGTTCCCTCTGCTGCCTTGAACTCGGTGCTCTGGGTTTGGGGGGAATGGGTCCTGGGACCTTCCTTCTGCCTACCCCTTAGGTCCAAGTGTTCTTGTGTTCTTGCTTTTGGGGGTAGGAGTTACCTTTTGATCCAGGTTCAGGAGGAGGATTCCTGGGGTCTATGCTGTTGTTTGTTTTGAATTTTGGTGCCCTAGGAGCATATAGTTTGAGTTCGGTATGGAAGGTTTTCCGGAGATCTGAACTTTAGCTTTCTCTAAGCTGCCATCTTGACTGGAACTGGCCTCTGTTCTCACCTGCTATATTCAAAGAGAAAAATGAAACCATCTCTGGCCTCCCTGAAGTACCTTACAATTTCCTGGGGTCTGAACCAATAAGAGCAGATCAAGTTAAGATTTAAAGGGGATGCATGATGGGATAGACAAAATTCTCTTGGAAAATCTGTAGAGATAGAAAGCCTTAACATCTGGAGAAGGGAATTACAGAGGATGTCACTGAGAAAATAACTGAATTGGTTTAAAGGGAGGAAAAGATTCTGAGTATCAAGATGGTAAAAAGAGAGTTGGATTTATATTGGCTTTTGTATACATAAGTGTGCATAATATATACATATGTATGTATACATACTTTTATATAGTATACAAATATGTGCATATGTATAGAATATGTGTCTCTATCTATCTATCTATCTGAATTACTGAATAAACCATAGCATAGGAATATAATGGAATATTCTTGTACAACAAGGAGTGATGAATATGAACATTGCAGAGAAATATGTGAAAGTTTATATCAAATGACGTAAAGGAATGCAAAACAAAACTATAGGGAAGATATATTCAATGATTAAAATAAAGATAACATCAAAAGTCAACTGAATTCAAATTAAACTTAAGAAAGTTTGTACCAAAATATGGAAATGAAAGATATTTCCTTTCTATATGTTATAAATCAGTTGACTACAATAGTGGAATATGATTTATATTACCAGGCAGGCAGACAACAAACATTTATTAAACATTTATTCACTTCCAGGTGTTTGGGATACAAATACAAGCAAAACAGAAGATTGTCCTGCCCCTTAAGTAGTTTATATTCCGACTGGATGAGCTGACACAAAACAGAGAGCTAAAAAAGGGAAGAAGGGATTCCTGTATGAGACAGTGGGGAAGGGGATAAAGAGCTTCTCCTTCCCTCAAAAAACATACCAATGAGAGAAAGAGATGGGTGGGCAGGGCAGAGGGATATTGTAGGGAAAGAAACTCCAAGGCAGGTCCTATAAGTCATTTAGGTAGGGTTTTTTTTACCTCTTTTGGAGAATGCGTATTATGTGTGTATGCGTATATGTGTGCATGTGTGCATGTGTGTTTTAAATATTAAAAAAGCTTCACTGTTAATTTTGAGAGCATTTTTCCCCCAGTGAATGTTGGCATGAGAATCCAGGTCTTTCTAGGATTTAAATACTGAAAGGGAAGGAAGAAATATTGAAGGTACAAGTAAAAGATCTTTAAGTAAAGAAGAGAGGAGAAAATGTTGGCGTATAACACTCATTGGAATTTCAGAATTAAAGAATCTGAGAGAAGGGGTGAACCTCAAAAGCCATCTCTTTCAATTTGCACTAGACCAGGAATTCCCTCGACAGAATAATATTCAACTAATCATTATTCAGCATTTGCTTTAAGACTTCTGTTATTTTCCTCATCATCTCAACCAACCTTTGAATACTCTTAATTGCCAAGTTGTTGTTTTCTCACTTAAATCAGGTTTAATTTGACCTCAATGGAACTTCCAATTATTTTTACTAGTTCTCCTCTTGGGGACCAAGCAGAAACAAAATTCCATTTCAATATAACATTCTTTCATATTGTCAAATACAATCATTTATTACTGTGTACTGAGTGCCTTAATCTATTCCATTAATCCACTCTATTTCTTAGCCAGTACAAGATTATTTTGATAGTTATCTCTTTAAAATATAGGTTGAGGTCTGGTATAGCTAGGCCACCTTCTTTTGCATTTTTTTTCATTAATTCCCTTGAAATTATTTGTCTTTTTTAATTCAGATGAATTTTATTATTATTTTTCTAATTTTATGAAATAATTTAGGTAGTTTGATTGGTATGGCATTGACTAGAAGTATCATTTTTATTATGTTGGCTCACCCTTCCCATAAGTAATTAGTTTTTTCCAATTGTTTAGATATTTATGAAGTATTTTGTAGTTGTCCTTTAATGCACTTTTAATGTTGAAAGCAGATTATGGCACAAAAAGGGAGGGTTGTAATAGGAAGGAATAGTAAGGGAAGGTAAAGTTTCTGACTGTAAGAAAGCATTAACCCAAGTACATCTTCCTATTTGTATTGAAAAATAAATGAAAATTTCATTTTGCAAAAACTTTGCCATGGTAACATTGACTTTTGATACTCACATTCCAAAGAAACTCATGATGATAGAACCATTAAACATTAAAACCCCAACTCTTTAGATTATATTTGGATTGTATAATTTTCAAGGATTCATCCCATATTCCTCAATCCATACGTATCCCCAACAGACTTTTGCCATTAACTCCACATAACTGTATTTAGGAATAGGACAAGTGACACAAACTGAATGAACTTTCTTCCTCCATCCATCCCTATATGTTTTAATTCCTCTTTAAATAAAGATAAGATAAATAGGGGAAATAAAGATACAGAAAAACATGCCACCATTCTTTTCATTTCGTTGTTGGTTTTTATTCACTTCATAAGAATATTTTTTTCATGGATATCCTGATTTCCTCTAAATTCAAAGTTCATAAACTTTGTCCTATAATAAACATGGTCCCATGTTTATTCTCATGGCCAATTTAGTATAAATTTTGGATATGTGAGATGATGCAGTAACAGCCGCAGCTAAAGTGGATATCCTCTAAAAATGAAATGTGACTATGCCATTAACTATTGAGTATTATATAATCTCTAAACTGAGTCTTGTTGGCATCACAACAAAAATATTAATAAGACTTTCTATGGTGAAATTGATAGCATAATGGACATGGAAACAGGCAGACTTGAGTTTGAATTTTATCTGACCTCATACTAGATGTATGATGATAGGTGAGTCAATTAATTTTACTATCCTCATCTTTAAAATGGGGAAAACAATGTACTGCCTCTCTCATGGAATTACTGTGAGCTTCAAATGAGATAATTTACATAATTTGACTTGACTTGCAAAAATGTTAAGTGCTTATGTTTATATTAAATGTCTTAAGTTTATATGTTATTTTTATTATAAATATGAGTAATATGTAGAACTCTATTCTTCCTTCTAATTTTTAACTCATTTGTGTACTTAATACTCAAACTGACCTGTGGTATCATCAATTTAGATTGTTCCTTTAGTAATTCAGATCAAAACCCATCACTGAGAGAAAGCTAGTGATGCAATGGATGGAGGGTTGCACCTGGATTTAAGAAATTCAGCCTCAGATACTTAATGGCTATGGGGTCCTGGCAAGTCACTTAGCATCAGTTTCTTTCACTGTAAAATTGGAATGATGATAGCACTTTACTGATAGTCTTGATGTGAGTTTCTGATGTTGTGAGGATCAAATGAAATAACACGTAAAACACACAATACAGTCTCTGGCAAATAGTAGACATGCTTAATAAGCACTTAATGTCTATATAATCAATGGTTATCTGTTTTAAATGATTCTAATCTGTGTTCTCTCATATAATCTATATAGGAGGACTGGAAGTCTATCCAATGGTAACTTTCACAAAACATTTTCACATATAGGAGTCACTTAATAAATAAATTTTGAGTGATTAATAACCCTTAATTTATCTAGCAGCATCAGGGCATAGGGTAGTTCTATATCACTGATATTTTTAGATAGCTAAAATATATCTGTCTAAGAGCAAAAACCAATTTTGGTTAACTTTTTTTTTTAAACACTTAACTTCTGTTTTAGAAATGATACCTCTTCCAAGGCAAAAGAACAGTAACGGCGAGGCAATTTGGGTAAAGTGATTTGGTCAGGGTCGCACTATTATTTATCACTTTGGGTGAAAGTTGGAACTCAACAGCTCTTCTGAAATATTATAGTCCAGTTATTTCATTTTACAGGTGGAAAATTGAGGCCAGATTAGGTTCAGTTATGTAAGAAAGACAGTGATAAAACCCTGTTACTGAACTATACGCTCTTCTTTCAAATTCAAGAAGTATCTATTGAGGACAAATTATATGTATAAAGTGCTAAGTTTAAAGAAAAGTATTCATTTCTCTATTTTGAATGATCTATGATTTTAGTGGCGTGAATATTCTCTTTGGTAGTTCAAATTGTAATTCATATATATCTGATAATTTTGTGATATATATTTCTTGATATTTCTTCAAAAGTGGGTCCAGCCACTAGAATGCTTCCATTAGTTCTTTTAATATTTCATATATATTGGCACAGATCATGGGCTATCCAACTACTGTCTTTCATTCTTACTAAATTAGTGGCCCATTCTTAATCATTTATATTCTTGATACTGTGTCTTTATTTGGTTTATAGGCATAGTAATTTCACAGCTGGCAGGATCAGAGAGTGCTAGGGATGGGGAAAGCAACATTTTTGCCAGTTACTTCTGTAATACATTCTGCTTGGTACCAGTTTATGTGAAGCTTGGTTCTGCAAATCAAGTCCAAAATAAAATCTATGAACAACTGAATTGGCAAAGGACAATGAGAAGTCAGTCCTGGGAAGCAAAAAAACAGCAGATCATCCAAGACACCAGGTCAGGCAATCAAAGGAGTGAATCATTAATTAGCCTCAAAAACAACAGCTACCTGAAATCTCAGCTATAGACCCTAGTGGTTAGACTTAAACCATTGGCTCTAGTTTTTGGATCAACCTTTAATATCTCACAACGTTTTAATCTGGTTGATTCTAGCCTTTGATTTTCCCTCATCTAAAGAATAAATAGCAAAGAATAAATATAATTAGAATACACAAAGGAACAACATGTATATGGCCACATAGTGGCTCAGGTGCGATGGGATAACAAGGTAGCCACAGCCATCCCTGCTACTGTTTCCAGTGCTACTTATCTTCTTACTTGGAAATCCATAGCAGGTCTTTCTCCTCACTAGAAAACCATCAGAAAGAGATTTCCTATGTTCATGCTTTTTGCATATGCAATCAATTCTGGCTCAGCAGTGAATCAACAGGATTTTTATCACCACATCGTAAGCTTACAGGAAACAGAATTCTTGTGTATGCTTTCAGTGGGAAATGGGCTTTTTAAAATATGAATTTCCAGAAGAAAACTCACCAAGCTTTCACTCGGGTTGGTGTCAGGAAAAAATATTGTGCATATTCTAAGGGCTGGACCCTTATTAACCCACCCACTATGATACATGTTTAATGAAGGTAGGTTGCTAGGTGTATTTTGTTTATAGAACAAGATCACCCAGCATTTAAGAGTTATAGCTCTGGTATATCCATAGCAAACAAAAGAAATAGGTTAGGAAGTATTTTATTTTCCTTTAGAGTTTTATTTTTTTCAACCAATTCAAGATACTTCCTCCTTAAATTGATCTTAAAATGCAGAGGAGGAAATTTATTTAGTATAAAGATACTTTCTTACTAGGGAAGATTGGTTTTATTTCTTCTCTGTAGGTCTTTAAAAATCTCAAGATTTTCATTTGTCTAGAACATTTTAGGTGTGGTCAAACCTAAAGGCAGAAATTATGAATCTTCCAGAACTTAAGAGCATAATAAACCTTCTGAAATTTTAATTAAATGAATTAAATTTTTTTCCCAGTTACTCAAGTCCAAAAAGTAATTCAGCATCTGGGAAAAGAATTCCTACATGACTAACTTTTCAGCATTGAAACTGGGTTACTCAAACCAAACATTCTTTTTATTGGTTGTTTTTTTTACTTAAGTAATCTATTTGAGGAGTCTGTTAGGCTTTATCTTGGTGTTTTTGGGAAGGATGGGTGATTTATTTGACTCAATATGTTAGTAATTTTGAATCCTCTTTAGGAAATTCTGCTAAGCAATTGTAGATAGCTGTTGTCAAAACAACTCAAAAAAGAAAATGCTCGTGTTTTTTTCATGTGTATAACTTTCTATACCAAGAAAAAAAATTCTGCATCAGAAAAGGTAAAGTAGGTTTTTGAGGCCTTTTCCAGTACTCATCTTTCACATCATGGTGGGTCTGACTATAACCGATTTACTATAGAGAACTAGGAGAGAAAGAACACGACCTGATCGTTTTGATTGAAAAAGCCCTTCAAGATACTTCCAGTTATTCTTACAATCACTGATCTCTTTCATTCTGCCTGGATCATAGGATTGAATGTTTTAGTATAGATTTTAAGTTAGGGTTACAGTGAATTGATTCCTTTACTATAGATAATGTCTGCCCCATGCTCTCGAATTATTTCGTGCTTATGTCTCCGCCATAATTGTTAGTCTTGAAAGCAGGGTCAGGGCCATGCATCTCCAGAGCTGTCATTTAAAGGATAGTGCTTACGCGTCTCCAGCAGTATAGATACAACTAAATAGCATTTTGTGAGAAGAAATAATTAATTAATATTGGAAGAGACCTGGTGGAATCTCACTCCAAGGGAGGTACTTCTCCCATAGCAGGGCAGCCTTGCTTTCTCCTAGAGTATAAAGGTCAACCCCTGGGATTTCTCTCTGCCTTCTCTTTTCCATATTCCCTCAGTTCTTTTCAACAGAATTTCTCTTAAGCACTTAATATGAGAAAACAGTTTCTACTGATTGCCCCAGGTTCACTTTGTGAAGCTTGCCTTGGGTGTGAAAAACCTGGTTCAAGTTTTGCTGCTCATATGAGCCCCATGCATATATATGCTCCATAAATACTCCTTGAATTCACAGTATCACAGGTTTAGAGCTATAAGGGAGTGGTATCAATCTCACATAAAAAGCCATCCTTGAAGCCTACATTTGGACTTGGAAAACCACAAATTAGCATATCTAAGTTATCATGTTTTTATGTATTTTCTTAAACATTTCCTAATTATATTTTAATGTGTTTCTGCAGAATCCTTCTTGACTAGCTTAGCTGCCCGTGACCTGGGGTCATGATCACTAATGTAAGGGGCCATCATGTCCAACATCCTTGCTTTACAAATAAGAAAACCGAAGCCCTCAGATTTAGAGTTGGGAGTGATCTCATAGACCACCAAAACAACTTTTACAGAGAAGAAAATTGATGCCCAGGGACATTAAGGGATTTGCCCAAGTTCATATTAGTACTGGAATTTGAACTCATGTCTTCTGAACCCAAAGCCAAGACCTTTTCACTTTGCTATCCTGCCCTGTGATAGAAAATTAAATAGCCTGACAAAGCTTGAGACTAATACCCATAAATTATTTTTTAAATAAATTTTTCTCAGTTTTCTACATATTTGAGAAATGAGGCCCTTTTCAAGGACATTGCTACACTATTTTTTTCCAGGTTGTTTGTTTTCTTTCTAATCTTGATTGCATTGGTTTTGTTTGTGCCCAAACTTTTTTTGAATTTAATATGGTCAAAGTTATCTATTTTACATTTCATAATGTTCTCTCTCTCTGAGGTTCTGAATTCTTCCTTTATCCATATGTCTGATAGATTAACCACTTTGTATTCCCCTAATTTGATTATGGTATCATCTTATTTCTTCATCATGTGCCCATTTTTACTTTATCTTGATATATGGAAATAGATGTTAATCTATGCCTAGTTTTTGCCATACTGTATTCCAGTTTTCCCAGCAATTTTTCCAATAGTAAGTTCTTCTAAGAGCTTGGCTCTTTGGGCCCACACATGATTTTTAAAGCTTATTGATGATAAACAGCCCTAAAGTTGCCACTATTGTGAGTTCCAATCAATCACCATTGATAAATTTACTTGCCTTACAAGAACCTTATGCCAAGAAAGCAATGCTACATCATATTGGCATTCCTCTGTTATATCACAACCATCAACTGGACTGAAGAAAATGTGATATACTATGTCTTTCCCACTGGGCTTTTTCAGGCCAAAAAGGTAAGTGCTATGGGAGTTATTTCTCCTTAGGTCCCACCCCTATAATTTCTTTAATTTTTAAAAGTTACCTCTGAACAATAGTGATGGATTCCAGATTTGTTATGCTTTTAAAAAATGGTGAATAGCTATGCAATTTTCCTGTGGTGAATGAGGAATAGTTTCCTTAACTCATGAATCATCTTCAGACTTAGATAAGACGCAAATGACCTTGTACTTTTACTCTTTATTCATAACACCAGTGCCTAGCAAAATTGCTGACTTGTAAGTAGTGAAAAAATGATTTTTTATTGGTTGGTTTAATGACTAATTGACAAAAGTGTTTTTATATGAAAGTTGAAGTGGGATTTACCTGGAAGTAAGGAGATTCAACCTATGGCCTTGAATTATCTAACCATAATCAATGCCTCTTATGATAATTAGAGAATCTTGTAAAAGATTGTTGGAAAATTGTTCATATGTATTATTTGTTCTGTTGAAGGAAAGGATCAAGGAATATGGTAGAAAAATGTAGAGCAATCTCAGGGGCTAGAAGATGTAGGTATAAACTTCAGCTCTGATGCTTACTAATTCTGTGACCTTGGACAAGTTATTTAATGTCTATGATCATTTCCTCATCTATAAAATCAGTTGACTAAATGTCTTTGGAAATCCCTTTCCACTCTAAATCTTTGATCCTTTAAAAATCTTTTTGTACTCACAGGGCCCTATGTAAATGGAAAATAGAGGGAGAAATAATTGTTATTCTTAACTGTAATAAAGATGCATGTTATCTGCTTTGACCCTCACAACTATCTTTTAAAGTCAATAATGGCAGTAATATTTTCTCTGCTTAAAAAGAGGACACTGATGTTTAAAGAGGGAAAAGGAATCGTCCAAGGTCACACAGCTAAGTAAAAGTTACAGCTAAGACAGGTCTTGATTCTAAATCCAGGGCCCTTTCCACAATACCACATTGATTTGGTTAATTGATCAGAATCATTACTAGGCTGTATGTAGAATCTGATCTTTATCTCAAGGTCTAAATTTAGAGAATAAGCCACATGTTCTTTTCTTCAAAGCATTAAATAATATGTTAGTGCCTAATTAACAAGAATAATGAGTTAGAATGGGGAGCTCTAAGAATTTTGTTACACCAACTTCCTTTCCTAGAGCAGAGAATATAAAATATTCTGATTGCTACTTTTGCTTAGGTACTTCCTATCTATTGCAATTTGCAAAAACCTGAAGAGGTCAAAAGTATGATAGAGGTAAACATAAATTTCAATTGTGACAGTGAAAGAAACTGCTGCCCAAATATGAGGGATTTTCCTAACTGGGGGAGCTGAGATGCTGGGATTGTAGTATTTTTTTAATCTCTTAGAAATTGCTTACCACAGAAGAAGAGGCCTTATATGGGTTTAAAGAGCAATCAAAATGCGCTTTTGCAAAAAAAAAAAAAGTGACCTCATTATCATTATATGATATGACTGATTAGATCTTGAGAAATAAAAAAGGTAGGGCAGGGAGAGGTATAACAAGAATTGGCTAGCTAAGTGTACCCCCCAGAGCAACCACTACAAAACACTAGTGGTCTCATTTTCCTTGTCATGTTTTATAGTGATTACCCAGATGAAAACACTCTTACTTGTATATCGGTTTGAAATGGAAATTAATACAGTAAAATGCATTGAACACATGCCCTAATTTAGCACTTTTAAGAAGTGTTAAAGACAAGATCAAACGATTGGGCAGGATTTTTTTTCAAAAATATAAATTTTACGGTCAATAAAAATGGGGAAAATTCCATAGCCTGCCTTTATTAAATATAATAAACCTTGTTCGTTCTGGACATAAAAAAGATTTAAAAGATACATTTTAATTTTTCAATTATATGTGATTCTCACCTCTTTTTCTGGGTTTTCTTGGCAAAGATATTGGAGTGGCTTGCCATTTCCTTCCCTAATTCATTTGACAAATGAGGAAACTGAGGCAAAAAATGCTTAAATGACTTGCCCAAAGCCACATAGTAAATTCTGAGACAGGATTTAAACTCGGGTCTTCCTGACTCCAGGCCTGGCACTCTGTTAAGCTGCTCATGGGTTATAGTACAGGGAACCAAACCAAATATTCACATGTATAAGAATGCAAAACTGGATTGACTTTAAAAAGTCATTAGTTTACATTTGTTTTTATTTTTTAAGCCAAATGCATTGCTAATCTCTCATCTACCCCAAAAAAAGGAAAATAAGAAAAGCAAAAAACAAAATAGCAAATATCCTAACTACCTTAATTATAAATCATATATTACAGTAAAACAACTGAGATTTACTTGGACATATGTATGTTTCCCTATTTTATACCTTACCTGATGTCGAATTACATCTAGACTTGGGGGGGAGGGGAATGCAAAATAAGAAAAAAAAATGTTCTCTCTTTAATTCCCATCTGTAATATAATTTTGTTAATACCAAAATGGTCTGATAACACCTTTTTAGCCAATATTTTGTTTTATTGATTGATCATTTTATTGTGTCAAATGCTGTAAGAAAAATAATAGAAAATCCTTCAGGCTCTTCAATTTTAGACATTTCTTTCTCACATTCAGTTTTGTGAACATAAAGGTGTATTATGCATATGAAAATTATATGATTCCATAAAACCACCTGTTATCTTCTCGTGGTTTCATTCATGATATACCCCAATGTTCTTTTCATCAAGAGTATGTCCCATAGACTATCCTTATAAATATTATATGATGTGGGAAAACAGACATACTGGAAACATCTGGATTCTTGAATCCCTCCAATTTCATGTTATCTTTGGCATAGATGATTTTGTTAATATGTGGCCAAGTTCAGCAGTTCTTATCAACTTCATTTTTTTTCTTTTTCTTTTTTTTTTAACCTTAATCTCCTGTCTTAGAATTTATGCAGAAAAGCTGTAAAGGCTAGACAATGGGTATTAAGTGACCTGCTCAGGGTCACACAAGGAAATGTTTGAAGCCAAATTTGAACTCACCCAGGACCTTCTGTATCCAGGCCTGGCTCTCTATCCACTGAGCCACCTCACTGCCCTTCAACTTCATTTTCAAGTATTTTTGCCACTTCTTTTTATCCAATGCCAAGTGGTAGAGATCAATGTAGTGATTGTAATTATTGCTGATGAGAAGATAATATTATAGAAAGAAGAGTATTTTTCCCCATTTCCTATCTCATTTAGTAGCGAGTACTGTCCATAATATTTTATCATCTTTATAATTATTTTTAAGTGAGACAATATTCTAATATTTAAAGAAAATTCATCCAGGACTGCCATTTTCCATTTCATGGCAAGGAGATATCTGTAGGAGACTTTGAGCCTTCTTGTTATGATGACTTTGGATCACTGAATCTTCTATAAAAGTAGTAAAAGAATTAGAGTTAGTTTCCAGTTTCTCACAGTCATAATCTATTATTTAAGCAAATTGAGTTAGAGTAGTTGCAGATAACATTCAGTGTTGTCTCACCATCTTTAACCTTTCTACTAATTTATTTGTATCAGCTAATGACCTTATATAAACACTGTAATATAAGGGCGGTGAGAGAATAGAGTCTTCCCTCCCTGCTGGGTCAGGCCCAGAATGAGGTTAAGATGGAGTTGAGTCATGTAGAGAGAGAGTGAGAATGGATTGTCTTCCTTCTCAGCTCTCCCTGGCTAACCCCACTCTGACTGCCTTCAAGATCCTGAACTTCTGTTCCCTCAGACTTGGCTGTCTTTGTTTGACACAGACAACTTCTCCTCTCTGGGGAGAGGAATGAGGAATGTAACTCCTCCACCCCCCCCAAACTCCAAGTCTTTCTTTCTAAATATTATGGAGTCAGTCTCTTGCTCTTATGAAAATGGTTTATTTCTAAGGGAATGACAATAAAGGATGGGGCAGAAGAATTCAGGAATGAGGCAATAGGAAGGAGGTAGTAAGGAGTCCCTAAATAACTGAAGCCCTTCTCCCAAAGTCTTTGCTGACCTGAGCCCTTGGGGTCATTTGAGATGAAGCCCTGACTTCCTGGCTGTCTTGGCTACTTTATCAAGTTCAGGACTTCAGGGGATTTTAGAGGAATCTTGTAATAGTGAATGGCTTTTGGTAAAGTCTTCTTCACTTGGCTGTCTTCTTGGGGCACTGGGTCAGGAGCCACAGGAAGATGGCACAGGATCAGAGGATCAACCTTCTTGATGGGTTGCCCACAGAGAAGGTTCTCCAACTGTCCAGATCAGCTCACTCCCTCGCCTCCCTTCAGAATTCTCTCTCCTTCCTGCCATTCTCCCATTCTAGCAGAATCCTCCAGCCTTCTAAGTCTGCTTCTCTTTTCAAATCTTACAAATCTTCTCTTACAATACCCAATATTAAAATAATGACTTTACCTGAGGAAAGCCATTTTCTTTATATTGTCATGTTATTTGGTGCTTTATACATGCATAAAGACACAAAATATGAGAGGTGACCTAGCAAAGTAAATAGATATATCTGAATCTTTGCTGGGAAGACTGAGTTTCAATTCCTGCTTGTGTGACCACTTACTTAACTTCTCAGTTCTCTAGGAAACCTTTAGTGATTAAAAATCTCAGAGAAATTGCCAACTCACACAAGTGGGGGGGTGTCTCTTCATCAGAGATTTCCCTCTAGGAAAACAATAAAGTCAACATTATTTGCTAGTGTTTATTTTATTGAATAATACATAATATCCTTTGTTAACTTATAACCATTCTAAATTCTATGGTTCTAAGATAATTTTGCTATCACTGAAAAATATCCTAAATTAGATATTTTCCCCTTTTACTTGTAGAATGACAATGTAGGCATGGAGCAAAAGAAACTATAGTATCTTAAGAATCACATAGTTTATATGTGATTAAAAAAACATTTAATTGTTAGCATGACAAAGATCTTTCTTCTATAGGAAATGAATTAGCATACTACTGAAAGAAGCAGACTATATCACAGCCTTGCCACAAAAAATAGAATAAAACAAAAAAACATAAGGCAAGAAATTATAACTAAGTGGAAAGTCACTTCCTGGTTTCTCTTCCTAATGACAAAGTCATTGCTAATAACGGAATTGCAATCATTTCATGTAGGTATCTGGCCGTTGTGCCATCAAGAGCTCATAAAGAACATAAGCAAACAGGCCAAAAAAGATAATTGTCATAGACTATTGCTACAAGTAAATAAATAGAATATCCTATTAAGAAATGCATGACCTCCAAACTAAGTTATGTATTGATACTATGTCATTTCTTTCTAAATGTACATACAACTCAGTGACTGCATTCCCAGAAGCTATGCTGAGGGATCCTATGCACTTGAAGGTTCTGTTGCTTCAAAAATCCTTCAGGTCTAATGCCTACAAATGTCTATTGTCAAAGAATCAATGTTAACTATGGGAAGGCTCTCATTATCTTCAGGCTGACCAATAAACAATAAAGTATTTGGTAACCCACAATACCATATAATATGAGAATATCATTGTTTTCATTTAGTTAATTCCACAGTGACAATGGGGAGGGGTAGAAAAGAATTCAGAAAGCGATAAAATTGTACAGTTTTTTAGATCACATCCAAATAATAAATTAATGGATCATATTCTATATGTAATTTCTTTGTTCAGTGATCCATGCATTTTTTAGTTGGCATGCTACAAGATGGGTTGACATTCTTGCTACAAGTAAAATTATAAGACACAAAGAATTTGTAGTTTAATGGAAAGATGGCTTATAAATTTTCCTCAAATTCCAATTTCAAATCAGTGGATATAATTTTACACCTTACACTCAAAGATTTTATCATCCCAAGACACTGAATTTCATTCTCATCACTTCTTAGAGAACAGGGAAAATTAAGTTAGAAAATATAGTTCAGTGATATGTAATTATAATGACTAACTTGTCCCTGTAGAAGGAGGGACAAATACAGATTCTTTCTCTTGTTTTCAGATATGGAGTGCCATGGCTTCAGAACATTGCATATATTATCGAATTGAAAGATCACATGGTATATGAGGGGAAGTTTGGTACAGTAAATAAAATATTGAACTTGGAATCAAGAACACCTGATTTTAAATCTTGTCTCTTAAAGAAATTTAATTGATTGATGATTAGCATAGGAAAATAAGTTGGGATCTAATAGAATGACACCTTCCCCCACATTTTTATGTGACTTTCTTAGTTTGCTAGTGTGGATGAGAGATACAGAAGGCAATGCAAGGACTGGATTTTACAATGAAATCTTGTGCAAGAAGGAAATGGAACTTTGGCTGGTAGTGCGGGATGGGACTGGAATCTCCAGCTAAGAAAGGCAAGTAGACAGTTGGGAAAAGACTTCTTGTTCCTTCTGAACTGAGAGGGGAAGGAGCAACTTCGCTGAGTTTAGTTTACTATAATCCCTCATTGATTTGAAGAGACCCAGATTAACCATCTTTCCTTATAAGTGGTGGATAAAGACTTTTTCCCTTTGGGGAAGGCAAGAGACTATCCACCCTGAAAACTTTCCTTCAAAGCTGTATCTCTTTTTCAGGAAATTACACCAGTCTGACTCCACAAAGGTCTCCTGGGACTTAGGTCCCCAGACCTCAGTCCTCAACCCCCGAAGGGGATTTAGATTGAAAATAGAATAGGGACTTCCTGTTTCCCTCTTTTCTAATTTACCAATCTGGAATCCCTAAATAATAAATAGACTGTATCCATTTAGAAGAACGGAATATCTCATTCTTCAATGTACGAAAGGGATCACAGATCATAATCATCCAGAGAAGAGAACAGAAACCAGAGACTGAAGGGGATTTCCTCTTACCTCTCAGCTCTGAATACTGATCCAACTATATCTTCTCTGGAGCAGCTATGCCTGGAGAGGAAGTGGTATGTCTCTTTGTCTGTTCCTTCCCTCTCAGAGACCTGTCAAGCTTTGGTTCCTAATCCCCTTGCTAGTATACTAGGAAAAAATAGCACTGTAAATAACTCAGTATAATTTTGATTTCACTAATATGAGGGTTAAAGTACATTAGGATCTCAGATGCAAAAACAATGCATTGTACCCATCCCTATTTTTGGTTTTGCTTATACATGACCTAATTCATTTTAGGTTGTACTAGTTTATAATTATTTGTTCACTAGTTCTGATTAAATTTAAAAATTTCAGAATTGTAATAAGGGACTATTTTGAATGGTAATTGACAACTAAAGATCAGGATGTTAATCTCTTTCCTTCCTTCCTTCCTTCCTTCCTTCCTTCCTTCCTTCCTTCCTTCCTTCCTTCCTTCCTTCCTTCCTTCCTTCCTTCCTTCCTTCCTTCCTTCCTTCCTTCCTTCCTTCCTTCCTTCCTTCTTTCCTTCCTTCCTTCTTCTTCCTCCCTTTACCCTCCTTCTTCTGTTGGTCTTTTAAATCTACTTAGGGTGAGTTTATGATATCTCAAATGAAATCTCTTCTCTATCTTAAGTAAGGGATTTATTGGGAAGACAGGGAAGAATAAGAAATGGAAGGAAAGAGGGTTTGGGGGCTTCCCTAATACTAGGATGAATATTAGATTGAAGGATGGTGAAATGTAGTTCAATTTGGAAAATGGCTGATAGGTCTGGAAGTTCAGTCACTATCACAACATAGAAGGTCTGGAAGTTCAGTCACTATCACAACATAGAAAATCAGAGAGAGCTGGATTTTGTCCTTCTTTCTTCTGTCTTCAAAGCCAAACACAACCTTCAGGCTTCAGTCTCTAAAAGCCAAGAGACCTCAGACCTCTTCTGTTTTTCCAAGCCAAAAGGTCCAGACTTCAGTTGGTCTCCCTCCAACTGCTTCTCCCAGTCACATTCCAAATCAGAATGCTGTCTTTTGAATGACAGATCATCAGTCTCAGCTACCCCAAGCTCCTGCTACAAACCATACTCAATTTCTCACTGCCACAATATTAAATAAGTAAATGTATCTCCTCTTTAGCTTGCCCCCCTTCCTAAAAGTGCCTGTTTCTAACTTTTTCTTTATAGTGTTTCATTTTTCATGAAGGATTTTGGGGAAGGAAAGACTTCCCAAAACTAATATAATGGATAGACATATTTTTAAATGAATGTCCATGAAATTACAAATATCAATATATTGAAATTGCCTCCATTGACATAGATGACAACCCATTTATATTCTTAGAACTATCTGAAGCTCAGAAAATTGAGGTGATATATATATAAATTTTTAGAGAGTAAATTTGGGGCAGGTTTTGAACCCCAGGACTACTAGATTTTAGGACTCTATTCATCACTCTATGCTTCTTTTTGTGGCAAATAGTATGTAAATAAGCGGGAGATTTGTGTGAAGGTACATTTTATCCAATATGGAAACTTGTTCTTTTTGTTGTAAATTTTATCCAAGGTTTGATTCAGACATCACTTGGTTCATGCTAATGGCTATAAATAATAGTAGCTGGAGGTACTCTTTTCTTTTCTTCTTTGTTTTACATTTTTGCAGATGCATTTGATATATTTCCCACAACTTCTGAAATACTCAATTTCTTTCACAGATCGTAATGAAAATAACTTTCTTAAAAGCAATGACAAAACGACATCCATAGAAGAAAAGGAGACATTCCTTTTTTCTAGTATAAATCATTCTTATAAAGGCACTGGAACAACAGAGAATGGAGACCTGATCTTTGAATGTGTACATGTACAATGTAAAAATAAAAATAATAAAATGATAAGAGCTATTGTTTTAAGTTTTGCAATTTTATTTTTTCAGTTGTTCACTCAGGATCAACTGTATGTGACTCACTGTACTTTTTTTTTTGGCAAAGATACTAGAGTAATTTGCCATTTCCTGCTCCAGTGTATCATCATTTTACATATGAGGAACTGAGGTAAATAGGGATTATGTGATTTGCCTAGGGTCACACAACTATCTGAGATTGGATTTGAACTCAGATCTTTCTGATTGCAGGCCAAGTGTTCTATCCACTGTAACACCTAGCTTCCTTAAGGTTTGCAAAGATTTCCACAAATGTTACCACATCTGATCCTCACACCAACCCTGTAAGATAGATGCTATTATTATTCCTATTTTACAATCAAGGAAACTGGGGGTGTCACAGGTTAGTTATTTTCTGAGGCAGGCTTTGATTTCAGGTTCCTATACTAACACTCTGTTCCCTATATTTCTTAGCTGGTATAGGCACACACACACACACACACACACACACACACACACGCACACACAAATAGGAAGCAAGTGAATTCAACCCATGCCACATTAACTGCCCCCTCTTTTTCTGTCTTCCTTAATTTTCTCCTGCCTGTTATTAACTACTATCTTCAGTCCTTGCAGTTTCTATGCATTTATATCTTCTTTTCTTTTCTCTTTTCTCTACTCTTCTCCTCTGCCTGTCAGAAGGGAGAGACTTACTCTGGCCAATATTAGTTTTGGACTGGCCCAGTGTTATTTTGATATCCAGGGTGAGAAGAGAAGGTCTTGATGTCAAAAAGAAGCTCTGGAACGTCTTTACAATTTGTTAAGGATCTGGGCCATACAAATACTGACTGAATCGTTCATCTTGGAGATGGAGACAGTTAGTGAAACCACAAATATATTCCCTTCATGGGAATCCTGTGTAGGTGTCCTGACATCCATGTATAGTTGCCCCATATATCATCCTAGTGAATCAGGTCTACTCTTCCCATTAAGAGTTGGTGAAATTTTGAGACTGGACCTAAGGTTTTGGAAGAGATTGTTATACCATTAGTCTATACTTAATTAGATTAATTTTCATTTTATTTAATATTCTTAATAAGTTCAAAAGGAAGACATTTCACAGGGTCTTGTGGCTTATTAGAGATTAGATTAGATAAAGCATTTATTAAGATTACTATGTGCCAAGGATTCTGTTAAATCTATAGAATACAAAAACAACCAAAAAGACAATTCTTGCCTTCAAGGAGGCTCATAATCTAATTGGGGAAAATACCACAAAAAGGGGAAGTCAAATAGCCCAGCTATGGAGGAGGGAGGTACCCATGTGTGGAAATCTAGGGAGTTCTAGGGTAAACTAGGTTTGAAGGTTATGAAGACTCTGAACCACAAAGTAACTAGAACCTGGGTTAAACAATTGAGTCTGAAGGGGTTTCTTGTATGGACATACACAAGGAAAACACTTCCTAACACTTGGAAGAGTAGCTAACCCTCTGTACTCTTAACCCCTTTACTTTGCTCCCTCCATTTTAATTGTAATATTGTATAGGAAAGCCAAGATTCCCTGTTCCTCTGCCCTAGACTATTATAGAACTCATTCAGGATGACAAGGAAGAAATAATGCCATTAATGGGGATATCCAGCCTGCCTATTTAATCCCCTTGACAGGGAAGCTTGAGTACTCACTGATCAGGTAGGTGGTACACAGGGGAAGGAGAATGGTGACCAGAGTCAGGAAGAATTGAGATCAAATCTGACTTGAGATACTTACTAGCTATGTGAGCCTGGTTAAGTCATTTAACCTATGCCTCAGTTTCTTCATCATACACTAGTGAAAATAATAACATGTATATATGTGTTGTTGTAGGATCAAACAAGAAAATAATTGTGAAGCACTTAGTACAGTGCCTGGCACATAGTGAGGGCTGCACAAATTGTTATCTATTAATGAGATAGACATCAGTAATTCAGTCCTATCACCCACAGATTCTGCCCTGCCACTGCCTCCAAAAGCCTTTCAGGCTTTAACCTTCTACTCTGCCTGTATATGCTCTGTAGCTCCTAGGACCATCATCTTAAATTTGTAAGTAGCCTGAGGGTCTTCCTATCCCCACAAACTCTTGATCTATCTACCTGACCTTCAACAGAGGTTATTTTATGTACAATATCCTCCAATTAGAGGGTGAGCTCCTTGTGTTCAGGGACTATTACTTTTATTTCTTGGTATTCCTAGTGCTTAGAGTAGTGCCTAGCACAGAGTAAGCCTTTAGTAATTCTTTTCACCCTTTTTCCAATTATGATAGAGAAGAAAAATGTGCTTCCTCAGGAGGTCTAATGGGTCTTATTTCACATAAGATCTTGGTAATGGATGAGTCTTTGTTGAATACATTGTAGAGAAGTCCCACCAATTGTCAATCTTGTTTCCTTTCCACATTTCCAAACTTCACCACTGTGTCCCTGTCTGAGTACCTTACTCCCTTCCCTTCAACTTTTCATCTCCCTAATATACCTGTTGATCTTTCATATGTAACTGCTTCCCTTTATTCTCTTCTGCCTTTATAATGTAATTTTAATATAAATAAATATACACAGATTTTATAAGTAAATATGAAATATAAAACTATAAATATAAATATTAAAAATATTAAATATTAAAAAATAAAATAATACAAAGCTATTTGGGGGAAGGGATTGACTGACTTTTTTGCCCATCTTTTCATCCCCAAAATGAATCTGTGCCTAATACATAGTAGGAATTTAATAAATATTTGTTGGCTATCTGACTATTACATGTACAGGAGAATCTGTTTATGCTAAGGCTCACCATCACACAATTCAGATACATAAACTCTATCCCCTAAAGTATAACTGCCTAGAATAAAAGTTTGCAATGATGTATGTCAAGCTAACAAGCCTATTCTCTAAACCAGTTATTATAAAGAGGCTCTTGAGATTTAGTTTAGGCTGAAAATGGCTTAGCTGGTAACCTGTCTGACATTTTGAGCCTTGGGGCAGTCATATAAATGATTAGCAGCAGATATTTATTGAGAAATATGATGTATTATTCCCTTGTCATAGATTCTTGGGGCAGTCCCCATCTACTAGGAGCTTATAGATTAATTAGGAAAAGATTAATAAGTGAAATAATTAACAAATATTGAAAGACATTGCTAAATTCGGTTCTAACAAGTAGTACAAGGACTAAATATCAATTGAGAAAAGGGGTAAGTCAGTGAAAGCCTGTGTCATAGGAGTATTTTTGGAGGTGGTTAGATCTTAATTGGTTAGTTTCAATAGGTAGACAGAAAGAAAGGGCATACAAGATGAGAGGAACATGATTTCAATATTCCTGTCAATGGCATCACCATCTACCTAGTCACACATTCTAACCAATGTTATTATCTCTGACTTCTTTTTCCTTTATCCTTCACATCCTATTAGATGTCAAATCTTGCCACTTTTTCCTTTTGCAGTGCATTTTTATTTCCATGCATTTTCCTCATTACTACCTATCTTAGTTTTTGCAATATGTCCTCCTGAGACATCATTTTCCTTCTGTTCTCCAACTCTAACCTCTAATATAGCCTTCCCATTACTGTTAGATTAATCACATTTATATATAGCTCATGGCATATCTGCTCAAAATTCCTTAATGTTACTCATACTTGATGCTATTTCCTTTCCTTGTACTTTGGATAGCAAATATTTTCTGTTTCTTCTATGCACATGTCAGCTATCATTTTCTATTAGGATTACTTTTGTACATGTGGTAAATGCCATCAATTGTAAATAGCAGGTTATGAGTTGAAGTTTATTTGATATTAGATGCTCCTATTTTGTGGAAAATGCTATTCTAATTGTATCAAATACCAGTATGCTACAAAGAATTTTGGAAGAAATACATAATAATTCAAAGTAGATTGGCACATTTATTCCCATAGGAAAAACAAAGTGGATGAAAAATGGCTATTTTTTAGATTTCAACATGTATTTAAATTGTAACTTCTAGAGTTTTTCTAATAAGTATTTGAATATCTGGAACAGACAGTGTAGATGGACAATGGACTGGGCTGATTTTTGGAAAGGTAGTATAGAGTTGGCTATATTGCTTTTGGTAAGCTTCAAAGATTCCTTTTTACTGAAAGAAAGGAAATACGCATTTATTAAATGCTTCTTATGTGCTAGGCACTGTGCTAAATGCTTTACAAATATCTTATTTGACCTTCCCAATAAACCTAGAAGGGAGATGCTATCATTATCCCTATTTTAATTGAGACATAAGAAAGGTTAAGTGATTTGTGTAGGTAATTTACTTGTTGAGGTAGTGCCTGAGATTTTCTCTGAATTCAGGACTTCTTAATTCTGGGGTCAGTGTTTTATTCACTGTGCTGCCTACCTGCCTCTTTTGACTGATTCAAGCTTTCTGTCAAAACAAAGGTTCATCTTTTCAATGCTATCATTTTACCAGCAAGTGAGACACTGAACACCACTAATTTCAAATAAGGGGAAATGGATATTATACAGAAGGCAATGGAAAGATGCATTGTGGAAGCGGGCAGCCTTCAACATTTAGCCAATGAGGTACAGGGATAAAGGTTATCATCATAGAATTTTAAGAGCAGGTATAGAAGATCGCTGGTCACGTAGCAAAGATAAAGGATGACAGATGGATGGCCAGTGATCCACTGTAAACTTGACATATTGAGAGCTGCTGCAGATGACCTCCAGAATATTAGATGAATGCCAATAGATGTGTGAAAGGCGATTAAGTACAAGTATCACAGAGATAGCAGAATTTTTACACTTTGCATCATTGAAGCAAAATCTCATCATTAGAATCAAATATTGTGCCTCTAGTGCCTAGCACAGTACTTAATATCTAGTAGATACTTGATATATGTGTTAAAACAGCATTAAAGATGTCCACTGAGAAACAGAAAAAATGAAGTTGAAAGTTAGTGAGAAAAAAAAAAGTTTTGCTAGTTTGGATGGGGCCATGAAAACCAAGAAATATGTGATAAAGCTAATGGGGTGGCTGATATGGTCTCTGTTGAAGGGAAATAATCTTGGCTACAAAATGCAGAATAGCCTGAGTAGAGAAATGTGTGGATGTCAGCTAGGGGGAAAAGGCAAAAATTGCATTTAATTATTAACATGAAAGAGCAGATGAAAATGAAAATGCTGGTTTAGAAGCAAATGATAAAGTGTGGTCCCTCATTTTTAGAGCCCCCGAGTTTTCTCTCACTTGGCCCCACTGCTCTTTCATATTAAATCACTGGTTTGTCAATCATAAATGCAATGTTTACATTGGCAGCTTCTAGAGCTTTGTCTTTTCAAGATTAATGGGCAGTGAATTTGTGAGTTGTTCCAAGTGAGTTGAAAGGAACTTGATTGCTGGTTTAAATCTCTACCAAACAGATTGTTTTAACTCTAATTCTCCAATTATTTTTTCCCTTTCTTATCTCTTCTTGCACATTGCTTTTTCATTTGTTTCCAAGAAATATTTTCTATCCTTATCTCACATTTCAGGGCCTTCTGGTTAATGTTCTTTTATTATTCCATGGAAAGTTAACCATCTGAGCTCTCTCTCCATGACTGACCACATGCTGTCATTGTCTTTCCAAATTCCTTTCATTTCTCCACAGCAAATCTTTCTCCCACCCTCTACTGTTACTTACAGTTCGAGAGAAGTTTTAGGAATCATGACAAATACGGAAACAGCAGATTCATGATGGGAGATAGTTATAGTGAAAATAGCACTGGTAAAATCATGCCTATGATAAAGGAATCCCAACATTTAATCTGAAGAGATTAGTCTAGTTTCCAAATAGGCACAGGAGGGACCTCAAAGAGCCATCTAGTTCTACTTCTAGTTTCAGAGCTGAGAGACTGAAAGCTGGCGTTTTATGTGATTTACCCGACTTCACTTATACAAGTGAAGTCTTCCTTTTATCTATCTAAAAGTGAAAACATGGCCAGGAAGGTCTCACTAGACATCCACAAATTTCCCAGCCTACACCTACAGCTTGATGAACTCACATTGTGTGTCTTCCTATTATTGCCAGGGTCAAATTCAAACTCCCCTTTAGTCATGTAATCCTCTTCTTCACCTGACTCCAATTTACCTTTACAGACACAATATCTTTTACTCCATTTCATGACCTGTTGGGTCTAGCCAAACTGGCCTTCTTGTTCTCCTGCCCATCTGCTGTCTTTGCCTGTGTAATAGTTGTTCCTCCTTTTCACCTCTTGCCTGGAACATACTCCCTCTTCATTTCCCTCTCTTCGAATCTCTAGAATTCCACTCAAATCCCACATTCTTCATGAGTCCCCTTGTCGCCCTCACCCAATGCTGCTAGCTCCTTACTCCTGGGTACATATAATACAATTAATTCACATTTCTAGAGAGCTTATCTATGTACCATAAACTGGGTTAAGCACTTAAAAATATTATCTCATTATACCCTCACAATAATTCTGGGAGGTAGATACTATTGTCCCCATTTAGAAGATGAAACTGCACTGAATAGATGTTAAATAAGTTACATAGCAAGTGTCTGAAACTGGATTTGAATTCAGGTCTTCCTGACTCTGGGACCAGTTATCTATACATTATATCACTTACCTAACAGCTTCATGTATTTATGTTATTATGCATGTCTTCTTCCTGTGGTCATGGAGCTTTTTGAAGGAAGAAAAGATTCCATTTAGTCTTTGTATTCTCAGTGCCTAGAAGAGTGCCAGACACACAGTAGGCACTTCCTAAATCCTTTCTGGGTTGATTGATTGATTTGGCTTCCTGTTCCAAGATGCTTAAGAGTCCTGGGAAGTGTAGGAGGTAAAGGTTGGGTTTTTTTAAGTTTTAAAGGTTTCAATAATACTATCTAATATCCAACTTCTGAAACTCTTAATGTGATATATTTCTTTGTAAAAGACAATTTTAACACATTTTTTCTGTCTTCTAAGGATCAATAGAGATATTTTAATAAAGCTCAGGGAAAGTGTCGGCTTCTCCCTACAAAATGAATTATGCTCAGGAGATTTTTGAGATCGTGAAATGGTTTAAAGTGAAAATGTCTCTAATATTCAGGTACTTAAAATTATACTCCTCTCTCTGTCTCTCTCTGTCTCTCTCTCTGTCTCTCCCTCTGTCTCTCTCTCTCTGTCTCTCTCTGTCTCTCTCTTTCTCTCTCTCTCTGTCTCTGTCTCTGTCTCTGTCTCTGTCTCTCTCTCTCTCTCTCTCTCTCTCTCTGTCTCTCTCTTTCTCTTTCTCTCTTTCTCTCTCTGTCTCTGTCTCTGTTTCTGTCTCTCTCTCTCTCTCTCTGTCTCTCTGTCTCTGTCTCTGTCTCTCTCTCTCTCTCTGTCTCTCTGTCTCTGGCTCTGGCTCTGGCTCTCTCACTCTGTGTGAGTGTGTGTCTCTGTGTGTATCTCTATCTGTCTGCCTCTGTCTGTCTCTCCATGTCTTTCCCTCTTTCCCTCTCCCTCTCTGTCTCTCTCTGTTTCTCTGTGTCTGTCTGTCTTTCTTATATAGACACATAAAATTATTTTATGTCCAATTCCTTTGCTTAAAAATTCTTTTACCAACTACTTTAGGTGTTTCATATCTTAGCCAACATCTCCTTAGACTATTAAAATACATACATATATATATATATATATTACACACATATATATTCCTGGAAGGGTCACACTGAGATCTAGCAGTTTCCAAATGTGTTGATGTTACTAAATGACCCAGAATAATTATGGTCTCACCTATTCATAGACAGATAGATAAGGAGCTAGATAGCTATGTAATAACCCAACCTTTACTGGGCTAGGGCTTAGATAATTCTCTCCCATTAAGGTTTCTAGCTCGGGGCTTACATGGAAAATTATTGATATTGGAGATGGGTACTGAGGAAGGAAAAGTTTTTAGAATGGCAATCTGGTCCAAGCTTGTCATTGTTAGGAACTTGAGCTTTGATAATCCAGGCCTCCTGACATTGGCTCAAGTCTTGGAAGAGATCTTTGACTCTGGGAGTGACAGGGAGTTATGGTCCATGAGTTTCTCCCTCATGACCATCAGAGATCAGCTTAGATTCCCATTTCTTGGTGATTTGCTGAAGGAATATGGCATTTGCTGGTCTGAGTGTCTTCCTTTCACCCTCTACTCCATTCAGCTCCTCAATCAGACCTGGAGCATGGGTCTGCTGAGGGAGAAAAGACTTGAGGAGGGGCCATCAGTGACTGAGCACATCCAGAGATTGGGAAGTAGGGATTGGGGAGTCTGAATCAGAGCAAAGCTTCCTTAGTCCCCATTACCAAACTAATTAATTTGTTTAAAGCCAGATCAGACATTCATATGACTAGAGACCCCATAAATGCTGCATTTCGTTTAGCACAAGCTCAGCTTCCCCATTCCCTTGGTTTTCAGAAAATTCTTTCTTAAAGGCTCTTAAAAGTACTTTCTTGTCTTTTTTTGGCTCTTTATGCCCATAACATGGAACCAGAAGTAAAATCACTTATAGCTGAAGCTTGAATTGAATCTTGGGGCTCTCCAAAATCCATCAGAAAGACACTCAGGATAGAATGTAGATCTGTATAAGGCAGCTATTTATTTTCTCCAGACCAAAAACATGCCTAAAATACAAAAGACAGAACTGCCATTGAGAGAGACTTAAAAGAGGAATAGTAACTAGCCTACAGCTGGTATATTCTCTTTGGAGGTTGATACTTAAGACATTAAAATGTGAGGCACTACAAAGATATTTTTTCTGCACTTTCATTTTTCTCTTTCTGACCAATACGATTGAAGTTCATGTCTTCTAGAAAGATAGGCCAGGGCTTGGGATTTTTATTCTAATGTTTTCTTTTCTCCCATGTATCTGCCAGCATCTGGGGCATTCAAGATCTTGAACTCCTGCAGTTACCTCCAAAGTAGTAAACATCTATCTCTAATTTCTAATTTCTAATTTTCTAATAGGTCACCTTTGTCAGAGAATTATGTAAAAAGCAGAGGAGACACATGGAAATGCAAGGCCACGACTCAGGCTAACTTAGATACACTTGTGTAGAGTGTCATATAGATGAGTAGCCACCACAAGTGTGTGTGGAGGGAATGTTCCTCATCTCCAATTTGGGCTCAGAGAGAAAGAGAGCTTCCCAACATCCTTACACACTAAGCAGATGAGGCAGAGGAAGTCTGTAAGTAATAGGTAGCTTCCTTGAAGAGAAAAGCTAAATTCAGAATGCCAAATAGAAGATTTGTATTCAATCCTAGAAGTGATAACAAGCTACTACTAGAATTTCTTATGCTGGTGATTGACATGGTCAAAACTTTGCTTTAGAAATATTGGTTTGACAGCTCTATGATAGCCTATTCCTAACACTTAGTAGGCACTTAGCACTTCCTTGCTGTTTTAGTAATTAGATTATAACTAGAGAAGGGAGATGGTGGATATAGAGAGAACATATATGAGATTATTGCAACAGAGAAATTATCAATGCCTAAATAAATAATTTGGAGTTGAAAAGTATGATAAACTAGTGCTAGGGTAGGATGGATAGTAAGAGAGTATCTTGATGATTCCAAACCACTACTTCAGCTGATCTGGATCTCTGAGTCCTAAAAGAACTGATGAAACTTAATGTTTAGCCATTATCTATGACCTCTGAAACTGCAAAGGATGGAAGAGGTGCTGAAAGCTGGAGGAGGGTAAATGCAGTGATTGATTAAAAGGTGGTGGTGGGGAAGGATGGAGTACATAAACTGCAGGCAATGAGATTAATTTTAATTCTTGGAAGAATTCTAGAATGTATTTATAAAGGTCTTGAATATATGCATCTAGAAAGAGAAAAGATAATCACTAAGAGCCCAAATGGTTAAAGAACAGAATAATTTTAATTTATTTTTTGTAGAAGAGTTAGGCCACTGCATAGATCAGGTATATTACACATATACATATGTATATATATATATATATATATATATATTTTATGCAAGTATTTCACATAACATTTATCACATAATTTCTCCACAGTATAGACATAAGTAGACTAGACAATTATACGGTTACATGAATTAAAGAAGTGGTTGAATGGCAAGATTAAAGCAGTAGTAATTCATGGTTAAGGGGTATGCTATTAAAGAGATTATTAGGGGATGGATTGGGAAAACCTAGGAAGGGAGACAATAATTACTAAGAGCAGAAATAGCTTCAATCAGAAGAGAGAAACCTCATTTCTTATTTTTGGAAGGGTTACTAGATTGGAAGGATGAGGAAAATGCCAAACATGCCATTTACCTAGATTTCTAGAAATGTCTCATAGCATGCTTAAGGACAAGTTCTAGAAAGTGGGCTAGAAAATGCTACAGTGATATACAGTTAGAAAATAGTTGAGAGGCAAGATCAAAATAGCAGAAATTAAAGGTACACTCTTAACTTTGAAGGAGTAGATCTATATTTGCTTTTGACCCCTTATTTTTATTTTCTTTTTAACCAAATTATTTGGATAAAATATTCATATTTAAGCACTTGGAATAGATGTCCTCTGAGGGTCCATATTCCAACTCTAAGATTCTGGATTTCCACTTTGGTGGAGAAATTTAGCAACTGTTCATTTAAGCTGAATAACTATATTCTCATCCATATTCCTTTGTGTTAATATATTCCTTTGATAGTGGATACTTATTTTTCACAACTAGGGATCTACAGTCTTGCAAACAAATTGTATGACCCTGGGAAAGTATTTAACTTCTTAGTGCTCTGGGAAGTTCTAAGTCTATGCTGTGGCGGTGAACCTGTGACACATGTGGCCCTTCATAATGGAGAAGACTGCTCTGTTCCCCCTCTCTACAGTAGGGAGAACATTTTTCACATGTCCCACCCCTTTGCCCAGTAGCCCAATACGTGCACTTCCTCCCTCCCCTGTCTGGGGTAAGGGGGGTGCTCACAGATGGCTTGAGGGTAGAGTTTGGGCACATGATCTTCAAAAGATTTGCCAACACTAGATAGAGGATGCCACCCACCTTGTATTGGTGAGGAGAATTTCCTTACCCAGAAGTTAACTATAGCAGTGAAATCACTGGTCAGTGAAATCCCGTGTTCCCTAAATGCATTCATACAATAACTATCTTAGCTAAGGTTCTTGGGATATCATTCAAGAAATAAAATAATAAACAAGAGCAACAACATTCTTTAAAAAGAAAATTTTTATTTTGCCAGCAGTATTAAGTTTTCTGAAAGTTTTCATTTTTGTTTTGCTTTTATCTTGAAGAAGGGAGTATAGAAATTTAAGTGCTAGACTGGAAAGAACAAATGATCTAGAAATAGAGAACTGTTTTTAACAAGGAGGACAACTTCATTTTCTTGCATTAGTTGTCCAAAGGCATTCTTTCCTTTCCTTATATAGAAACTATGTAACTAATATATAATATGTAAATTAGCTATATATACACATAAATACATTATATACATCATATATACAAATATAAAATTAATAAAATTTCCCTATATCATTGAACCATTTTTACATCTGAAAAATATTGTAGCAACAAAAGTTACCAGCCTGTGGGGGGGTGGTGGAGGGGATGAGGAGGGGCCTCAACTACAAAACTTTTGGACACATCTGCTGTTTATCCTATATCATTTAAAAATTGTAATTTGGCTGTGCTGACAGGCAAAAAGATTCTTAATTTAGTAAATAGACATGGATTTCACAGATTCACTGATTAGAAAGTTATATTTAAATTTGTTTGCAAGACTGTGAATCCTTAGGTGTGAAAAATATGTATCCACTGTTAATGGAATATATTAACATAATGAAAGATGTCAGAATAAAATATAAGAATTCACATAATGAAATTTGACCCATGAAGATAGCAAAGTTACATTTATTTCACACTTCCACCAAGAGTATTTGTAATAACAGTAGAGCTGCAATATTAAAGCATGCACACATGTCCTAATTGCTTAGCAAGTCTCATGTCATTTTGCTGTGACCTTTAAAATATTGTAATAGTTCCTTACCTCACTGAGCTAAGTGAAATTAATCAAATAAAGGGACATACTTTAGGCAAAACTGATAAGAAGAAATGCTGATTTACAAAAAGATGAATTGGAGGTAATTGGGTGATTTGCCATATGATTCTGTCCTCTTTTCTGCAATTAAATTGTTCCTAGATGACTCCCTGGTTTTTTTTTTTAAGTTTAATGAATGATTTATTATAAACTTGATTTAAACATCAACAATACCAATTACACTTGCTTTGTAAACATTTACCTCTGAGGTTTCTTAGGACAGAAGACTCTTGTCATCTAGCTTCTCATATAAAGGGATAGAGAAATAAAATTACGGGTATCTCTTCCACATCATGGAGGTGAGGGGCATGTTGCTTACAATCTGGAAAATCCAAGTAAAAATGTTTTTTTCTTCTATTGTATCAGAGAAGAAGTCCAAATCTTTTATCTTTTATGAGTTATTTATAGTACCTGTTTATAAATTTTGCATTAAGTATTTGGTCATAGGCTAGATGTAGGTCAATGTTAATATTTCTAGCCTTTGAGTGTCATTTGCTAGTTTTTCTGTTTTCACAAACTAAACTTTTTTAAACTTATTTTATTTATTTACTTGTTTTACTTATTTCTTATTTATTTACTTATTTAATTTTTTATTTACTTTACTTGTTTTAACTTTAAAAAGAAAGTGTATATAATATTAAGATAAAATATATTGATGTTATATAATACTATGTATATATGTTTAATGCATTTATGAGTTCCTAAATTTTTTTCTGACTCATGTGCTGATCTGAATATCATCTAAGGCTGCTGCAAAACAAAATTCTCATTTGATTTATTATGGAGATATAGTGGAACCATGTTGGGAAAGTGGAGATGTGGAAGGGATACCTACACTATTACCAAAAGAGTTTGAATGATAGACTCCCAACTCAGCCCTCCTATTAAATTGCCTATGTTTACTTGGATGAGGCACAGGTCCCTCTTGCTAAAAGGAGGGGCTTGTGAAGGAGATGCTGAACTAGATAGTTCTAAATGGATGATCCTATATTAAGCTCTTCCCCATATTAACTCATCTTTTAGCTTGTATTCTTGGAATCAACTCAGCCTACTGCTGCCTGGTTGGAGTGTTGATCTAAGCTCCTGGGTTTCCAGATGGAATTCCAGATTTATTGTGACAAAATTGTGTGGATTCTCCTTCCTTCCTTCCTGGTCTTGCCTCTGCCAGACTATAGGAAAGCACTATTGATCTGTCTCTTCCCCCATACTTTTTTTTTTTCAGACAAACATCATTTGTGTAAGGTAAATTCATTTATTCCAAAGGCTCTGAGTTGGTACTGTCAAAATGCAATAAAAGGAGGGGCCACAAAACCATATGTAAGGATCCTTTGTGGGGTACATTTGATCTAGAAAATCACACATTAACTTTATCTATATTCTACTGTATTTTAATTGGTGGAGGGACAATTAGGTGGCCCAGCAGATAGAGTGCTGGGCCTGGAGTCAGGAAGACTCACCTTTCTGGGTTAACTCCTGTTTACCTCAATTTCTTTGGCTGTAAAATAAACTGGAGAAGGAAATGACAAACCATTCTAGTATCATTGCCAAGAAATCTCCAAATGGAGTCATGAAGGCTTGGACATGACTAAACAAGAGCAACAGCAACTCTACTTTTATTTATTTTATTATGTATTTCCCAATTATATTTTAATCTTGTTCTGGAACACTTTAGAATGTTGCTGTTACTGCCTGTGTGCTGAGTGTTTGACAGGCATCTCTGCTCTAGATTGTTTTTGAATCCTGACTCTCAGACCTGACTTTTCCTGATGAGATAAACTTTGCCCCAAATTGTCTCCAACTAATCTTCCTCATGACTTCCCTTACAGACTTTGTGGGAGTTTACAATTCCTTCTTTACCTTCACTAATCTTTCATTGGAATTATCCCCAGAAACCCTGACTTGACTTTGACCTGCTATAATAATAATAATAATAATAATAATAATAACAACAACAGCAACAACTAATATTTACTTAGCACTCACTATTTGCCAGGTACTGTGCTAAGCACTTTCCAATTATTATTTTTGCTTGATTCTCAGAACCCTGAGAGGTAGGTGCCATTATTACCCCCATTTTACAGATGAGGAAACTAAGGGAAACAGTGATAAGTTGACTCCCCCAGGGTCATGCAGCTAGTATGTTTCTTAGACCACATGAGAATTCAGGTTTTCCTGACTTTAGACTCAACACGGTTTCCAACATGGCATCTATCTGCCCACTATGCCAACCAATTGTTTTATCTTAGCTGGTTTGCTTCACATGGATTTATTGGTTTTTTGCAAGGATTGTCTCATCCTTCACTTGAATCTGTTTCCCTGCATATATACAGTCATCAGTCTCCAATCAATTAGCAATTTAATCAATCAAGGACCACTTATTAAATGCCAAGCATTATGCTCAAAGATGCACATGAAAAAGAAAAATCCATCCTCCAAGAACATAATTCTAATGGCAACACAGGTACCCATGTGAATACATGTACATGTATATAATGAACAAATAGAAATAAATATTAAATAGTTAAATACAGAAAGGACAGTAACAGTTGGGGGAAAAGAAATGTTTCATATAAAAGGAAATGCTTGAACTGCATTTTGAGGTGGGGAGGGAAAGTGAAAGAGCAAGTAGAAAGGAGGAATGCAGTGTAGACCACTACGTACATACATACATACATACATATATATATATATATATATATATGTATGTATAGAATTAAGAGAGAATTTTGTATGTGATGAAAAAAGAAATTAGTTTGGTAAGATTTCAGAATATGGGAAGAAGTGAAATGCCCTTTGATTCTGGAAAAGTTTTAAAGGCTAAATAGAAGAGTTTATATTTTATCTTAGAGGCAATAGGGAAGAATTGAAATTTATTAAGGGGTAGACAGTAGCATGATTAGTTCTAGGTTCAAAGAAAATCACTAGCAGCATGGAATTTCACCTGGAGTATTCATAGCAAGGAGAAAACATTAATAGGTACTTGTGATAATTTAAGTAAATGGTGATTCCTGAATTAAGGTGGTTGTTATATGAATAGAGAAAAGGGGTGTGATATGAGAGATGTAGACATAGAAATGATAAGATTTGGCATTTGAATGGGTATGTGGGGTGAGGGAGTATAAGGAGTTGAGAATAGCACTAATATGAACTGGAAGAATGTGGGTACCTTTGATAGAAATAAGAAAGTAGGGAAGAAGGATGAATTTGGAGGAAATATTTTCTATTGAACTTGTCAAATTTGAGATGTTTTACAGAAATCTAATCTATAATGTATATTGGTAGCTGGTGATACAAAACTTAGCCAAAGGGGAGAGACAAGATGGTTGTCTGAGATCTATGAATTATTTGCCTACTGAGACTTAAACCCATGGGAGCTGCAAAAGTTATCAAGAAAAAAAAAAATATATATATATATATAAAGGAAGAGGGTCCATAATAATACTTTGGGGGATATCTTCAGTGAAGAGGTATGATATGGATGATAATCCAGTAAAGGTAAGTGCAAAGAGGTTGAACAGAAAGAGAATCAGTATAGAGTTGTGTCATGTAACCCAAATGGAAAAGAGTATGGTGGGGAAATTTTTATCAACATTTTGAAATACAGAAGGTTGAGAGGGAATAACATAGGGAAAGATATTCCAATTTGAGTATTAGAAAATTATTGGTAATTTTAGAAAAAATCTTTTAGTTTTATAAAGAGCTTAGAAATCAGAGTGCAAAGGATTGACGAATAAGAAGAGAGAAATTATGAAGAGAGCAGTTTTTAGGAGTTTGAACAAGATCAATAGGATATTGGATGATAGATCGAGGAGATGGAAGAGTCTAGTGGCCTAGTGAAGTTTTGGGTTTGGTTTGCTTTTTCATGAAGGAACCTTAGGTGTGTTTGAAGGTAGTAGAGAAAACCACCAGGTAGGAAGACATCAATGACTGGTGTAGATGATTGAGGTTTCAATTGGCTGGAGAAATTCTAAGGGGAAGATGTCAATTATAGTTGGTCTTGCCAAGAAGAAGGCAACTCATTGTCAGAGGCTGGGGAAAAAGAAGAGTAGAGGATGAGGCCAACAAATTCTGAAATGGGATAAGGAGCTGAAAGAACAATGAATTTGAAGTAAGACCTAGGTTTGAATCCCATTTTTTCCATTTTCTATCTTTGTGACCTTGAACAAATTATTTCCTTTGTCTGGGCCAATAACATTTAAGGTGACTTTGAATGATTTCTTTAACTCTAAGTCTTATGGCCATCACAAAGATTGTATTAATTTTGATTTCCCTATTTTCAGTCTCTAGTTGACACTTCAAATCAGAATGACTTGTGAATGTTAAGAATTTCCACATTGAGGAATCCTCCATTGGAACAAATTCCCTACTGGGAAACATTCCCCATTTTGATGTGAGAACTCTCCAGGATCATAAATGGGAGGACCTCTACTCCACCTGTACTTAAGACTGCTTTAGGGGAGAAAACTCCTTGCTAAACGATGAAAGCACTTGGACCCATGCTTATAATAAGGCAAGGAGTTCTTTGAACCATGCCTGTTTTTTAGAATTGATACAATGGGATGCTAGGTACCTAAAAAGGTCAGGTAAGTTTTCTCTTAATGAGATTAGTCGACTCAGCTGTGTTTTCTCTGGTTCAGATTTACTGAGGGGATTAGTCGACTTAGCTGGAATTCAGATGGGCTGTCTTTTAGAAAACATCTACAATGATTGGTAGATGGAAGAACTTAGGGGAGGTGACATAGGAAAAAACCTCCTATATAAGAAAAGGAATCTCTTGAGCAAGGGATCCTTGGAGGCTTGGAGAGGCTTGGAGATCCTTGGAGATAAATTCCTTGGAGATAGATCCTTGGAGATAAATCCTTTTGGAGAAAGCTCTTATGAGGATCGCTTGGGAAGAATCTCTTGAGAGAGGCTAGGGAGAAGGGAAGCTCTTGGAGGACAATCTCTAAGGAGGTCTCGCTGGAGCTCCTCTGAGGGGACTCTGTCCCTCTGGAGGCTCTGGAGAGAGGCCCTTTAAAACAGTCTCTGGCTGGATCTCTCTCTGGTGAAATCAGCTGAGTTGGAGCTGGCCTGGTGTCACTAGAATCCTTGCTTACACAGACCTTGTGGTGAGTGATAAAAGACTAACTGACTGATCTCTCTCTTAAGACTCCGGTCTAGGCCATGTTGGCTTAAGGCCCTTCATTCTTATTTCCTTTCTCTCTCTCTCTCTCTCTTTCTTTGATTACTCATTGTATTATTAATTAAATTCTCTATAAAACCCAGTTGACTTGGGCATATTGAATAATTGGGAATATTTCCCTGGTGACAATCTTATATTTGATTTAAAAACCAAGACACTGTAGTGAAACATATTTTCTGTGGTCACAATTTACTCACCCTCTCTTATATCTATCACAATTTATATCTTCCACCATTTTAACTCACTACAGTTTACAATAGCAACCATTTTAATTATTACAGTTTAAGCCAAACAACTATTTTAAATCTTATAGTCTTAAACTCAGATATCCTGTTGGAGTAATTTCCTTCCAAGTTTTTGTTTCCAATAAGCCTCTTCCTCATATATCTTCTTTATAACTGAGGTGACTGAAAAGTCATGATCCTAACAAATTATCCAAGATAGGGTATAAAAGTGTAACAGCTTTGTCATATGAAAACATGGGTTCAAATAACAGCTTTTCTATTACCCATTTATGAGACCTTGTGATAATCCCTAAGCCTTTGAAGCACAGTTTCCTTAAGTATAAAATGAATATGTTGAAAAATTGCATTCTTCACCTTTTTATGTCATGAACCCTTCTGGCCACCAGGTAAAGCCTTTCAATCCATTCTTAGATCATGTTTTGAAGTGTATAATATAAAATGCTGGTAATTATTAAGAAAATTCATTATTTTGAGATGACAATATTAAAAAACAACCTCCCAGACTCCTATCTTAAGCACCCTTAAACTGCATGGCCTTTAAGTCTTCTTTCAGTTCTAGATTCTACACAACTGGTTTTTCTCACCTTCTCCAAGCCGTTTTTATAATTCACCCTTTAAAATTCCCTAGACTTCAGCTGGTTTTCTGTAACTTTTTGTTTTTATTCTCCAATAGAAGAAGGCTTTACATTTCACACAAGAAAAACCCAGTAATTAACAGAACCATTTACTCTTTTAGAGTGTTTAAAATAATGTAGTTTCAAATGTTTCAAATAACAAGTTTCCTTACTACCTTTAAAATAGGATCTAATTTACAAATAGATGAAAATACATGTTTACAAATATAAACGAGGCACATGACTACATATATTTGACATGGGAATGCGATCCATTACCCATAGCAAGCCAGACCCATAGGCATACTACTTTATTCTTTCTCTGGCAGTTGTGACAATCACTTTATATCTGGCAAGGGAAAATTGACAAGGGCAAAGGAAAGGAGAAAAGAACAACTGTAAATATTCATAGGACTCAAATTCATATGGATGAATTTTGTTTCCCACAAATGAGTAAACATTTTGTTTAATTGACTCACATTTCAATCGAGTTCAGTGATGGAAGATTTACAGTAAAGTATATAGAATTTAAATGATTTCACATGGGGTATTTCATGTTGGAAGGCCTCCATATCCATGTGGTTTCCAAGGCTGAGGAGACTCCTGTACTTTTTCCTTCTTGGTGTTTATGGTTCATACCAGGAGAATTTTTTTCACTCATTTAGAGCATGGGGTCTTTCTTTAAAAGGAAAAAAAAAGAAAATTTAAGTTGTGAGTGAAACCTTAAGGAAAGAAACATCTAGAGATTTGAAAAATGTCTCCACCTATGCTGAAAATCTAGGAAAAGAATTTGTCTAATAAACCTACTTTAAAAAGTCTTTAAAAATTCTTCCTAAATGATATTGCATCAGCCTAAACTCTACTGTTTTAGTCATTAAAGGTGTATTGACTTCCTCTGAAGGAATAGGGAAATTTTGCTCACTTGATGCAGACAAACTTTTCCCTGGAGAGTGATGTCAGTGTCGAAAAGTCTGGGAGGTATAGTCTGGAGGTCCATTTTCAATAAAGAAGCAGAGAGAGATTTATGCCTCACCTTGGGAGGTTTCATGAAGCACTGTAGCATCAGGCTCATTTCTGCTTGTCCCTAAAGAGATGCACCTTTCAATATTCCAGGAGGACAGAAGATCTTTTGGAAGGAAAAGAACCCAAGATCTTGGAAATCAGGCCTTATTTGACAATTTCATTCTTACTGAATGTTCTCATCAGGGGCCCAACGGAAATTTTAGAACAGAGAAATTTAGAACTATACAAAGACCTTAGAGGTCCTCCGTTACAAACTGACTTGTTTAAAGATGTAGACTTGGGGGCAGCTGGGTGGCTCAATGAATTGAGAGTCAAGAGTTCTGGGTTCAAATGTGACAGATACTTGCTAGCTATGTGACCCTGGGCAAGTCAATTAACCCCCATTTCCAAACCTTTACTACTCTTCTGCCTTAGAACAAATACACAATATTGATTCCAAGACAGAAGGTAAGAATTTAGAAAATAAAGATGGAGACTATGAGACTTAGCATGAGGATTGTGAGTGTTTTGCTCAACAGTATTTTGTTTTGTTTTATTCATTTGTATTACAAGAGAACTTGAATCAATCAATTCATTGTATTTTCTTGATCATTTAATATGTGCCATACACTGGTTATTAAGCAGTGTACCAAAGCAAAAACTTGATATGTGCTATCAGTTCAGGAGCTCACAATCTAATAGAGGAGACAGCAAGCAAACGTTTATGTATGTATAAGATATATGCAGTGTAAATGGGAAGTAATCCCAGAATGAAATCACTAGAAATGTGAGGAGAGTTGGGGAAGACTGGAAAAGGCCACTTGCCAAAAATGAGATCTGAACTACGTCTTGAAGGAAGCTATGGAAGCCAAGAGGTGGAGGAGAATGGGCAGCATTCCAGGAATTGGCGGGGAGCCAGTGAAAAGACTTGGAATCAGGAGATTGAGTTTCATGTGAAAGGAATAGCAATAAGACTACAGATCATAGATTATGTGGAGGGGAATAAAGTTTAATTAGCCTTGAAAGTCTTCCTGTGCTATTATTCTTTTATAAATGTGACTATGTAATGTAGTCCTGTACTGGTTCTTTGGCTGAATATTATTAAGTATCCAGGTTCTTAAACATGAAAGTAGGGGCTGTCTTTTGACTTCTTTGTATCCTTGGTGCTTCTTACAGTGTCTGATACAGAGTAGGAATTTAATAAAAGCTTATTGACTGACTGTGAGATTATGTGTGTGTGTGTGTGTGTGTGTGTGTGTGTGTGTGTATATATATATATATATATATATATATGTATATATATATATATATATATATATAATGAGGCAAATCAGAGGATGTAGAAGCAAGGAAAAAAAAAACTGTGTTCTTTAGTTCTTTGTTTAGTTTCATTAGTTCTTTGTTTATAGACAAAGCCTTGAACTGTGTAGTGATCACTTTGGAAGAGAGTGAAGTCCTGTTCTCTTAGGGATGTAATGGATGACATGGGTCTCTGTTACAAAAAGGTTGTGATTGAAAAAAATATTTTTATAAAGATTTACATAGATCTGTCACTATTATTTAATATATAAAATTAACATAAAATTGCCATAAAAGATATAGTTTAGATTCCAGGTTACATTTTTGGATATTTAATTTTCAGTCAGTATATAATGTTAGTAGATCATTTTGAAAGCCTGCTTAGAAAAGGGGTAACAGTGTTTATGTTGAACAACTCAACCTTGTCTCCATGGAAGCCAACCCCCCCCCCCCAAAAAAAAACAATACTAGGATTTAAAGGGGTTAGTTTTGCTCCAACCATTAGTGGGAACATTAAATTTTTTTTTCCATTGTTGCCTTCTTTACAACACACTCAAATTTAGGTAGCATTTTGAAAAGCATATAGTGGAGAAATATCACTAACTTGATTGGTTGGTTAATTGAAGTGTCACTTCTATTAAGGGTTTTTTTTTCTTTGTTATTATTCTCAGTGTTCTTTCCCTTGAATATATTTTTTAGAATATTTTTTCTGGATCTTGTTTGCCCTCCTCATTTTCTGTCATGTATTATAATTAAAATATATCTTTATAGCACTGAAGATACAAAGAAATAAAAAGTCCAAGGTTATATAAGTAGCAAATGGTTCAGCTGATATTTGAACTCTGGTTTTCTACCTCCACTTCTGGCACTTGCATTTTTTTTTAACAATACCATTATGCTGACCTGTGAATATTTCATTAACCCTTTAGTCCAATGTAAATCTCCCACAAGGCTTTGAGGGACGGTTTTTCCCCCTTCTGAAAGCCCTGGGGCAGTCCCAGAGATAGTCAGGGTTGGATTTTTCCCCCAAAGGTTAAGTATATGATGCAGAGATATGTTTGGAATGGCAACAGGGGATGAGAGAGCAGATCTTTTCTATTTGAAACCATAGGAAACACAAGGTTAAGAAGAATTTTTCCCCATGTATGGGATGGGGTGGGGAAAAGCAAAGAGGAGCAAATGGTGCCCCTTGTAAGCCAGATAATGGGGGAACATCAGGAAATAGGAGGAAAAATAAAGTTACTTTCAGAATGAAGAATGTTGATCAAGAATACTATTGAAGCTGAATGCTATTGTGCTATATGGAATGATGAACTGCTTAATTTATATAAGAACATGAACTGATGCAGAGTGAAAGGAGCAGGACCAGGAGAACATTGTACACAGAGACGGATACACCATGGTACAATCAAATGTAATGGACTTCTCTACTAGCAGCAATGCAATGATCCAGAATTATTCTGGGGGACTTAAGAGAGAGAACACTATCCACTCCCACTCTACCTGACTCAAGTTTCTACCCAATCCAGTTCTTTATTTATTCAGCCTTTAAAATGATTTTCCTAAAACATGGGTCTGATTTCACCTCTCCCTCAAGACCATCCCATTAAACAAACTTGATGGCCTCTCTATTGCCTACAGAAACAAATACAAAATGCTCTATTTGTCATTCAAAGCCCTTCATAACCTCACCCCTCCTACCTTTCCAGTCTTCTTATATCTTATTTTTCCCAAATGTATTCTTTGATCTAGTGACCCAGACATCCTAAGAACAAGACACTCCATTTCCATGCTTCAGTCATTCTTCCTGGCTATCCTCATGCCTGGAATGCTTTTTAGCCTATACTGACTACTGACCTCATTGGCCTCCTTTAAGTTCCTCTTAAATTTTTACCTTCTGCAGAAGGCTGCCCCACACCCTTTTAATTCCAGTGCTTTCCCTTTCTAAATTATTTCCTATGTAAACTTTATTTGCATATATTTGTTTGCATGTTGTATCCTTTATTAGATTATAAACTCCTTGAGGTCAGACACTGTTTTTTTGCCTCTTCTTGTGTCTCCATTGCTTAGAACAGTGTCTGGAACATAATGACACAATGTTTATTGAAGCAAGTTAATTTGAATACTGCTAATTCTGAATTTATAATTATATTCAGAGGGTCATAGATGTATTGATACATTTGATTTCATTTAATTCAGACTCCTTATTTTATAGTTAAAGAAACTGAGGTTGAAAATTATTATATGTAATTGGAAAAATAAATATTATGTATATAAAGAAAGAAACTGAGGATCAGAGGTAATAAGTAGCTTGTTCAAAATCACAATGGCATTAAGTGACAAGCCACATTCTTTGAAAAATCCAGCCTCAGTTACCATTTTATCTTATTATTTCCAGTTAACATTTTAGATAGATAGATGATAGACAGAACATTTCTTTAATATTTACTGTTTTCAGGACACTGTGAAATGTATACAAATAAAAGCAGATTTTGCAGTCCCTGCTCTTAAGAAGCTTATAATCTAGTGTATCATGACACTCGGTAAAGGGATTTTAGAGAGCAGGTGGTAGGAGATGGTTTGAAGTTGTAGTGCTTGGAAGTCCTTGTTCTTAGTAAGATAAGGAGGGTGGACCAAGGGTAAGGAAATAAGCATTTATATAGAGCCTACCATATGCCAGAAACTGTAATAAATGTTTTTTACAAATATCTCATTTCATGTAAAAAGTCTTACCTCTGATTGTGCTTTGTAACTCCTGTGAGTAAAATCCTTGAAAATAATGTAATAAAACAAAAGAATTACTAAACAATTCTGATATTTATTAAATAACAGCTTGAGGGAGTGTTTGGGCTATTTAAGAGACCAATTTATCTACTAAATATTTTAGTCTAGCATAATTGTTTAAGTATTAAAAAAAGAAACTGGTCTCATTACAAGTGACTGTTGCTTGATTTATTAAAATAGAAAAGAATTGATCTTGGTAATAATCTGTTAACACATATATTTAAAACAATACTTTTAAAATATGTGATTATGTATATTGGTGTGTCATTTGAGAGGCTGAATTAATGCTTCCATAATTGTCAAATGAAGATAATCAAGATTACCTAAAACATTCCCAGGAGGTAAAGTGATGTTTAGCAGTTTTTTGACTCCTGTGTTACCATTTCTTCGAGGCAAGGAGTTGCAAAGATGGCCAGAATTCAGAGTCTAAAGGAGATGTCTTGAAGCCTTTAATATGATGGTAATAAAGTCATTGAGCAGGTTTTTGATGATGGTCCCACTCAAAGTCATTTCATAGTGCATCTGATTTTGAAGAAGGGAGAGCTGTTATACTAAGAAAATCACATATTTTCTCCCAGTTCAAGTGAAATGTCACTTGCTTTCATATTTGAGAAAGTCTGTATTTTTTTTTTTGCAAGATGGTTGTGGAGGAAAATTCTATATAAAATTTACATTTAAGTTTGTGTAGACTATAACTCACATATTTAGTCATGGGTTTCAAGGCTTGTTTTTAATTTCAGACTTTTATGGATTAGGGAGTACTGAAGAAAGAGGAAAGGTCCTGAGATGTATATTGGGGTAAAATAAGATAGATTGAAGTGAAGCATAAGAGTGCCAATACAGTGGAAAGAATAATGAGAAGTCAGTTGACATCTGTTCAGATTCTAGCTCTGATGCTACCTCTATGGCTCTGGGCATGATCATTGACCTGCCCAATACTTTTTCCTCATCTGTAAAATGGGGATGATATTTGTACTATCTTCTTCACAAAGTTGTTTTTCAAGGAGGAAAAAAAAAACAGCTTTGCACAAACCAGAAGAGCTACATAAATGTGAATGATCAATAGTAATCAGCATATGGAATAATAAAATTTGACTTTTTCCTACAGAAATTTGTATATTGGATAAATGGGGAAGTAATCTTCAGGTGAATGCAAACTTTGAAATAGCTTTCAAAATCTGCTTCTTAAGTTCCTTCCGCAAGACCTGAGAGAATGTACCTTTGTTCCAAATCTCTGACTATGCCAAGTTGTTCTTTTTCCTCTTGGCTCTTACAGATTCTAATGCTTTTCATGGGCATGTCTCCTTCCAGGAGTCTGTTTTCCTCTGAAGTAAAAATCTGGCATGTATCTGAGTTGTTTCTTTGATCTTCAATTTTTCTTTTTAAAAATTCCATTGATGATGGAATATAAAGATGACTGAGACTCAAAGTCCCTATAGGCATTTTTGGAGGAATATTTCCTTGGTTTTTGTACATATTTCTTTTTTTTACCAATATGTGGTTATCAGTACATTCATTATGCCATAACATGTTTAATTTGATGTATGGTTAGATGTTAACTGTAAAATGATGGCTATTATTACATTTATGCAATACTATAAATGTATATACACCTACACCATTTTTGTTGCTCAGTTTTTCAGTCATGTTGGATCTTTGTGACTCCATTTGGAAATTTCATGAAAAAGATAATGAAATTATTTTCTCTAACTCATTTTACATACGAGAAAACTGAGGTAAGTGGGGTTAAATGACTTGCAGAGGGTCACATAGCTGCTAGGAATAGATTTGAATTTAGATCTTTCTTATTCCAGACCCTATCCACTGAGCCATTTACCTTCCCCATATGCATACACACACATATATATTATGTAGCTTTGTAAATATATATATATTATGCACATACATATATACGATTATGTATGTATATGTATATATTATATGTATGTGTATATATTACCTATTATAGGATTATTGCGAGGAAAAATATATATATATATATATATTTTTCCTCGCAATAATCCTAAGGGACATAGTTGTCATTATTTTCCTTATTTAATAGATGAGGAATACTAAAGCAAAGGGAGAAATGAAGTAATTTTGCTCATAGCTGTTAAGTTCTAGAGTCATGATTTGAACTCTTATCTTTCTGACTCTAAGTTTAACATTCTTTCCTACTCTACCACCTAGCTGACTTTGTAAATCTCCATTAGGAATTATTATTTTTTCTCCTTGACCAAAGCTAAAAAAAATTCTTTAACTAGGAATTCAGCTATGAATACTGATGACTTTAACACAGAGAATATTCAGAATGGAGAAAAAAAAAGAAATTGAATTAACTTTCAGTTTTGATCAAAGTTACTTTCAATGTGTCTACATTCAAAATTCACTGCTAATATGCTATTAGGCGAATATATTGGTGATGAACACTGTATAAATAACAAAGTTACCAGGGCAAACATGCTAGAATTCTGTTCTTCATAAAACTAATAAATTGTTTTTAGTTTTGATCATTCTATCCTTCTTCAGCAGCTAACTGATGGGATCTCATTCTTTATGCACATTTATTGAAGTCTGGCTAAATGTTTACAGATGATAAATTATGTACTTATACTTTGTTATTTCTCTCTTACTGTTTGTGCTTAATATAATGCCTAGGTGAGATAGGACCAGCGATTCCATTCCTTTCCCTCCCCAACTACATTTCTTCAAAATAGGGAATAGATTGGTGACAAAGCTTTCCCAGGGACTTGACTGGCCCCTTGCTCCATGCAGCTTCCTCATCACCTTAGATCATCAAAGTCCAGCCACATGGAGTCAAGGCCCCTCTGACTTGATGGATATTGGAAAACCAAATGAATAACCATGCTGTACTCTGATAAAAAAAAATGCATTTCAATTTCAAAATAAGGAGGTTGATTCTAGGGAAGCTAAATATTTCTGTATCCTCGGGGTATATCCTTGATCTGTTAGGGCCAGTAAACTTTATTTAACTATTCAATGACTTCTGAGTGTCTCATTTCATTTTTAAATTAAACTTGAACAGGGTACTGGTGTCATGCCTGCCCCTAACAGTTGGCACATTTTGTGTCTCACATGTGAATTGGAAGTGAGCGAATTCCAGACGCTGTTCCCTACCTCACTTCCTGTGTCTCACAAATCCAATGGTTGGCTCTAGCTTGGCTTAGGACAGCCCAGGTGGGCAGTTAGTTATTTCTGATTTGTCATTGACTAGCACATGCCCGTGTAGTGTGGGTGTGCACAATTTTGGGTGCTAGACCAAGATGGAGACTTTTAAAATTCACACACATCAGAGTCACATTGGGGTACAGGCACTACAACTACGGAAGGAGAGGATGAGCAGATAGCTATAGACACCATGTGGTGGCATCTGGTAGCAAGACCACTTCTGTTTATGTAGGGCATGGGGTATTTTCTTAATGGGACAAAATAACAGATTCCCACTCAACTGGAATGATTAGGTCAGTTCATGCTTCTTCAAAGGGTGAAGAAAGAGTCAAACAGGTTTCCCTGTTGTTGTTTGTGACTGTCCTTGAAGACCTTAGCTTGCTAACATAGTACTAATAATGAATAGTCCCGAGACTAGAGACAGATTTTTTTTTAAGGGCAATTCAATGAAAGCTGAGGAATTTCTAATGATGCTGGTGGCCACTTGTGTGAAAGAATCTTTCCTGCTGAAGATGAATATTGACAGACCTCCCCCTAATATTATGGATAAATACACGGTTGAGGCTTTTCAGTTCTCATCTTTCCTCCCATGATTTGAAAGTACTCTCCCAGCTCCCATTTGCAATGGTATACTAAGTACCCAAAGGAAGGCTTTGTCATATCGGGCTCTAAGGATAGTTCTTAGGAGTTGAAGTTTTAAAAAAAATGAGATTATTAGCCCCTCACAATGTGTTTCACTCTGTGATTATCAGTCGATATCAATTAGGTCATTGCAATTATTTAAGTTTTGGAAAGAAGAATTTAATAAGGTCTATATAAGAGTAGTTGGACCAAAACCTAACCTGTCTCCCTCTTTCCCCAAGTCTCCAATTAGTGCATACAGAATCCAGGGAAGAGTGGATTTGAAGGATGATGTGGCTGTGGCTTTTCTGCTGGTCTCATTGTAATCTTGAAGCTTTCTTTCCTCAGTATGTTGAGTTTGTCCTTGTCTCCTGATGGAGTTCCTGCTGCCAAATGCCCTGGTAAGATGCTGATATGAAAGATGAAATCCCAGAGTCCTTTGAGGGTCACAAGATCTTTCTCTAATAAAGAGGAAAGTGAAAGAGAAGTTCTTTCCTCCTCCCTGCCCTAAAACAGGATCCTATTTTAAGAACTTAGAATTGCTTTGTATTTTTTCTTCTGTGAAATGCTTAGATATCTCCAAATTAATATTGTGAGATTTAAAATGGTTGAGGTCTTAAACTGTAGTGATTAAAATAGTGGAAGATATAAATTGTGATAGATATAAGAGAGGGTGAGTAAATTTGACCGCAGAAATATATTTCACTACAGTGTCTTGGGTTTTAAAATCAAATATAAGGTGGTCGCCAGGGAAATATTCCCAATTATTCAAATATCCAAGCTAATTGGGTTTTATAGAGATTTTAATTAACAATACAATGAGTAATCAAAGAAAAAGAGACAGAGTAAGAAAGGAATAAGAATGAAGGGCCTTAAGCCAACATGGCCTAGACCTGAGTCTTAAAAGAGAAATCAGTCAGTTTTTTTAACACTCACCACAAGGTCTGACTAAACAAGGATACTAGTGACACCAGGCCAGCATCCTTCCTCAAAGAGTCTTCCAGCCAGAGATTGTTTCAAAGGGCCTCTCTCAAGAGCCTCCAGAGCTCTTACCCCAGAGGGACAGTGCCCCTCAGAGGAGCTCCTCAAGGAGCTCTACTTCAGAATGAGATTTCCTCCAAGAGCACTTCTCCTCAAAGAGGTCTATCTCCAAGGAAAGAGCCCTCAAGCATCAGTCCTCAAGGAAATGAGTCTCTCAGAATGAGATCCTCCAGAATGAGAGTCAGAAATCGAGATCTCTGAATGAGATCCAAGCTCTTATTTTTAAGGGCAAAATTTCCTCTGTCACCTCCCCTAAGTCCTTACATCTACCAATCACTGTAGATGTTTCTAAAGGACCGCGCATTTTGAATTCACAGCTGAGTAGTTTTAATCTCTTTAGTAAGTCAGAAAAAAATGCTGCTGTGTTGACAAATTTCATTAAGAAAAAACCTCTGAATAAGTTATCACCCTTTTAGGTTTAAGTAGTTTACAAGTTGCCCCACCTATATGGGTACCTAGCATCCCATTGTATCAATTTTAAAAACAGGCATGACTCAAAGAACTTCCTGTCCTTTCCATAAGCATGGGTCAAAGCACTTTCATTGTTCAGCAAGGAGTTTTCTGTCCTAACGCAGTCTTAAGTAGGGTGGAGTAGGGATATTCCCAAGGCAAGGAGTTTTCACATTCAAGTAGAATTCTCACTATCTGCTAGGGAATTTTTTTTTAAGTAGAAGATTCCCCAATGGGGAAATTTCCAACATTCATAAGTCTGAGAAATTTTAAGGTTTACAATATTCAGGTTTTGATAAGCCCTAATGCTACATCTCTTCAATTTGTCTAGTAGTTGTGTCTGATAATTATTTAAACTGTCTTTTTTCCCTAGTTTTGATATGATTAACTTTGTCCATTTTATACTTTCTTGATTTGCTTTTCTGCCTTCTTTCAAATCAGGTTAGCTAAAACTTTATCAATTCTGATAGTCTTTTCAAAGAATGAAATATTACTTTTCTTTATCATTTCTATAATGTCTTTGGTTTCCAGTTTATCTTCTCTATTTTTAAGTATCTCTTCTTTTGTATTTATTTTGAGTTAATTTGCTGGCTATCTAAATTTTTTTAAAAATGCACATTTAGTTCATGAATATTCTCCTTTCCAATTTTGTTAATATGTTTTAGGGGCATATTTTCTCCCTTAAGACTTAATATTTCCTAGAAATTTTCATATGTTGTTCATCATTATGATTTTATTGCACTTAGATATCACTTTTCACTATGATTTATTCTCTGACACATTTATCACCTAGATTTTTCCCTTTTAAGTCTTTTGGGTTTGTGTCTTTTTGTGTGTTTACTTCCTGAAATGGCTATTTTTTATTGAATAGTGGTTTGTAAAGAATTTTTTGCTTTTGCATTTATTTTTTATTCTGTCTTTTTTGGGATATGAATGTGACATAATTTATGGTCAATTTTTGTTAAAATTCCATGCAGAGCTAAGAAACATGCATATTCTTTAGCAGTGGCATTTAGAAGATAATCATAAGTCTTTTATCTGAAGTTTCTCCAGCAATTTGTTCCATTCTATATTTTTGTTTTCATTTGTCTCTTTTGTTAGATTTGTTGCAAATGGAGAAAGAAGCCCATTAAAATCTTACTGTCTATATCTTCTTGAATTTCAGTTAGCTTTTTCTTTATGAATCTAGATGTTAAGGATTTGAAGCATGTAAATTCCATACTGATATGAGGTTGTGTGTGTGTGTGTGTGTGTGTGTGTGTGTGTGTGTGTGTGTATGTATGGTTCTTTTCAGCATAATGAGGTTTTCTTGTTTATTTCTTGCGAATTTTTGTTTTTGCTTTGTCTGATAGCATAATGATTACTCCTGCTTGTTTGGATTTACCTGATGAATATTAATTTATTCCAACCACTCATTCTCTTCTTAGAGGTGTTTCTGATAAGCAACAGATTGTGGGCTTTTATATTCTTTTCCAATCTGTCACTCCATTTTATTGGATTGCTTAATCCATCCACATATAAAGTTGAGAGTTCAGTTTATATTTTACTCCCTTTGTCTCTAATATTGACTTTTCTTCTCTGAATTATAATTTTTCTTCCTCTTTCCCAGTAACACAATACTTTTCCTGTTCCATTATTTTTGATTTATCTACTTTAGGGCAACCTTGGTGCTACTCACATCTCTTCCCCTCATCCTTAAGTCTCCTCTTCCTGATCGTTTACTTTTCCTCCCTAGTTTTGGATTTTTGATTCTTTTATACATTCCTTTATTTCTTCATTTTATCTTTTTCATCTCATTCTCCTGCCCTTTTTTTCCCTTTTAGCTAGTCAAATGAAATTCCCATACACTTATCCTCTTCAACATGTTTTCTTTGTCCCCTCCCAATTTTCCATGCTTATTTCTAAAAAGAATTTTTCTTCACTCTTGTCATTACCTAACTTTCCTTTCTGCTTATTCCAGACTTTTATTCTTTGATTCATGAACCTTATTATATCCATTTATTTTTTCTTTAGTGTCTATATTACTCATGAAAATAAAGCTCCAAAAGTGACCATTTTTAGTTCCATTTTCTAAAAAGTTTCTGTAATTCCATTGTAGATTTTGTCCTCTAACCCATCTTTTATCTCTTGTGTCTTACTTTTAGATATATCAATTCATTCAGGAAATAGACAGAGAATAGTGCTACCCTATGGAATTTTCCCATGTCTCTGATTGTATAGCTCATTATTAAGTGAATTAGAACAAGAAAGTGGTAAATCATGTGAACCACATTGCCTCCATGTCATGATTCAATTTTGGAGACAGCTCAGTTCTCTTTCTAGATTTAGCCTAATTTCTGTCTTGTGAGAAAACTTTATTCAATTGTGGGAATAGTGAGAAAATGTTACTGTATTGTGTGAACCTAACCTTGTATGGACGGGAAGCTGGGCCATCTCTACCTGCCTCTAAGAAACACTTAACTATGGACCTAGGTTATGCTGTCCAGAAACTTGATCAGATCTGAATATTGACACAAGGAATTTTCAGTTATACATCTCAAGCAACTTGTGTGTCATATCTGAAATGCAGCCCCATATTCAATGATCAGTTAATTGTTTCCACATTCCTTTAATTGAATATAGCTATTTAAGTAGAGTACTCCTCTTTTTTCCTTAATTCAAATAATTTCACCTGTTCACCTTCCCTCACCCAACTTGAAAAGTCCATAATATTTCTTACAATTAAAAATCAGATTAACTCATTTTTTTAATCCTGGTTGTATTCTTTTAATTAATTGATCTTTTTTGATTGTTTTAATGCATAAAATCTGTCTACTCCTATATTTAGAGTCCAGTGATAAAATTGAGGAATCTGGTCTTGATTTGGTATACAATTGATATGCATTGCTTAATAAATCAATATGCTTAGAAGCTTGAATCTTTGTTTCCTTAGTCATTTAATCTTTCACCCAATACGTCAATAGCCCTTGCTATCCCCATGGTCATTTCCCTCAAATTTGCCACAAATTCTCTGTGCATCAGTTTCTTCCCAATCTTGTTGGTGGCAGTTGCCCTCAGATACTGATTCCTGTTCTACTGAGTCAAGATGCTGTATATGCAAAGACAAAAAAATTCTCACACTTGTAATGGTTTGTTAGCACCAAATTCATGCAGATTATACAAATTTTAATGTTTCTATCTGCTTCCTACAGGAACTTTCATTAATGAGATGTCTTAGTATTGAAGTTAGATATTTGATAAACCTTCGATGTGCTAGGCATTATGCTAAGTGCTGGGAATACAAGTAAGAAAAAGTCAGTTCCTACCCTCAATGAGCTTGCAATCTAATGGGAAAAGAAAATGCAAAAAAGAAGCTGAAATCCATGTGAGGTAGGCTACTCAACAGGGTATATGATTTTACTGAGAGGGAAACAAAAGCAGAATTGCTGATAGAAAGTAGAGATTTACCAAATGAAGCAGTGAATACACAGAGTTCCTCTTTTGGGAAAAAGAATAAAAGAAATCAAGGTAAAAGATATGATCCTGAAGGGTATCTCCCCTTCTCTCACTACCTATTCACCTTGGGTGAAGGTGATAGGGCATAGTGAAGAAGTCCCAAGGTAGTATAGTCACGTGCGAAAGAAGACACTATTTCACTATTTTAGTTCCTCACCTTATCCACTATCCTTTAGTTTATCTTCTTTCTAAGAGATGACAGGCGATGTTTTCCCTTATTGTTTATCATTGACTTCTTTAGGGTACAAACACATTACCCTCTCCCTTCTTTCTCTCTCCTATACTTTCATCTCCACATTTGTTCTGCATTTTAGTCTCACAAAAATGACTTACCCATGGCTTGGATGTTAACAAAGTCTAATTTGTGGTGTTTCAGGACAATTCTTCATTGATTGTTTTCAGTTTAGGTGCTTTGTGTGTGTGTGTGTGTGTGTGTGTGTGTGTGTGTGTGTGTGTGTGTGTGTGTATGTGTGTGTTTAAAAAGAAATCTCTTTGGTTTTCTTGTGTGTTTAAAAAGAAATCTCTTAATATCTTTGTTATGTTTTCTTATTCTTAATCCCATAGTTTCCTTTCTCTTCTTAATTTATTTTTTCTTTTCCCCCAGGATGATTTATTTCATTACTTCATTGATTGTTGTATTTATCTTTTGGTAGTTCTGTTTACAAAGCATATAATCTGCTTATATCTGTTTTTTATTGTTTCTGTTGTAGGAATGCTTCAAACGCCTTTTTTAAATGTAGTGCCCATATTTTTCCATTCGTTTCCATTCATTCCATTTCCATTTTTAATTCAGTTTCATTCCATTAGGCTTAGGTTTGCAGAGTATTTCACCTTGGGTTGTGTCTTTGGTCTTTTGATCTTCAAAACTTCTTATTCAATTCACTTCTATAGTTTCTGGTGAGTGCAGAATAGTCTGGCCCTGGTTAAGATATAGAGGTTTAGATTTTTGTTAACTACTTTCATTTGATGAATAAACTCAGTAGTTCAACTCAACTGATTCTACCTTGTATGTCCAGAAGTGCTATTTTGTTGCACCTTTCTTGTAATTCTAGCTACATTCCCAGTTTTTTAGCTAATACCTTTATTGGTGAACCTGGAGCTTCTTTATTATTCCTCTTAAACTAATGTTCCTGTTCATTGATTTTCTTAGGAAATCACACCTCAAGTTTTTCAATGAAGCTCCTAATTTCTTAATATAACGCAAAGAAGAGACATAGTTTAGTGCAAAGATCACTAAATAGAGAAGCAAGAAGATTTGAATTCAAGCCTCAGCTTATTGATTAGTAGTTCTGTAGTACCAGCCAAGTCATTCAACTTCTATTTGTCTCAGATTCTTAATTTGAACCATATTGTGAGTACAGACACTGTTTGTCATTCTGTTTCCAATGCCTCATCTGTCCATCCATGATTTTTCTCATATCTCTATCAAAATTCTACTTAGTCTTCATGAACCATCTCAATATCCCTACCTCCACAAAACCTTTATGATTCTCACCAGCTCCAAATAATCTCTTTTCCCGTAAAACCCAAATAAATCTAAATCTTCCAATTTTGCCAACCATACACTGCTTTATATTATAGTTTATTATCTGTATTAGCAGACCATAAACTATGCTGGTAAAAACTGTGTGTAATTTTAGGGGTACATCTATGATGCCATTGATATAGAGAAATCCCAGTGAGAAAATTCCCTCTCCTGATGTAGATTAGCATAATCTGCTACCTAGAATTCAGAGAGGTTCCCTCATGCCCTGAGAAATTGTGTCCTGCCTGAGTTCACACAGCTACCATGTAATGGGGTCAGGATTTGAATCCAGATCTTGCTGATTTGAAGGCCAGTCTTATTTCCACTACACCAGAGGTGCCTCTGCATATCTAATTTATCTTCATCTTTTCCATAACATGTGCTACAATGACTTACATATAACAAGTGCTTAGTCTTTGACAGATAAATTACTATAATTATGAACGAGTTGTCACTTAGGTAAGTTGATTGTTATTGTTGGGATCTTGCCAGATGTCTAAGCTTTGAAAGGAGAGTCCTACAGCAAACATGGCACAGAATCCAATGTCAATGTTGCTGTATTTTTGTTAACTGACTACCCAGAGTACTTTTACACCCATCTAGAGTTTGTAGTGTGTTCATACTGTGGTTTGTTTGAAGACCTCAGTGCTCCTCCAAGAAATACAGTCCTTAATTTCAGACTCTAAAGCTCAACTCTATTTTAGTTTCAGTCTCTACTGCATGATGGATGAAGGATATTTTTATATTTGATGGTTCTGAATCAGTTAATAGAAGATGTGTTTTCCTGGAAGCTGATGTACTAGGACTGCAAGTTAAGGGTTAGGAACTGCTGGACTCTAGGGACATTTTTGTAAACCAACCCTATTCTGAATAGCAGGCTTCCAAGTTGAGATAATCGATGACTCAGGTCCAGGTCCTTGGTTCTCCAAGGCACTCCCTTGAGTCCTCACTTGTTGAACTGTGTTAATGTGTGGAGAACAGTAGACTTTTTTCTTATTTTGCACAATCTACAACTCAGTTTATTGAATGCATTAGGATTTTTGGTCTAGTTGAAAAAGCATTGAACTTGAAGTTACAAGGACAGAGTTTAAATTCCAATTGCTACTTGGGTGTGCCTCTAGATCTGTGGCCTTCTACTTCTATGATTTACTATTTATTTTTTTCCTATAGTTATCCCATGATATTAATAATACCAGTATCATTATGAAAAACTTTATGATATAGTGGAGAGGGCACTGGACTTGATGAACAGAAGTCTAGGGTTCAAATATCACCTCAAACATTTACATGATGTATTACCATAGACATGTTACTTAAGTTCACTGAACTTTAGTTGCCTCATTTGTAAAAAATAAGGGCAAACTTCAGTTGTTTCTATAGCTCTAAATCCTATGTTCCTCATTTTATAGATGAGGAAACTGGCATTCTAATAAAATTGCCCATGGTCACACAGCTAATAATTGTTGGAGTTGGCATTTGAACTCACAACAATAAATTCCAGGTCCAAATAACTTTTCCATGAAATTATTTTGCTTATACCACTATTTTTTCATTAGCATATTTGTCAAATGTTCTTAGCCCATTAGAATCATATAGTTTTCTATTGTTGAAGAAAATATAACAATTTATTTTAATGCATTTTCCTATCAATAGGCTATTCATGTTCTCTCATGTGCACATAGATCATGGTTCCTATAACTAAATTGACATTATAGACTTATTATTTTAATTTTTCAAGAATACATGCCAGTACAATTTTAATAATCATTTGACATTTTGTGATTCATGTTCTTTCCTTCCCTACCATTGTTCTCCCAAAGCAATAGGAAATATAAGTTATATTCGATACATGCTATTGTGCTACTATATTTCCATGTCTGCGAAAGATGCATATTGTTTATTCCATAGAAAAATTCATTGAGGAAATAAAATGAAGAATAGGATGCTTTCATCTGCATTCAGATTTTGTCAGTATACTGTGGAAGTGGCACAACAGCCTTTTTCATGAGTCCTTTAGTGTTATCCTGGATGCTTGCATTGCTAATAATAGATCATTCATAGCTGATCATTGTACTTCATTGTTGTTACTATGCTGGACATCACAGATTTATTATTGATATATTCCTGGGATGGGTGTGTGTGTGTGTGTGTGTGTGTGTGTGTATGTATGTATGTATTCTAAAGGATCTGAACCAAAGTTTTTTAAATTAATGAATTAATCTAGAGGAAAGATAATCTAGAGGAACAGTATTGAGAAGAGGGGAGAAAGAAGTGCTACTGGGACAGATAAGTGTTTAGAGAACAAGACAACTTTTATGTCTGGTATAATATTACTCATTTTTTTCATTGTCATAAGAGAGAGATCAATTTTGGTGGAATGAGTAGATTATGACGATACTTTAAAGAAAAATACATAATAAAATGAATTTAAAGTATTTTACAATGGTATATTGTGGAGAAGAGAGAAATTATAAGAAAATGCATGCAAAGAAAAGAAGCTGGAGATGGGTCAGCTGTCAATCAAAGGAAAATTCCATTTGGAATGTTACCAGGAAAAGCAGTTTGGAGCCAAGTGAATGGTGACTTTTTTTCTGTGCTTTGGGCTGATGGTGGTGATTTTGAAGGAAGAAGCTGGGTTTATCTCTGGGACTTGGAATAATCAAGTTGGAGGTGGCCTAGCTTATTTGAAGGCAGAAGAAGAAGAAGGACAAATAGTCCATCTCTCTCTCTCTCTGACTGGCTCTGTTTCATGCTAGTGACTGAACTGTCATTTCTCTCACTATCCTCCAACCTAACACTAATTGTAGATTACAGGGAAATCCCACCCCTCTTACGTTATCCTCCATCTTTCCTGTTTTCCCCAATAAACCCTTACTTGAGATAAAGAAGAGAAAAGAGTATTTCCTCTGAAATATCATAGCTCACCCTGAGTGATGTAGAAGGGGGCTGAAGAAGAACGGAGAAGGGTTAACTGAAAGGAAGAAGAGGGGAGGAAGGGAGATTGGAAGAGGGGAGGAAGGGAGGTCTAAAGAGAGAAGGGTAGGCAAAAGAAGATAACTACCTCATCTATTAGTTATCTAAAATACCAACAAATATACCCTCCAAATATCATCTATTACAATATGAAATAATTGGGGCAAAGCAAAATAATTAACTTTATTGACATGCAATAAAACTTACACATTTTAACAATTAAAATTTAATATGCATATACCTATTGCATATGCTTATTTTATATAGTTTCCAGTATTTCCAAAGTTTTTTACATGTGTATAATTCTCCATCAAGAACCTATTTTTCATATTAGATATTAAACATACTTTTGTATGAAGAGTTAATTTTTTTTAATCTGGTCATGAAGATAGCCCATGTTTCCAAAAAGGTTAGAACCAGCTAAGTTTTTAGGCTACTCAATCATTCTTGTCTCTATCTCCAAAAAACTTTTATATGATATGTGGAATGGTGCAAAGGTATACTACAGTATTCCATTTCCATTTGATAATTTAGGTAATTCCAGGTAATTCTGCTTCTCAATCTACTGACATATTTAATGAAAATTTATAATTTCCTCAAAAGAGACAAGACTTTTAAGTGCATGAGAAGTAAGCAATCTCTCCAAATTTTACTTTGAATTTGCATATTAATAGGTTATATTCAGATGAAAACGCTCAGCTATTACAGGTTCACCTGGATTTTTGCAAAGCCTTGAATGAAAAAGTCAGTTTCATCAGTGAAAAATAAATTTTTCAATCTTCAGAATTCTAGCTGTTAAATTGTCTTGCTGATAAAGTAATATTTTTAAAATTCATAGCAACACTTAACTATTTTTCTTCTCTTGGTTAGTTTTCTGACTGTTCTTTAAGCATCAAGATCCCACTGTCCTACTGAAGAATAAAATCAGTAACACACCCTTTGGCCATCAAGGCACCCTGAAGGACCTCGTTTTCTTGAATTTCCTTAGGCTATTTTACAACAATAATTTATTAATTCTTAGCATCATTTTTCATTTTTGTCCATATTTTGCTCTTTGTTGAGATTAATTCCATTTATCTGTATGCTTGAATAATCTTTGAAATGAAACACAATTTCCCCAACCCAGTAGACAATATAATATTTCTAACAATTATTAAAACATAGTTTTTAAATGCTATGCTCCTCCCCCACATATAATTTGAGTAATATCCACCCATTCTTTAAAAAGACATCTTAACAAAAGATAGAAATGAAACGTATATGTATGATTTGAAAACTAGATCTCAATATATAGAGAATTAATTAGAAAATGGGGAAACCAGCTGAAGCCAATCTCATATGGTCATGGGCAGATACTCTAAATTAGCCCAATGTCATTAGAAGCACATACATGATCAGGGCTGTCACAAAAACAAATGATTCCTTGGTGAAAATAATTCACATGCCATTCTTCTTGATAGAATCAAACATTAATAATGGAACCTTAGAAATAAAATAAATGTAAATAAATTAGTAGACTAAACAGAACTGCTAATAGAAAATATCAGTTTAATTGGTTAAGTTAGGATTAGGATCTCCTATGAGCTACATATCACAACATGTTGAAGAAATCTATAATGTTTCTTAGAGGATAGTTGTTTAATTGTGATTGGAGCACAAGTCTTAAAGATGATTTTATTTTGAACACCACAAAATATATCCCTTTAAAACTATATCACTGGTGTTATTATCTTGCAAAAAAAGCTTTATGACAGTCAGCAAGTTTGTGGTTTGCTTTCTTTGCAACTATATAAATAGATACATGATGAAAAGACAGCTGTCATGTAATATGATGATTAAAAGAAATATGGAACTTCTTTTTAGATTATAAATGTATATTCTTGAATACTTCAAGGGAACACACATGGGTACACACATAACAGAAGTAAACAAATGTCAAAAAAAACCTTCTATCTGATCATTTATTTCATGCATTCTCCAACACTTGAAATCCAGTCCACTTCAGTACTTAGATAAAAGTTCCAAGGCCCTGTTCAAGTCTTGCTTACAGGTTATTATGGGAGCTCTACCCACAGTTCAAAGAAATTCTGTGCTATTTTGGAAATGGTTGGATTTGGCACTATTCATTCTCCTCTTTTGATTTTTGACAGTTACCTATTAGATGATAAAAGAACAAGGATTAGGTAGGTTTCCTACTAGAAAAATGAAATGGATTCAAAATGAGGACTTATATTTAATATTTATTAGAGCAATAAGTTAAAAACTAAAGATTCTGACCATAAGCTGAAAGAACATATTGATAAAATATAACATTATAATCTTTAACATGAAGAACCTGAGAAATATTGGCACATTCTCTGGGTTTCTCTTTGGTTTTGCCTTTTGGAATCATTGTACCTTGTTAGTGTTAAAACTATTTCCATCATAATTTTATCCAAAGATAATGTCTTTCTATTTATGGTTTAAGATGGTCTGCGTGAACTTGGCCTCCTTGAGTAATTTCATGGTTCATACTACCCCCACCCTTTAATAATACTTATTTTTTCTGTTCACAATTTTCTCAAAGATTTTAATTTCCAAGCTGGTCACTAGTTGAATTTATGGCATATTATAAATAATAGATATTGACATATCAAAGCTGAGATACATTTTAATACTGCATCATTTTGATTTCTAGTACTGTTCTATAATATTATATTTTTTAAGCCCTTTCCTCATTCCTTTCCCCTGACAGACCTAAAAATGTTGCTTATATTTCTTGCCCCATAGCATCCTCTGACATTGGGATAATTGAGATTGAGAATCTAGGATTCATCCTTTTTGGTAAGCAAACCTGGCTTCGCCTAAAGATTTACAGAGGGGCATGACTCTGTCCTTGCTTGCTTCTTTTAGGATGAGCAATAGCAATTAAATTGAATCAGAACTAACTTGATTTCTCCATCTAGATTGTAACCTGTGAGCAGGGATGCTACTCCCCCAAAGCCCTGGTCACAAATCATCATGAACATGAAGGTATCAGGAAGAGACTGGAAACTATTAATCTACCTCCTCATTAGATGTCCACCAGATAGAGGTGTCTTTGGCTGCCAGGTGGGGACTGAATGAGCTTTTGAAATTATATTTGAATGACTAAAGATTCTGAATAAGTTGTCTTTGATCACTGAGATGATGTAGAGATTAATTTATTGGTTATTGCTAGCTTAATAAATGAATAAATCAAAGCATTGATGTTTTTAACCAGAAGCCAGTTTCTTAGAATTTTTACAGGTTACATGGTCCTCTCAGTTTTCTGTGTGTGTGCATATGCATACATATTTAGTACTAAATGAATGAATATACTTTTGCAAATGAAAGTCACTGGGACAGTAGGGTGGGCAGACAGGGAATCAATGAGATTCCTATAATTACCAAATGTAGATAGTCAGTAACTTAACTTGTGCAGTAGGTCAGTTCTGAAAGTTCTAAAATACTCAGAAGATGAGTACTACATCTATTTTGTCTCTGCTCAGGAACATTTGCTAAATTATGCAAGTTAAATCCTACTTTCTACCAAAAAGATAGGCTTTCTCCCTTTTTCTTTGTCTAGCCTTTTTATGTATACATCTTTACGTCATTTGTGGTTGTTCCCTTTCTCAAAGTTACTTGGGGTCATAATTACTTTGCAATTATAATATTCCTTCAACCCTTCCTTCCTTTTGGAAATGTGCTATTTTTGTTTCTTGAACTTTATGTTCTGCGTATAATACTAGAAAATCCTGTAAAATGTAGCCACAGTAAATTACACATTGCTTCTTGAATGGCTGAATTCTAAAAATGTTACACTTTATTGATAGCCAAATGAGTCACATGATTTTTAAAAAGTTGATGATTATTATAACAGATTCAAAACAAAAGAAAACAAAAGTCATTCCCTTTGCATACGTAGTCCTAGTTTTTGCTTATCTCTTATGCTCTGGGACAATTTAAAATTTTGGGGGTTTTAGCTGCTGTTTTGTATAATCAGCAATTCAAGTCTGTAGCTTATGAGCTTTGCTCCTTATAGGAGATTTTTTTTTGTACTACCAGCTTCCTTTCATGTTCTTCTGGACTCCAGGGAGGTATGTTCCCATTTATTTTGCCTTTTAATGAACTTTCTATTATCCCTTTAACCTCTTGCATGGAAACTTGCTGTATTTATCTACAGGCTTCTGGGGGATGCAGTTTTGAGAGTAAACATCCTTTCTCTGCCCCCACTCCTTAGTCACACAAGGACAGTGTTAAGCGATATCTCCTTGACACATGACTCCTAAAAATGGTGCCCAGTGAATCAAATGGTTAACAAATATCTGGCAGTATGTTACTATCTCTAGCTGTCCTTGGCTTCATGATGGCATGGGTCTTCTGTTGATTATACTTTCTGGCCAGCTGTGTTGAAGCATTGGGTTACAATGATGCTTCAAGTGAGAATGGTACAGCACAGAATATAAGAGATAAGATTAAGAAAAGGAGGTAAAAGGAGGTATTCATGTTCTCTTTCTGACAGTGATTAGTTGTGTAACAATGGGCAAGTCACTTTACCTTTCTAAGCCTTATTTTCCTTCTCTGTAAATGAGAATAACCTGTAGAATTTGCTCATTTCAACGTTAAAATGAGATAATGGGCTTTATGAGCTTAAAAGAGACATATAGATTACAACTATTATTATTGCTATAGTTATTATTATTATTATCCCTTTAAGGCTAAAGATTTTATAAATTGCGAAAGGAAAGAAATTTCCCGTACGTTAAAATATATAAAATGGTCAAAACAATAAAATGGTAAAAAGTAACTCAGAAAATATACCCGAGTCTTCCAAATGTAAATTATTGCCATAGTGAAATACTAAATAATGGCATTGGACTTTGTGGTGAGAGGTCCTTTTATAACTCTGACAGAAGTCAGAGAACCCCAAATTACTTTCATAGTAAGACAGAAAATCAGGAGGTAAGTGCTGGCTTTAAATAGTCAGTAAAAAATGGACTCAGCTTGACATAGACAGCCCCATAAGAATCCTTAAAATTCTTTGAATGTTCCTGCTGTGAGCAAGAGCAGGACTAAAATTGTGTCCTTCAGAAAGAGTTGGCACTAATAAGATATGGTGATTTGGAACACTGGAAAAGCTAAATTAATTATTAAGTCATTTTAGCTATTTCAGACACACCAATATTATCACAATTCTTTGACAAAGCTTTAATTCCTGGATCTTTGTCAGGAAGTAAGTCATTTGGTCAAGAGAGGGAGCTTGCATGAGTGTGATAGCAAAAAAAAAAATAATAAGGTAACCTATTTAATTTTCTCAAATTGGTAGAATTCTTAAGAATTTCTCACTCAACTTTAAAATGGAAGCATGTATGAATGGGATTTTTATCATGTGTTCTTTTATGAAAATGTAAATTCTTATCCCTAAATTCTTATCCTAACCCTCAGGAGCCTCCTTAAATCAGTTAATTAAAACCCAACACTAAGGACTGAAAGCATGTATTTTAATAATTCAGAATAATAATGTATGCTTCAGGTCATTTTAAATTTGCAAAGTCTTTCATGTTGTGAGACTTCTAATGCTCCTGTGAATTAGATACTACTGGTATTAAACTACATTAAGGAAGCTGAGCCTCAGAGAGATTGTGACATGGCCACCCATCTATTAAAGGTCAAAGGTGAGATATGAACGCTGGTGTCCCTGACACCAAGCTCAGCACCCTACTATGTTGACTATACTGTATTTCCCAATTTATAAAGATCCTAGACTAGGTGCTAGAGGAAATGAGAAGATCAATAACATTTGAGTACTCTCTGGGAGTTTTTGAATTAGTACCAATCACAAAGTGTCTCTTTTATCCTGGAGAATTATTGTCTAAACCTTTCCTTAAATCTTCAGTGGAGCGTGTACCCAATATTCTAAACATCTTGATACTCTTTAGCAGAGTAGCACTTAGACTGTCTTATCTCCTATCTTTTTCTCTTGCTCCTGCCCCATCTTCTTTTCTAGCAGTCAATAATACCTCCCCCTGCCCCACTTCTCATACAAAATCATCATTTGGTCATGGACCTCACCATGTTTATATCCAGAGAAATTTATGTCATCTGCAAAACAAGTCTGGGCTACAAGCACAATCAGAATAAAGACCAAGAATACCCTCTATACCCTCATGGAGTTTCTGTTCTAATAAAGGAGATGACACTTAAATAATTAGATACAGAGCCTATAGAAGGTGGATTTGAGAGAGGAAGACACTAGGAACCATGTCATGGGATAAAGCTTCCTAGAGGAGATGGGATTGAAGATTAATTTGGAAGGAAGTCAGTGAAAGCAAAAGATGGAAGTGACAGGGTAGAGGGTTGCAGATGTTGTTTTTAGTCTTCTGCTACTAAGTAGTTCCATTACTTGAAGGCACATTGTGTCAGTGGAGAGAATATTGGTATTGAAAAATAGACTTTTATGATAGCAGAATGGAATCAGTGAAAACATCCAGTTTTCCAAGTGAGACCCAGCTGGTTTTCCTCTTGCTCCATTCAATGGCAAACTCTTTGTTCAGATGTATACTTTGCCCAAGCTAAAACTACTGATGGGCTTATTCAATGGACTCAATTCAATAGTTCAAAGACTATATTTCAAATGCTTGCCATGACCTGGACAATGGGTATTCTTTATCCTTGGCTAGTGCAGATGATTAGAACAATCATGAAGTAGAACTCTAATGTTCTAGACTTAATGTAGTTACCATAGTTCTATTTTTTTAAACCCTTACCTTCCATCTTGGAGTCAATACTGTGTATTGACTCCAAGGCAGAAGAGTGGTAAGGGCTAGGCAATGGGGGTTAAGTGACTTGCCCAGGGTCACACAACTGGGAAGTGTCTGAGGCCAGATTTGAACCTAGGACCTCCCATCTCTAGGCCTGACTCTAAATCCACTGAGCCACCCAGCTGCCCCACCATAGTTCTATTTTAAAGTAGATATATCTGGAGAATCTCTCCATTATTGGAAATACTACAGTGGATAAAATCCTAGTTTGGGGAGTCAAAGGGTATTCACTTAAAGATTCACTTTATCTCTCTATCCAAAAGATTCCTTATTGGAAAAACAAAAGGATAGGACTAGATACATCTGAAGTCCCTGTCCATGCTTCTATCATTACTGTTCTATTTGGATTATGTACAAAATGTCCTTGTTGACACTATTAAATGCACTTGTTGACCACATGTCTTGTTTTCTTATAACTCACTTGATGCTGACACTCAATAAATTCTCAGTCAGTTTGTCATGGAATCATGTAGAGCCTTAATAGGTAGCTGGAAGGCAGTAGTTTGAAGAAATGCACTGAGAGGGTATTTTGATGTTTGGGTATTTTTAAAAAATTATCAACAAATAGACTCAGATCTCATAATTTCCATCTTGATAAATTGCATGGTCTGTAGGTTAGAGCTTCATAGGCAGAGTTGTCCCCTTTCTCACATTTTCCTCAGATATCATTGGCGACTTCATAGGTCACTCTCCTAAAGATTAAAAAAAAGTGTGATATATAATGGAAAGAGTTTAGAAAAGAAGTCATGAGAAACTTACGGTTTTTAGGCCTTTCTCTGACCACTCTGTGATCATGGTAATGTTTCTTAAAAATGTTGAGACTCAGATTCCTCATTTTTAAAATGGATATGATAATATCTATAATACCTTCCTGGATTGTTGTGAAGATCCAATAAGATAAAGTATTGGGGTAGCTAGATAGCACAATAGGGGTTTTAAGTGTTTCAAAAATAGTGCTAATCTTCATTTCTACAGGGAGTTACCTGAAACTCTGTTCATTGATGAAATAAAATGTATGATTAAAAGAAAAAGAAAAAAAAGACTTGTGATATGAATATTTATTTGTATTGGTTGTTGATATCTTATTATAACCTTTAAAATGTTTCTTTTTCCATGCTTTCCATATTTCCTTCTTTGGGATAGCTGGACAGTTGGCCCATGAAAACCTTTAAAATAATGTTGCCTCCTACATAAGATTTCTTCTCAGTAAGACTGATAAAATTTATCCATTCTTGTTGACTTCCTTTATTCCTTACAAACTATTGTCATGAAATATATGTCCTGATATGTGGATACTCTCATTTCTACTAATGAGAGCATATCGGATGAACAATTCTCAATAATCTGTTCTGATTCACATGTATTTGTGGTCCTTTCAGTTTCATCTACAGAAGTTCTTTGTATGAATTGCTTTATCTAGCCTCCAACCAGGTTTTTTGGAATTTTATTTATTTAACCATATTTCCTTTCACTGTTTCTAAAGATATGTTGCTCATAAACTGTTCTTCTTTTCCTTCATATTATTTTCTAAGTCAACATGCTCCAAATCAATATACTTTAATGCCATATCTTTCTTCTTGATGAGATCATATTTGGTGGGTGAGTGGGATTGAGGGGCTTTTGATTTCATTATTTTGGATAATTGTTCATATTGTTAAAGTGCTTGAGCAAATGGTGATAGATCTCATGTCTTTAATTTTATTTTTCCCTAATTTTTCAGTACCAATATCATTTATAAAAAAGGTCAGACTAGAGCTATGCATAGTCCTCTAATCTTTATATCTCTAATTGTATAATGATTTTAATCTTAGATGTTAGTGCTAAATATTCTGGTTACCCATATAGAATTGATTAAGAATTTGCCTACACACCAGTTACCTAGTAATTTCCTATCTGTTATGCTCTAGCCACTTTCAATTTTTGTTAATGTTGTTTATCCAACAACAAATTATTCCAAATCAAACAAGTTATTCCAAATCTCTTACTGAATGCATTAATCCTATATTTATGAGCCCTTTGAGGTAGTCTATATTCATTTTAACTTTAAGAAAATATTTTATCCTAATCCATTTTTGCAATCCATTTTCCTTCAACTTTCCCTATGCCAAATTTTTAATGGAGTCACCATGTATGAAATAAATTTTGAGATGTTTTAAAGGAAAGAGATTAGAGAGAAAAAAGAGGAGGACCTCTTTACTTTCTTCTCTTTATAAATTCTTTTGGTAATCTTATTTATTCCCATGGGTTCAATTATCATTTTAATATGACACCCAAATCTCTCTGTCTCTCTATCTCTCTGTGTCTCTCTCTCTGTCTCTACCTCTCTCTCTCTCCTCCTCTCCCTCTCCCTTCCCTTTCCCTTCCCTTTCCCCAAACGAGTTACTTTTGATCTCAAGTTATATATATCAGATATTTTTCTAGATAGCTTTACATAATTTTCCAATTATAATATCAAACTAAACATATGCAAAGTGGAACATATTGCTTTTTCTCCTATATTTTTATATCCTCCAAATTCCTTTTTTCCCCCTCTCAGGCACCACCGTTTTCCCAGTCATGTATGTTCTCAATTTTAGACTAAGAATGACTCCTTTCTACCTTACCCTCACCCCTTTTACTATTGTAACTATATTATATTTTCCCCTTCTTCTATTCTGTCTCTTCAATTTATCATCTACATAGCTGCTGAAATACAATTACTTGGACAAATGTCTAGTGACACCTTTCCCTAGCTCAAAAATCTTCATCTATTTGCTTTTGCTTTCAGGATGAAGTCAGACCTCTTACTCTAACACTGAATGCCTTCCACCATCTAGCTTCTATCTAACTTTCCAACTTTAGTTCACATTTTTCCTCCATTCCAATTTGCAGCCATGACAACTACTAATTCATGGAATAGAAATTGGACTTGGAGACAAGAAGACTTGAGTGTAAATCTTGCCTTAGAAACTAGCTATGTTACCCTGAACAAGTCATTAATTTCTCCCAGCCTCAATTTCCTCATTTGATGAATGAGGATAATGATTTTACCTGTCTTTTAGAATCTTTCTGAAGATCAAGTGAGATAATACTATCATTTTTACTGATAAGAGTATATCATGATAGTAATGTTCATTGATCTGTTCTCATTCACAGATATTTGTGGTCCTTGTAGTTTCATCTAGAAATATTCTTTATATGAATTACCTTATCTGGTCCTCAAACCAGGTTCTCTCATTTTATTTTTTTTACCACATTTCCTCTCACTATTTTATGAGGGAATTTCCCCAATTACCTCTCAGTCTCCTTCATATTGTTTTGAAAAATCAGTATTGTATTTGGGTGCTGTATCTCTTTTCTTAGTGATTTCATATTTGACAGGTGGTTAAAGTTTAGAAATATTTCAGTTTCTTTATTTTGAAAAATGGGTTCCATTGTTAAATGGCTCTGAGAAATGGTGCTAAAACTATTGGAAACAAAGACAACTTTCTCTTTGTATAATAGGCTATATATAACCTAGTGGAAAAAGGGATATTAATTTGAGAAGTATCATCTGACCAAGTCAGAGAATTCCTAACTCCTAAGAAGGGACAAATGTCTCTTCTTCCTACATGTGCATACCCATTTCTCATTCCCATCAAGAACATGTCTAGGCACAATGTAATCACAAACTAAATACATTTTCTTTTTTTGTTATTTTATTATTTTATTTTTTCATTTTTCCATGTTAATGTCAATATGATTTCTTAAAATTCTTTTTCTGACATTTTGCAATCCAAATTCTCTCTCTCTATCCCACCCTTTCCCTCTCCCCAGAAAGGCAAGTAATATAATATGTTGTATATATATTATCATATAATACAGATATTCATGTTTGTCATGTTATGAAAGAAGACCTATTACTTACACTAAATAAAAATTTATGGAGGAAATAAAGTAAAGATTGGTATGTTTCAGTTTCCTTTCAGACACCATCTGTTCCTCTAATGAGAAATGAATAATTTTCAATTGACATAAAATTTCTTATGTTCTTAAATTAGCCTAGAAGCCTAATATCAGAAAAATACTAAGATGACCCTTCAAAATAGCCTATGGAGAATTATTATTTTTATATGAAAGTTAAAATACAAAGAATTCTAATGTGTAGTGATTTATTTCCCCCTTCCTTCTTAACATACTTACGGAGGGTAAGTAGATGACAGTCATTAGAGATCAACACTGGAATTATGTTCCTGAGTTGAAATTCTGTTTCATATACTCACTAGCTATGTGACCCTGGGTAAGTCACCTAACCTCAGTTTCCTCATGTGTAAATTAAATTGGGAAAGGAAATGGCAAACAGTACCTTGGCCAAGAAAACTCTAAATGGGACCGCAAAGAGTCCAACATGACTGAATCACACGGGAGTGAAATTAGACTCAGTGAATTTGATGACCTATTTTATTTTCAGTCAATGTACAATATAGCTTCCTACCATTTCTTTTACAAATATGAAATAATAGGCATTGCTGCCAAAGAAACCACACATCTGTGTTGAATTTCCCACTCAAAACATTGAACAAGTTATTGGTGAGACTTTATTGTTAACATAACATAACAGAAAAGTGGTTTTTATGTAGGTTGGACCAAGAAATACTTTTTAAAATACAGACATTCTCAATGCAGTGTGGGCAGTGCAGGGAAAGGAGTTCTGGGCTCAGGTAGTCAGGACAGGGCAGAATTTGAATGCTGCCCCTGAGACCCAATTACCGAATGATTATGAGCAAGTCCATTAACTAACATTTCTGAGTTTCACTTCCTTCCTGTACCATACAGGTTACCTACCTGGATTACTGTGAGGATTAAATGGATAACATCCATAAAGTGGTCTGTAAACCTTAAGGAGTCCACCATATTGTACACAAAGCCTGATTTTCCGTGAGGTTTCTGTTTGTTTTTTGTTCTCAAAACCCTTCCTGTCTGGCCTGTAATCAATACTAAGTTTTGCTTTCAGGGCAGAAGAGCAGTAAGGGCTAGCTAAATGGGGTTAAGTGACTTGCCCAGAGTCACATAGAGAGGAAGTGTCTGAGGTCAGGTTTGAACCCAGGACCTCTCATCTCGATACCTGGCTCTCAATCCATGGAACCACCTAGCAGCCTGTCATTTGGTTTTTATTTCTAAACTTTTTGCCTTCTTATAATCTCTTCTCTTCTCTCTTTTATAGGGGAAGATAAAAAAAAAGAGTCAGAAATTGGTGCTATTGGGAGCAACGACATAGGTCAGTGGCTTAAGAGCCAGGTCTAGAGATGGGAGGTCCTTGGTTCAAATCTGACCTCAGACACTTTTCCTAGCTGTGGTGCCCTGGGTTAGTCACTTAATCCCCACTGCCTGGCCCTTTCTGCTCTTCTGAGTTGGAAGTAATATATCTTCACTATTGATTCTAAGACAGAAGGTCCAAGGATAAAAAAAAAGAGAAATTTCTGCTATTCCTACTCTTTGATAATCTTAGTTTCTTTATAATTAAGATTAGGCTTAGGTAGCACAGTGGATAGAGTTAGGGTTATTCATCTTCCTGAGTTCAAATCTGGCCTCAGACACATACTAGGTGTATGATCCTGGATAAATCACTTAACCCTGTTTGCCTCCGTTTTCTCATCTGTAACATGATCTGGAGAAGGAATCTTTACCAAGAAAATCCCAAATGGGGTCATGAAGAGTAGTTAATTAACCTCTGAGGACCTTTTCAGTTCTAAGTTATACATATGAAATGTGAATTTCTCTAACTATTATAGGAGTTTTTGTTGATTCTTAATTATTTTGTGATGCTGACATCAGAAAATATTCTTAATAGTAGATGGAAAGAATTGAATTCTGCTTAAAGTAAAATTTAAATTTATTTTAATTTTAGGGTTATTAATGGAAGAGGCTAAGTAAGTAAAAGACATGACTTTAAAATCAACATTTTTTTTTCATAAAATATTGACAGGAAAACTCCTCTCTACTTAAAATATAATAATAGAACCCACAACTTCTAGTCTAGAAATTCTACAGGTATAGAATTCTCCTGGTAAGAAAGGGAAGATTGGAGCTAGTTTGGGAACAAAATAAAAGAAGTAAAGGTATTATTTAACAAAAAAAAACCCTGTTGTACATAATAACTGTTATTGACATCTTCATATTTCACATATTAGAGGGTAAAAATAAAAAAAATGTGATTTTTTTTCCCTCACAAAATCCCAATTCTCATTACAAAAACAATAGTGTTTGACCAAATACAGCTTAAGAAGGGTTTTTGTTCGGTTCCTATTCTACACCTGGTACAATGGATTATTCAGAGTCTGAGGTTACAAATAGTCTCATACTAACAATATATTCCAGGACTAACAATATAAGTCCAGGAAAGACAATCCCAAGATGGTTCAAAGAAAACAATTTGGGAAGATAAAAAATAACCATGAGATTAAAGTGTAAGCAAGAGGTTTCCTAAGATTAAAAGAGTCTTCCCAGTTTCTGAGACTAGATGCTTTAATGTCTTTATAGCCAAAGAAATAATAAACTCATGAGTGATTTCAGACATATTTATGGAATCTTGGTTGAAAATATAGATTATAGCTAATTGGATTTTTGTATGTTTTTAGTATTTTTGTATATTTTGTCTATTTTTAGAAAGAACACATAAATCAAATAAGCATTTATTATTTTTATTTTGTTTTAATAACAAATTTTCACGTAAGTTTTCTGAAGTTATATGATTTGTGTTGTCTTCCTCCGTTGAGAGCAATTCAATCTGGGTTATACATGTTTTATCATGCAAAACATATTTCCAAACTTTTGTAAGCAAATTAATCTTATAAAACCCCAAACCCAAAACATATACCCAAATAAACAAGTGATGAATCCTATGTTTTCATCTGCATTTATGCTTCAACAGCTCTTTCTCTGGAGGTGGACAGAATTCTTTTTTATAAGTCCCTCATAATTGTCCTGGATCACTGTATTGCTGTTAGTAGCAAAGTCTATCATATTTAATTGTTCCACAATGTTTCAGTTACTGTGTACAATGTTCTCCTGGTTCTGCTCATTTCAATCTGCATCAGTTTGTGTAGATCTTTCAAGTTCTTTCTGAAATCATCCTGTTCATCTTTCCTTCTAGCACAATAATATTCTTTCATCATTTTCTATCACCACAATTTGTTCAGCCATTCCCCAATCGAGGGACATTCCCTTATTTTCCAATGTTTTTGCCATCATAAAAAACACACCTATAAATATTTTAGTACAAACAGGCCCTTTCCCCTTTTTAATCTCTTTGAGATATAGGCATTGAGATAATACATAATATACATGCATACACAAATACAAACTTATTCAAGGTGAGGATGAAGGCAGAGGCAAGTATAGAACATTTTATTTGAACTGTTCTTTTAAGGGATCTAAAATTCAACAAAACAAAGGAGGAGGAAGTACATTCTAAACATGGGTCACCTGTGCAAAGGTATGGAGGTGAGAGAGGGAAGAAGTAGGCAGATGGGACTGAAACATCATGATGGAGAGGAAGTAATGGTGTGTTTGGGATAACAGATTGGAGCCAGATTGTGAAAGGTTTTAAATGTTAAACAAAGATGTTGTGCTTTATGGTAGAAGCAGTAGGGAGTTATTAGAGATACCTTGGCAGGTGAATGATGAGGTCAAGGCTATGCTTCAGAAATGTCAAATTTGCAGCTATGCAAAAGATGAGTGAGGGTAAATACTAGAGGCAAAGAGATCACTTTGAGAGCTCTTTTGATAATTTGGGGAGGAAAGAGGATCCCAATCTCTCACCCCAATTTTCTCCATCTCTAAAATTAGGAAATTTGAATAAATGATGTTTAAGCTTTTTTCCAGCTCTATATAATTTGTTCTCTCCAGGTGTCAGTAAGAAGTTCTATGTTTTAAAAAGTTTAAAAATGAGTTCTTTACTTAAACATTATCTTTAATCAACAGAATTACATTACAGAGGCTAAGATGTTTGATGAAAAAATGACATAATAAATATGCAGTCTTTAATGGAAATTTTATACTGATGGGGTTCATAACTCTCTTCTTCACAGTCCATTTGATACTTGAGTCAAGAAAAAATTATGTGGATGCTTATTCTATGTGATCAGGTAGGGAATACTAAGAAAGATTTTTTATAGTCTCTTTCCATATCATCTTTTTCTGCAGAAGCTTACACTGGGGTTCATGAGACATGCATCAGAGAAGATATAGTGTCAACTCAATTACTAAGAAGACTTGGCATAATCTATATGTATTTGAAAGTCCAGGAATGTGATTAAGTAGAAGATAGACAGTGAATTTGTCCTTGGGGTTAGCATTTGCCCTATCTTAGTTTTATTTATTTAATCATCACAGGGTAAGAGATCCCTCAAGCTATATTAAGGGATCAGACCCATATTCTGGAATTCCTATGGCAGAACTCAGTCCCAAATTAGGGATGTGTGATCTGTAGTCCAGAAATTAACATAGAGCCATTTAGACTTTCTAACCCTAAACTAGAATGGCATATCTGATGGAAAAACAGACCTTAGTAAACATAAAATAGATTTCCAAAAGTAGAATTAGTCTTGAGTGTACAAGATCACTGGGAATAACTACTCTGTTTCAAAGGATTTGGTGCCTGAGGAAAGGAATCACCATCTTTACCAAAGCACTGAGAAATTTGCATTACTACTTCTCTTCTTATGGGGAAGGAAAGCTGAGATGCTTTTTTTTTCCTCTGAGGAGATATTTATTTTCTTTTAGCAGAATGATTTTTAAAGGGTTTTCATCTCTCTAAAATAACTATAGCAGAAAAAAAATCTAATGGCTTTAACTTAAAGGAATAATGGCTGAACCTTTTTATCCTATTAATACTACTTTAATCCTACTAATACTGAGATGTGCAGCATCAGAGTGATGACACTGCCCTGAAACATTCAAGTGTGAGGTTGATTATTGATTATTATTATTTTTTAAACCCTTACCTTCCATCTTGGAATCAATACTGCGTATTGGTTCCAAGGCAGAAGAGTGGTAAGGGCTAGGCAATGAGGGTTAAGTGACTTGCCCAGGGTCACACAGCTGGGAAGTGTCTGAGGCCAGATTTTTGATTTTTGATTATTGATTACTGATTTATAGGAAAGAGTTTTATCAATCATAATAGTAACAATTATAATCAAGCTTTATCATTGTAAGCAAGCTTTAAAGCTTTGAGACTTAGAGTATTATTGCACAGATCTAATGCCAACGGAGCCAAAAAAGATGACAAATAAGAAAGATGGATGAAAGATTATTCCACTTGGTCACAAGATGTTTTCTAGTGCTGGATTCTACTGCTACAGGGAGTGGTAGATAACAGACCATCAGGAGAATGTTCCAAGAAAAAGACTAATTCTATGAACCCCTCCACAATACTAGGAATTCTCTAGTCTGGGATGGTATTGAGTCTCTGGAGACTGTATATTAATTTATAATTATTAAATAGTTAAAAAAGGTTGGAGAGAGAAAAGGCATATAATCACATGGCTATATAATCACATGGTTCACCTAGCTAATCTAAGCTCACTGCTCACTTTGCGTGTCTGTTCTCTAGGAAGAAGACTCATGCTGCTTCCTTGATGCCTAACTCATATCCACAATAACCTCACTTTTTCTGCGTCTCCCAGGTTGGACAGACTTGACCTCAGTTCGAGACAGAGGCCAGTCTTATGAACACCAGGAGGCATGAAGGACAAGAGGTGAGCATCTTCTGGGTATCAGGGAGCATCCTCCTTAAACAGATAAGCTCCAGGTCTTGTTTTAAATCCAATCAAAGAGGGACATTTCAAAACTTTCCTTTAAAAAATGAAAGAGGGGTGCAGGTTTATGTTAAATTTTTACAATTCTTACAAGAGGATGTTGACCCAATTTGGATTTTCCAGTCACCGTGATGGGTGAATACTCATGGTCAAGTGGTCAGATAGTATAATTAAGAACCAATCACAATTATTGCAATCTTATTTTCAAGGGGGGAATGTTCTAGACATTATGCAGTGAATAAACTTTGTTTAAAATGCTCCTTAAACTGTGTCAGAGGTCTTTGGTTCCCGAGGGACCACTGACCTCTATTTTTGGTCATCCATAGCCTTACCAATAAAAAGATGAGCTCAGACCTTTTGTGCCTCAATCTCTTCTCATCATGGATTTACTGTGACAGTTTCATAGCTAGGAGTTGGAATTCCAGACCTGACTCCTCAGACCACCCTCATAAGAGAACTCTCCCAGCCAGCCTTGACATGAAATGCTTATGTACAGCTGAGTCTGGCCACCTTAATCCAATGATATGTATCCCTCCACACATACACTGCTATCTTGCATGTTCCCTCTGTGTGTCCCCCTCTACAGTTTTACCCTGGCTGCACGTTATAGTCTTTGCCTATTCTCTAGCTGTGTCTACTTTTCTCCATTAAGTCATGGGCCCATGGGAGAATGTGGCCCAAGGTGAGAAGGAAACTTTGCTAAACTACTCTAGTACCTGCTCTGGGTTGTTTTTCCAATTTATACTTCTATCCTTTGGTTACTCTTATCCCCGGAGGACATTTGCTGATCCTACTGTCTATACAGGTTCTATCTGCTAAAACTGTAACATTGAGCCACCATTATCAAGCTTACTTTCAATAGCCAATGTGCACAATTAGCTCAAACCAGATATTTATTATTATAAAATTATGGAATTATGGAACATCTGTCTATCTATCTATCTATCTATCTATCTATCTATCTATCTATCTATCTATCTATCTATATATCTATCCATCCATCCATCTATGTATGTATATAGGTATGTATGTATGTATGTATCTAGCTATCATCTATCTATCCAATAAACCTAGGGCAGTCTCTTCCAGAAATCAATATATACACCATCCATGGAAAAAGAGGGCACACAATGAGAGTCCAATGGTAATCAGACACCATAGAGGGAAAACATGTCACAAAGATACCCCAAATCACTGTTACTGCTAGACCTTGATGTTTACTGTGTCTTCTCATTGCTGAATCCTGAATATAGCATCTTTATTTGTCATATTGTTCATCTGGGCTCCCGTCTGTTACTTTCCATAGTTTTCCTCTAGATGACCAGGTCTAGTTATTCTTTGATACCATAGTAAGTTTTCCTCTTTGTTGCCAGAGGTTTACTTCTCTAAACTACTTCCTATTTGGAGTTTCTTGAATTGACTTGACTTTCAAGTTGTGTCTGTGGTTCGCTGAAGAATATATATCTGCTCCCTGCTGGAGGCATAGTCTCCTAATAGGTTAGAAGCTTTGCTACCAAAGACATCTGTGGGAAAAATGTAATGGCAAAGGGGGATCTCATAAAAAGAATATGACAAAAATGCAACACAAAAATATAAGAATATGAAGACGAAGATGAGATAAAATCCCAATTAAAAAAAAAACATTTTTGGATGATGGTCTCGACTAAGCAACTGACCTTAATAACAACCATGGGGCTGGGGGGGGGATTAAGAATTATTGATATCCTGGGTTAATAGTTGGGATATCAATTCCAGGCACCTAGGTGTAAGAAAGATCTGAATAGCAAGAAAACTGCCCAGTAGTTTTAAAGTGCAGGGCACATTGGAGGCTCTCAATAAATGTTACCAAATCAAATAGAAACATAAAGATTGATAGAATTCATTGAAAGATATTAGAAAAGAACAAGTTTAACTAACACAAAAATGCTGTAACCCATTTTTAGAGCTGTTATATCAAGGAGAACATTACTAAACCAGACAGGAGAAGGCCATTTTCAAATCCACCAATTTGAATCCCTTATGTCAAATAATGAATAAAAGAAATATGAGAGAGTTGGAAGATGTTATTACCAAAAGGCAAACAAATTCAACTGGAACTTTAAAAGTGGGTATCCTGTGGAGTTGAACATCCTCATTTTTTTCCACAAAAGATTTATTTGCAATAAAATTATAGATTTTCCTTTATTCTTTCTTCTAAAATCAGACCTTGGGAGAATCTTTGACAAGAAAAGTCTCTAAGTGATTAATTAAATAGACACATATTGAAAGAAAAGATTAAACGATGATTCAATGTTTAGATATTATAAAGATATAAGATTTTGGACACAAACATTTATTAAGAGAAATGGATTTGAGGCAAAATTGAATCACTTAAAGGAGTGGAGGAACTAAGCAAATTATGATGATTGATGGTGATGATGGTGGTGATGAAGTGTGCTGGAACAAGTAAACTCCATTCCAGTAAAAAGGTCCTAAGCTACATTCTTACTTGAACTGTTACTAACGTATAAATAATATTAGCAAAAGTATAATCCAAGAATCTGGGCTAGGTATTGTATGATTGAAAATCTGTTACCCTAAAAAAGAACTACATATCCTAAGAGCCCACTGACTTCCTGTCATTACTTCCTTTAGACAGAGGATAAAGGACATGGGCTTTGGAGGCTCCGTCTGTGGTTGAGGAAAAAATGGCTAACCAGCTATGGGCATGTGGTCTTTATTTTGTATCTTCTTTATTCCTTGATTTCTAATGATCATTAATAAATCTCTTAAAACATAATATTATTATTGAGATTTAATTTTAACTTTTATAGTATTAGCAGGAAGTATGATATATGGGGGAGGAATGGGGGAGGAAGTTGAAACATTTCATACAAAAGAAGATTCAGTTTTCTCATCTGTAAATTAAGATAATAATAAAACACACCTTCCATAATTATTGTTCAGATCAAACTATTATTGGTTGAGCACTTTGCTAATATTAAAATACTATATAAGTGCTAGCAATTATTTTAAGAGACAGGTAAAATTTTATTAAGCCTTTACTACTTAGTAGGCAGAGTGTGCAGAAATGTACAAGCAAACCAAAGAGTCCCTATTCTCAAGTAGCTTAAATTTTACCAAAAGAAGAAAAAGGGCTAAAAAAGTAGGGGAAAAGGATTTGACATATTAGACATATTTTTACAGTGATTTTTAGGTGCTGGAATCTTCCTTAGTAATATTAAAAATGAAATCAGTATGGCGTACTGTCATTTACATTATTTGCAAGTAAAAATAGTGCTAAATATGGCAGCAAAATAATGAAATGAAATGATGTATACATATATAAACAGCATGGGAAAATGAGGGGAACTCTGCTTCTGAATGTTAAGATAATATATTGAGAAAATTGTAATGAACAAATTAGAAAAGAAGAATCAGAACAATATATAGCTTCAGCAAAGAGTATACAAAATTTATCCACAAAAACACATTATTATTTCTAAATCATAATAAAAATCACAATAATAGAAAGCTAGAGGAAAATAATTTAAAATGGCTACACAATATATTTTTTATCAGGGAGTTATATACTGAGACATGCATGGAAGACTGATGAAAAGATTGTTGATTAAAATTTTATTATTTTGTATTTGATTTAAATTTTTTTTACAAATATAAATCATCAGAAAAATCTAGCATTTATCTTTGAGCTCATTCAATATAGTGATAATCATGATATTATCCAAATTAGTCTATAGATCCAATGTTAGGCTACTCAAATTAGTAAGAGAATATATAATGTGTTATATTATAAAAAAGAACAAAATTTATATAAAGAAATAAATGTTCAAGACTATAAACAAACAAACAAATAAATAAATAAATGACTGGAAAAGAATTGCCCTGTCTCAAATTATATTCTACAGTTATGAAGACCATCCAATAAAGTAAAAATTAAATTTGAAATGTACATCACTGGAACAAATAAGATAAGCATGACCCAGAAGCAAATGGATATGGAATTATAGTATTCCATAAAACCAAGATTATAAAATCATATGAAAGGTTCTCGTTACTTACAATGATCTTTTAGAAAAATAGTTATCAATTTAAAGATAGTATATACAGTGTACTTTTCTTTATGAAATTTGTCTTAAGGAGCAGTTAATGATGAGAGGCAGAAACTTTCTGGTAAAAGAAAGAGTCATTTAATGACAAAATATGAAGGAAATCGTCACTAGTGTGGATGAATATTTTTGTATGTAATATGAATAGAAAAAGTCTTATTTGAATATATGTGGCCCCACACTATATACATAAATATTTATATTTATATTGCATATGCATATATGAGTAAGCAAAGTTTTCATATAAGATTTAGTCAGTTTTGGAGAGCCATTGGCCTGTTGAATTGACATGAAGCCTCAGAACATGTCAATAATTTGGAGTGATGTCTCATTTGCATAGAAAAATTTTGATGCTATAAAGAGGCAGAGAAATATATTTTACTTATTAGAAAAGTGACTGAAGAAATAATTCCAAAGCCTCTGAGGAGAAAGAACATGATCTTGAGAACTTTATAGGATTGGAAGACATGATGTATACCAACTAATTTGCAAATAATGTCAAAAGAATCTAAAACTAAGAAATGTTATAAATTTGTGAAGTCTGAGAATTTAAAAAAAAACTATTAAGTTGATAGTGTAAAATTTTGGGAATTATGATTTTTTAAAATGTACAAGTGTAATTCCTGAGTGACAATGAACTTTCATTAATTCTATATAACAATTGTTACTTGGTCAACTGAAAGATGACTTCAGCTTACCAGTTCCTGATTTGCTGAAGGGACTCCAGTGACGATTATGACACTTCAAGGTCTCCTAATGTTGGGGGAAAAGGAAGATTATTATAAGATCATGTCAATGTCTGCTGCTTACTTTTTCTTGACAAAGAAATATATTGGAGAACTTTTCAACTGCTTTGATGTCCTCTGAGCTGTTGATGTGAAGTCCATTCTCATTCAATAATATTGCATTGGAGTGAGTAGATGACTGACTGGACTATCTGCATATATTTTGAACACTAACTGTGTGATCCTGGGAATTCATTTAACCCTACTTGCATTAGTTCTCATCCATAAAAGTGAACTAGAGAAGAACATGACAAACCACTCCATTAGCTTTTCCAAGAATACCCCCAAAAGAATGTTCTGACAAAGAGTCAGACAACTGAAAATGACTCAACAATATCAAAAATCTGTATTTACCAGAGATAGTTTGAGGAATATTTTAATTCTTTCTTCAAAAAGAACTGGCATTTAAATTAACAGTTAATAATTTCTATATACTTTAAAAAATCATGATTACTAGAAAGGGCTTATGAAGGCTGTTTTTGATCATAGAAGATTTTGCCTCACTTGAACTCTGATAAGTATCAACAATCAAAAATGACCAGAAAAGCAATATTGCGCATGTGTGAGAGTGTGATTCAAACAATCCTGAATGGATCAATAAATTTTTATGCCTGTAATAGAGTTGTGAATTTCCCTAAGCACATGAATTTTCTTCTCTTATTATGTTTCTCTGCTTGGTTCCTATAATTACATATCTACTCTTACCCATAGTTATTTGCATGTTCTGGGTTTATATGTGTATGGTGATATATTTTATTATTTATATTATTCCTTTAATATATTGATATCTATAATATTATTTCCCTTATTGTCAAGTAAATATTATATTTGACATCCATAAGCATCATTATGGTGAATGACTGGTTGTACAAATAACAAGCCCTGTGTAGATACATTTCCTTGTGAGTAGATAGAATTTTGAGAACAAGAAATGAGCAGAACATATTTCCCCTCTAAATGACCTTAAGAATTTTTAATGTAACTGTCTGATTATAGGCTATCTCTGAGGCATAGAATTTTTGGTATAAAGATAGGCTAGAGGATTAAATTAAACACAGAGAGAAATGGGTATCTCTAACACCAAGGTGAAGGTCTTCAAGCCCAAGTGTCACACTTGGGGTTGTTTGTTCTCCATAATGTCTATGGTGACTAGATTCTGATTTTAATATACATGAGGGCTTCACAAGAATCCATATTATTTCTTGTTGTTGGTCTCTACCAGTAACTCTAGACATTGTAAACACCTTTCCTTTCTGTCATTAAACACTGAGATACAGTAATGGAAAGTGTCAGCAATAGAATAGCTCTTTTAAGCACTTTTGCTTAACTTCTTTTAAGGAATATACTTTATGGGATCTTTGTATGAATGTCAAGATGTGTCTGCTGTGCCCAAACAAAATGGAAAAATTAAAGAAATAAATCCTAGAAGGACTAGGTGTAACATTTTTGTGGGGCTAGAGAACAAGCCTAAGAAAGGAAGAAGGAATGTTTTGAACTGAAGTTCTACTTGCCATGAATACTTCCCCAAATCAAATTAATTTCCATTTTGAAAAGGACCATTTATATTTGTTATTGTATTTTTTTTTTGGAGAAAGCGTGTCTCTTGAGTTTAGGTTGAGTAAAAAACCCAAATCTGAAATCTACTTTGAATTTTCTTGAAGAAGGCGCCACTTTGAGTAAAAGATATTATCATGAATCATTGAAAAATACATTCAGAGGCATGGGCAACAGAACTAGATTCTCAAATCTAAGAGCTGGAAATCAGAAACAAGGAGCTGAAATGACTCTCACCTGGCTTCAGGAAGGACATGCTTTGACCTTCCTGAACATACGAATACATTTCTAGATTGTAGAATTCCTACTGGGTGGATCCCAATAGCTTTGAAAAGGAGGATTCAGAATGCAGAGACAGAGCAAGCTTTGCTTTCTTCTTCCTTCTTTTATGGACTCGAGAACAGATGGAGGAGGCTATAGAGAACTCTTTATCATTTAAATGTTCAACATCATAAGTTTTGACCCGAGACTGCTGTTTAAGTCTCTATCCTTGGCCAATTTTATGTCATAAATCCCTTCCAAGACTGATACACAGTTTTGGAGAACATCCACATCTTAGGATTATTGCTTGAGTATAGACCTCTCATTTATGGTGTAATACGTTTGAATAAAAATCCATATCTGTCAACTCTGAGGTGTTTTTAGAAGCATTTTAAAAAACCCTGCACATATTTTGTTTAGTGCATTAATAATCAGAGACAGAAAGTTGGAAATCCACAGAAACTTTTCCCCAAATTCCTGACTCATGATAATGCTTTAGTTAAATAGGGTTTTTTTTTATCCTCCTAGAATATTAGTTTCATTAGGATGTTTAATAAATAAACAAGTAGGCATGCTTTAGGATAGATGTCAAAATCCATATATTTTAAAATATTTTATTCTTAAAGAATCATGTCACCTTTATATAAATAAGTAATAGAAAAATTCTCTTCTCTTTCCTTTTCCTGGTTCCTCACTACAATCTTTCAGGCATGAAGGAATAATCTATGTGCAAACAAGGAGGCAGGAGTTGGAATGGTAAGTCTGAGGACCACCCTGGAAAATGGTTTGGCTGGAATAGAAAAGTAAGGCAGTAGCTGCTCCCAAGGAGCTGACATTTTAATCAGAAGAGTTGATTCATACACAAAAACAGGCATCTAGCACTAGTCAATAGTCCCTAAACTCTGATGAATTAAGACCTTTTATAGCCTTAGGTGTTGCCAGGAACTCTTCAACAAAAAATTGTGGAGCAAATGGAAATCACTCTCTAGATGTCTTCCTGACAAACTGTTACTATTGTAGATATAGAGTATAAGTGAGGTGATATAGAGTATAGAGTCTAAAATCCTATGATGTCTTGGTGCAAACTCAATTCTCATTTATTTACTGTACCCTCTTGGATATATTATTTTACTATCTAGAATAGTCTTCTATTGTAAAAAATAATGGAGAAAATAATTTTAAAAGTCCATTAAGCAGTGTTTACTGTTTCAAAAGACACTGAAAAGATGTAACATGTCTCTAAGAAGACAAATGGGTTATTTAAAAGAATGGAAATCATGTTATAGAAGGAGTGGGTGAAGGAAGCATAGGAAGAAATAATGAAGTGGTGGGGTGGGCATGTTTGCAGTGTTCAAGTAGGACTGTCATATGAAACAGGGACTAGACCAGAAGCAAGAGGGAGGTCTATTTATCCTCAGTATGAAGAGCAACTTCCAAACAATGAGCTATCAATAATGAAATAGGCTAGTTAGCTCCTAATTACTTGAAGTTTTTGAAAGGGATTCTGGTATAGGTATCTTTTGTAATAGATGACATTTCTGGTCCTTCCCAATTCTGATTCAATGAATTTTTGATATATTTTTGAGAGAACATATTTGCAAAGAAAATTAAGGAGAGTCACATCAATATGGCTTGTTGTACTGCTAAAGAAAGATATTTTGCTATTGTTGTTGTTTCTTGTGATGAGATAAAAAGCATTTTATAACCTCCAAATTGCAACCCAATCCTCTCTTCCTCTTCTAGATAATTCCTGGCTTAACTCTTTGCTTTGCTTCAGCAGCTGCCCATATACTGATGGACTAGCTCTGTGAATATTTAGGATAGTCTATATGCACACACATATGGCATATAGATATATACACATTCATACCTATATCAATGTGTACGAATATTTATAAAATATATCAATTCAACTACATCTCATAGGCTAGACAATAGGCATTCTTTGTTAATTTGATTTTCCCTTTATGGATAGATTGCTAAAACTCTTTTAAGTGATTATACATCACTTAATATAATATAATATAATATAATATAATATACACTCACAAATATGAGCAAAAAAGGATCTTATCATGCTAGGCATATTCTATGACAATGGACAACGTATTTGATGAGCATATATGTCCCTATATCATGATTCACTTGATATGAATAATAAAAAGGTTACTGGATAAAGTTATCTCTGTTGTTTCATCTTTCAAGGAATTGGTTTTTTTACATAAGCAAAAAGATACATTGTGAAGAATAACCTAATAGCTTTTAAGGAGGTATTTTTTCTTTTTTAAAATTTAATTGATTAATTAAGAAAAATTTTCCATGGTTACATGATTCAGGTTCTTTCTCCTAAGGAGATATTTTTATCTATAACATCAAGAATTTAAAAAAATTTACCTTAAAAAGTAAGCACAGTGTATTCTCTGGACCTTATTAGTGTTGTAATAAACATATGAGAATCAGAGCTGGAAACTCTTGACCAATGCTTACTTATACTTCAACCATTCATTCTCTTTACTTGAATTAGTTGCTGATACCTGGCTTAATGACTTATCACTATTTTGGACCATTGATGGATGATATAGTTTCCTTATTTCCTGGTTTTTAGAATAAAAATATTATTATTCAATTAAAATAATATTTTCCCAATGTGTACAAAGTATAAACAAAACAGATATTTCATTGGATTAACCCATGTGACTTGTCAGAGTAAATTAGACTTTTTGAGGAATTGCATCCATTTTGACTAGTCAATGCTCAGCTTACTAACCTTATGTGCCTCAATTCCTGCCAATATGTGGTTCATGCCACAGTATAGGATGCCTCATTTGTATTCATGCTTTTCTAGCAGCTCATAAGAAAGATAATGGATTTTTATGGAAATAGAGATGTTTTATTTTAATTGCAAGTAAACCATTTAATGTTCCCAGGCTCACTGTCATATGTACTAATGTTAAAATATATTTGGATGGGACTTTGGAATCAGAGGAGGAAATAATTGAAAGAGCAACAATTAACCTGTTTCTGAGAGAATATTATGATATGAATTCTGCTTGTAGGAAAATTGATATAAATTTGTTTCAAATGGAGTTTGTGTGAAATTTGGGCAGCATGCCTGTAGATTCAGCATTAATTATTTGCCCAGGACAGACATGTACTCTCCTTTACTATATCCCAGATCATTAGCCCCCACTATTGACTTTTAGGGTTAAAGAATTCCTAGGAAGGAAATTAACTACAAGTGGCAGCCCAGAATCTGGTTTGGGGATCTATTTAAAAGAGATGTTTATTCCATTCTCCTGACTTCATTAAAACTATTGATTTTATTGGGTTAGAAGCTCCTCTGTGTGTGTGTGTGTGTGAGGGAGAGAGAGACAGAGAGACAAAGCACAAGAGAGAGACAGAGAGGCAGAGAGAGAGAGAGACAGAAAGAGAGTGAAAGAGAGGAAGACAGAGAGAGAGAGAGAGAGGATTGAGAGAGAGAGAGGAGAGAGAGAGAGGGGGAGAGAGAGACAGAAAGAGAGTGAGAGAGAGGAAGAGAGATAGATAGATAGATAGATAGATAGATAGATAGATAGATAGAGAAAGAGAGAGGGGGGGGAGAGAGAGGAGAGAGAGAGAGGGGGAGAGAGAGACAGACAGACGGAGAAAAAGAGGAAAAGGGAAGAGAGAGAGAGAGAGAGAGAGAGAGAGAGAGAGAGAGAGAGAGAGAGAGAGAGAGAGAGAGAGAGAAAGAGAGAGAGAGAGATGGAGAAAGAGAGGGAGAGAGAGGGAGAGAGAGAGAGACAGAGGGAGGGAGAGAGGGAGAGAGGGAAGGGGAGAGAGAGAGAGAGAGAGAGAGAGAGAGAGAGAGAGAGAGAGAGAGAGAGAGAGAGAGAGAGAGAGAGAGAAGGAGAGAGAGACAGAGAGACAGAGAGACAGAGAGACAGAGACAGAGACAGACAGACAGAGAGAGAGAGACAGAGAGAAAAAGAGACAGAGAGAGAGAGAACTCTAAAGAAGGAAGGAACTCCAAGAGCCTGGTGGACAGTGGTTTTTAGTTAACACAAGTTGCTTTTGTCTATGGACCTGACTAAAGAGCTGGTGTCTGAAATCAGAGTTCTAGCTCTCTAATGAATAAATTTAGTTGTGAGTATGTGTGTGTATGTGTGGTAGAAAATGGTAAACAACTCCCCCTAGTCATATTTGATCTTATACTATTTATACGAATCAGTATATCTGAAGGGCCATATACTTTTTGAAGGGTAAAAGAGAACACCAAGGGAAAAGCCAAAGGACCATAATCTGAGTGTTAGTGCATATTGTATGAACCCATTCTTGGGAAGTTATTAATATGGAGAAACATAAATAATTAAATGGCAAACCCATGTGGAAAAATTGCCCATCGAGAGTTTTGTCCCATATATCTTCACATGCAACCTCATGTTCACCATACCCAAGCTATTTGCCGGTTTTTGTCTTTGGCCCCTTGAATCAGCATAAATTAAATAACCATCAATATCTTCTATCACATATCCCTACAAAAAAGAGATCCTGGAGCAGATTTTTTAGTTCTTTGACTTCCTAGGGACTTCCCTGACTTGGTAAACTTTGGCAGAGAGGACTTGTGATGCCTATGAATTCGTGGAAATGACCATAAGGACAAATTGAAATAGAAAAAAAAATGCTCCTATTTGCCTTGGGATTCTTTGTAGACAGATTAATTCTGGGACCTTTCTGGAGATAAGAAGACATCCTTAATGTGTTAACAAGTTGCGACCTATGATTGTGATGGAATACCATTGTGCCATAAGAAATGACAAATAGGTTAATTTTGGAACAAAAACATGGGAAAACCGACATGAAATTATAAATGGTGAAATGAACTGAAATCAAGAAAATATTATAGAAGGCAGCTAGGTGGCTCAGTGTACTGAGATACAGGTCTAGAAATGGGTGTTTCTAGGTTCAAATCTGATCTCAGACATTTTCTAGCTGTGTGACCCTGGACAAGTCACTTAATCACTATTGCATAGCCCTTTCCACTCTCTACCTTGGAATCAATACACAGTATTAATTCTAAGACAGAAGGTAAAGCTTTTTTTTTTTAAGAGAACATTATATACAGTAAGAGAAATATTGTTTGAAGAATGAATTATTAATGTCCATCTTTAGAGGAAGAACTGATAAATAGAAATAAGTAAGACATGGTTTTATATAAACATTTATATTTTTGTTAAGAAATGTCTTCTCTAATGGTAGAGGGGAAGAGAGGGGAAGAGTCAGTTAGCTGGATATTTTAAGATAAGAAACAAATAATTAAATTTAAATTAAAAATAAAAGAAGACATTGTAAAGGAACCCAGGGACAGATTTCAGGGCAAAGGTCATCAGTTAGGAAGGAATCAATTATTTATTAAACATTTAGTCTGTGTAGTACTCTGCTAAGTGTTAGGGCTACAAAGGATGGCAAAAACATATCCTCTGTTCTCGAGGAGTTTATGCTCTACTAGAAGAGTTAATATCATATTTATATGTAAATAAGATATATATGGCACAAATGAAAGACAATCTCACAGGGAAGCCACTAAGGTGGAAAAAGGTAGAGTCCTCCAAATAAGGACAGTCTTTATTAATAAGGAGTTATGTGACCTGACTTTGAATGTATTAAGTAATAAATATTTAATATTATTATTTTATTATAATTTTGTTATAATAATAAAATAGATTAATAAATATGCAGTTGTTCAGTGCAGAGTTATTTATTTCAAATTGTTCTATAATAGGACTGTTAATGATGAATCCAGAGATTCTAGTGATATTATGAAGGGGAAAAAACCATCTCTGTGGGTTGAAGACTTTTTCATTCAGCCCTACAGCTATAGAGCTCCTGTGAACTGAGGCTGATCAAGTGAGAGATTTCCACAATGTGCTGAAAAGAATGGTCTACACATAGTTGTTTGTAAACACTTTTCCTGGTAAATTTTAAGGAGGGAATGCTTAGTTACTCAGGAAAATTCTCTATCTTCCCAGCTTAAAAAGATGCAGAAAATTGTTAGAATGTGTCTTTCAGGCCTATGACTGAGTGAAATAATTATTTTAATAACAAATTATAATGCATTAGGCATATGTGGACATAGAAAGGGATAATTTAGGATCCATAAGAGACAAGATGTTCTGATAAAGAACTTTAGATTTTGAATTATAAGATGTGGTCACATTTCAGATCTTCCATTCCTGTGACCTTGAGAAAAAAAAATCCAATTTTTGCAGCCCTAGATGCTCTATCTATGAAGAAAAGAAAAAGAAAAAGAAGAGGGAGACTGAGTCATGTTTATGTCAGGGAATCCTAAATTGTCTGTCTGTTCCTGATGAAGCCTTGGACCCCTTATCAGAATAAAGTGTTTGAATGTATGCAAATTAAATACATGGGAAAACAAAAGAAATGAGAGGTTAATGAAAATAAACATGTAAGTTTTCCTCTATCCAAATTCAGGTACCATAAAGTGCACAGAATTCTGGTCTTGGAGTTAAGTAGATCTGAGTTCAATTCAGCCTCAAACACAATTTAGGTGTCTGGACTTGTCACTTAACTTCTTTCTGCCTCAATTTCCACTGAGACTATTAATAGCATTTATCTCCTATGGTTGCTATGAGGATCAAATGAGATAATGTTTGAAAAGCAGCTAGCAAAATATTTTGCATAGGAAGCGCTTAAAACACTCTTCTTTTCCTTTCTCCTTCCTTCTTTTGTTCCTTCTTTCTTTCGTTCATTCTTTTTCCCTTCTCACTTTCCTGCTTCCCTTCCTTCCTTGTTTGTTTTTTCCCCACAATTCTTGATTTAAATTTAATGCTGCCAACTGAGACAGGAAACATGATTTTCTAAAACTCTAAGCTTTGAACTGCTTTGGGGAAGTGTTTCCTCCCTAGGATTTCTCTACAGAAATGAAATCACAATTTACTTCCTCTCTCCATTCCCAACCTCTGCATCTTTTCTCCTTGCAAGACTACATAGTTACTCTTAGATTCCTTTTAAAAATTCCTATCTATTTTTTTTCCAAAGTGTTTTAGGAAGTTACTATGGGATCATAGAGATGCTAAAGAAAATCATAGTAATCAATATGCAAGAGATACAGCATGATGTAGTGGATAGACAGTAGAAAGTTAGGGTTAGACTTTGGAAGATCTAGGTTAAAAGCTGGATCTCTGTCACATTCTATCTGTGTGAATCTGGGCAAGGCACCTAGTCTCCAAATACCTCTCTAAGAATTTCAAGTCCTTACCCCAAAGTCTGGAAAACATGGCTCTGACCATAAAACATTTCATTAACCTTTAAATTCAGAATTTAATTCAATTGGCAATCACAGATTTCTTTTAAAGTCAGACTTTCTCATCCTGTGAGTGATTAACTTTTCTTTAATCCATTAGGACAAAAGATGAGCCAAGCATGATGTTAGCAGAAGGACTTGTCACATTCTTCTTCTCAGAGGCACAATGAGAGGGAGTTGGAAAAAGGAGGAGACCTGGCTTGACTAAGTTACCTTCAGTTTCAATGGCCCATTTGAAACTGCTTAGTATTTCCTTTCCTGTCAGCAGCCCCTAATCATTCCTAACTACACGTCAAGCACTATAATTTTCCATAAAGGCTGGAGAAAAATGGGAATAGAAAAGCAATTTCTACAGCTGATAGGAACATTTGCAGCATGGTGAGTTCAATAAACAGTTGTCTCTGCAGTTAGTGAGATTTGTTTTTCTTCCCTCAATTCTGTTTTTGTGTTTTTCTTTTAAAAATTATTATTCACAAAGTACATAACAGTTGCCAAAATCCATTAAGTCTCCTTAGATACGATGAAATACACTGACTTTAAAATGCCATTGGTATTCTGAGTAGTCTCTGATATTAAGTTGTAGAAAATGGAGAAGCCCTGCAAACTAGAGGCTATTTCATTTTAATGCCAAAGAGACAGTTCTACCACTGTTATGACCTTTTGAGGGCATTTCTCATATGATCTTGTCCAGAAGCAAGAAAGATAAATGACATTCAGGAACATATCCCTGGCTGGTTGGGTTGATGAGAAAGTTTGCTTCCCCCCTAACCCACACTCCCATATATGCCATTTTAAAATGAAACCTTCCACAATTCAAAAGCAAAGCAATTGTTAAAAGGTGATGACATCTCATTAGAGAGTAAAGCTGTCAGATATACCTTCTGGCTGTCATCATAGGGCCTTCCTGAGTCTTTTTTCCCTTTCTGGTTCTTCAGCAGTAAAATAAAGAGAGTACTAATTTTAGTTGTATAAAAAGGAATTTGTGTTGTAGGTGAATAATTTGATTCAAGATAGTGAATCGAATCAGATGCTGTAGGCCACTAATAAGTCTATAACTATGAACTGGATTTGAACAGGACTTGTGACACAGAGACCATTTCAAGGTAAAGTTTTACTTTGGGTTGGTAGGATTATGAGCCACATGAAAATTAGAGGGTACTGATGACTGATAGCAACTGACTGCCACGTGGATAGACAGAGTAGAAAGGTTTATTCCGTTTAGAAAAGAAGACTTTGTACTAGTGACATGGCCTCTGGCATCCTTATAACTCTAAAAAGTACTTTCATATGATCCAGAAGTTCCTTTACTCCACAGAGACTGTCTTTTAACTGCCACTGTTCTAGTTTTTATATTACCAAGGGAACCACTGGGGACCAAAAGGAGGACCAGACATTGAGTAAGAATTATTGACATCTATCCTTGTCCTGTGATTGACAATTATATCATCACCACCACCATCATTACCATCATTACCATCATCACCATCATCATCATCATCATCATCATCACCACCATCATTACCATCATCACCATCTTCACCATCATCATCATCATCATCATCATCATCATCAATCACCACCATCATTACCATCATCACCATCTTCACCATCATCATCATCATCACCACCACCATCACCACCACCATCATTACCATCACCACCATCACCACCACCATAATCACCACCATAATCACCATCTCCACCATCCTCCGCATCATCACCCGCACCATCATCATCATGGGAATATGTGCATTTATAACTCAATATACTTGATTTCTTTTATTATAAGTGTGTATATTTTACTTTATGAATTTAAGTATATCAGTCTGAGAAGAGATCACTGGTTTTACCAGAATGCCAAAGAGGTACATGTAGGGGTGAACTGGAGCCAGTTCATACAGACTTGGAAGGTATGATTGTAGAATTTTCAATATGAGTATTTATGCCTTGTAAATCAGTGCTACAAACTAGGGTTTGATTTATTGTTTTATAGTTGCCTAGACTTGACAAAATGGTACAGAAATATTGAAAATGCAGATAAAACTGAAACTTATGTTTTAGGCTTTCTGAGATCTGGTTGTTAAACACATACCAGGACATCTCACAGTAAAACCCCTTCACCCCCCCACCCTTTACCTTAAAGGTTAAGAACCTCTAAATTCAATGATTTATTTGATCCTTCAAGCCCAGGCTATAAGAAAAGAAATTTCTATTCCACTGATCCTAATTTGAATGGATTAGGATTATCTAACAAGATTAGTCCAGAATGGGATTATAATTCAGTAGCTACTAAACTGTATCTAAGGACCTCTGTAGACCAGATTTTAACTTGAGAAACCACATATTAACATTATCTAAATTCTGCTGTATTTTTATTTATTTAAAAAAATTTTTTCCAACTCTTTTAAATTGGTTCAGCTATATTTTGTAAAGATTAAAATTTAGGAATATGGGGAGACTGAGGCATCTGAAATTAGTTTCTCTCTGCAAGGAGTATTATATTTTTTAAAGGTTTATTAAGGATTAAAGAATATAGGGGTAAGAAACATGTGCCTAGGCCAGAGGCCTAGACAAAATAACCTCACATCATGGAAGAGACGCCTCTGCTCCAAAATGGAAGTCCAAAAGAGCCCCCAAAACCTTTGCTACCAGCTTAAATCCTTCCTTGATCTCGGCCCATCTCAGAATTCCCGTGAGATTACAAAGCATTTTGGGGAAGTGGAGCAAAGGCTTGTGGGGATTGTAGTCTTGTATTTGAGTCTATTTTTTTACAATTTGGATTGTTTAGAAGCAGGCAGCAGTGTGTTTGATGCCTCTGGTCTAGAATTACCATTTTGTAAATATCTGGACAAGATTAGAGAAAAAATACAATGAAAACTTTCAGGCTATATTCCGCAGTTGGTAAAGATTATATATATGAACCAAATTTCTGTGTACTGATTGCAAGCTGGCATATGAGAGAAAATAACTTGGGGATAATTATATCCCAGAAGAAAGTACTATTAGAACATCTTTGTTACCACTGTTAAGTAGAAAGGCATTAATAAGTGTTATATTCATAGCAGGCATTTAAGTCTATCCAACCACTTTGGTTTGACTAATGTCAATACTATTTAACTCTTTAAGGTGATTCATTTTACCAATTGTTTCCATTTTCTCTTGAATTCTGTCATTTTGTCTTTCCTAACTATTTTCTATTCCCAACCAATATTCATCTCTTTCCTGTTCTGTTCATCAAAGTAGTTTTCTATAAACATCATTTTCTTAGATAAAGACTACCAGTATTGTGATTTTGTAAAACTTATTACCATTTCCTCCCCCCAAAACCCCACCATCTAATGCAGGGAAAGAACTTATAAGTCATCCAAGTACAAATTAAAGAAAAATCAAACTTTAGAAGTTAAAAATATTTCTTCATAAAGGTCTACAACATTTTTTAAAAGTTTGTCCTTGAAATTGTCCTGAAATCTCTTTATACCTGAAACATCTTTTGATACTTTTGAAGCATCTCATTAAAAATCTAGTCAATAAAATGGTCATTACCTTAATTTACTTCATGGGTAATTAATCTTTGTATTTTTGCTAATGAAGATATCTCAGATATTTTGACTGTAATTATGGTGTTACTCCTACCATACGTCACATAATGCTTCATAAGAGTGAGAATATAATCAAGGGTATTCTAGACAGCTATTCCAGAAGGACACATAATAAAATCCCTCTTGTACAAGAAACCTTTCCCAGTCCTCCTTAATATCAATACCTTTCCTCTCAGATAATTTATAATTTTTAAAATTTATCATATATGTATGTCTATAAATATATATATTTACTTACATAGACACATGATATATATATACATATATGTATATCTATATATAGAGATATGCAAATATATGTGTATACATCTATACATTTTGTTTGTACATAGCTGTTTGCATATTTTTTCCTCCAAATTGTTTTCCCCATCATACTGTAAGCTTTACCAGTCCATTACTGTCTTTTTCCTTTTTTGTATCTTCAGACCTTAGCAAACTATCACTTTGCAGATGTTTAATTAAATGCTAGTTAAGTGACTGCCTTGCTGTAAGTCCTATACCAGTGATAGTGAACTTTTTAGAGATGGAATGTTGTGCCCCACCTTCCCACCTAACCTCCTAACCCCCTCCTTATCCCAGACAAGGGAGGGAGGAAGCTCTTCCATTGGACTGTTGGGCAGAGGGGTGGGGGAAGTGAGTAATGTCCTCAGGTGTGTGGTGAGGGGGGAGATGAACCTGAGTCCTTCTGACTTTCTAGTAACAAATTTTGGTAGGCAGCTGCTGGCATGCCCACAGAGAGAGCTCCATATGCCCTTTTTTGGCACATGTGCCATAGGTTCACAATTACTGTCCTATATTGTTCAGTTTCATAAACATGTATCCATACCTACTGTATGCTAGCCACTTTGATAGATGCTGAGATAAAAAGACAAAACAAATCATTATCCCTTACAGGTATTTCATTATATAAGATAAGTTTGTGGGGGAAGAGAGGAATGTGGTTTGAAATAATATTTCAATAGATTTTAAAAAATAGAGCATCTTGAATTAAAAATACAGGTAGTAGTTATGTTTGGCAAGAATGTGAAGTCTCTGAAAGGAAATAATGGGAGATGAGACTGAAAAGTAATTTGAAGTTAGATTATAGAAGAACTTAAATGTCAAGGTAAGAAGTTTATGGTATATCCTAAGGAAAAAAAATGGAAGTTTTGTAGGACTGGGATTTAGAATAAGAAAATAATTGCACTAGAAGGCAATTGAATTATCTTCCAATACTCAAATTCTGGCACTTTGCAATTCTCCATAGACTTGTTCCTCCCCTCAAGAACTTGTTAACTATATGGCAGGGAAGACAAAGCAATAGCCACTGGAGATCAGTGAGTAGGGGAAGGTTTCATGTAGCAGATGGAATTTGAATAGAATCATGTAGGAAACTAGGAATTCTAAGAAGCAGAGGTGAGTAGGGAATTTATTAAATTATTGGTGGTCAGTGTCAATTCTGCATTGTACATAAGGGAAGGCTAGAGGGTTAGTTTGCAGTTTGAAACCGAGGTCTGTGCAGTGCAGTAATGCAAAATAAAATTGGAAAGATACAATGGGGTAGAATTCAGAAAAGTTTTGATGTTTTTCAGAAATTTTCAGTCATATTCAACTTTTTGTAACCCCGTTTGGGATTTTCTTGGCAAAGATACTGGAATGGTCTGCCATTTTTTCCTCTAATTCATTTTACAGAAGAGGAACTGAGGCAAGCAATGTTAAAGTAAGCAAGTTGCTGAGGATCACAGATCTAATAAGCATCTGAGGCCATATTTGTCTCATCAGCCTAGCCAGCCAGGGATTTGCTTCTAGGCAAAATCATATGAGAAATGGACTCCAAAAAGTCTTCCTGACTCTAGGTCTGGCACTTTATGCATTGAGCTACCCACTGCCCCCATAGAATTTAAGAAAAATAGGAAGAGCTCTAAATGCCAAAGGATTTTATATTTGACCTTGGAGTTAATAGAAACAATTTGAATTGGTGGGTTCTTGGGTTAGACTAAACTCACTCTCAGTGAATGTGTGTAAACACAGAATGCCATAGTCTCATCATACTATAGGAAAGGATGAGACACCCAGATCATAACACAAAGGTGGAGAAAGTGTTTGAATTTCTCAGTTAGTAAAAACATAATTTGACTTGTATCTTGGGCACCTTGCTGCTCAGGATCTCTGATAGATTTGGTTTCCCTATGCTGAAGGCCATGCATTGCATCTAGTTCCCTAAACCTTGAGCTCTGATGACTAGCCTCGCTGATTTCAGAGATAATCACCAGAAGGCTGGCCAGAAGGTGATAAAATGATAAAATGTTTTGGGCAAGGAAGTCCATTAAAGAGATAAAATATGGTTTTCTAAAGATATTATAAATTGTCCATAAAAGGTTCATTTTTTAAAAATGCTGTGTGGGTGGTACAGATGATGAATGTTTTCAATTTCTAGTTACCTTTGACAATTTATTCTCTATAAAATCATATTTGCCAATCAGCAATAAATCTTAGTGACAAATATGACCTTGACCAATCTAGAGAATTGAACTGTTTTGCTATAGATTTTTGCATGGTAGTTTAGAGTTTGAGAGGGAGACATATGAGGAAAGAGAAAAGGTATATGATAAAGCAGATGTTGGCATGGAAACCTGACATACTTACTCATATCTTCAAGACTAACCAAATATGTATAAAATAGAATGGGGACTGGAAGGCTATCTCGACCTGAACCATTGCTACTTCTCTTGGGGATCATGTTAAATTCTTATTCTCAAACTAAAAAGCTTTTGCCAACTGCTCAATAAAAATACTTAGAGTGGAAACTGTGACCAGCTTTTGAGATAAGAACCCACTATTTGTCAAAAAAAACTGCTGTGAAAATTGGAAAAAAAGTATGGGAAAAATTAGGTTTAGATCAAGGTCTTACACTGTATGCCAAGATAAATTCAAAATGGGTAAATGACTTAAATATAAAGAGTGAAATCATAAATAATTTAGGTGAATACAAAATAGTATACCTGTCAGATCTGTGGGAAAGGAAGGAATTTATATCTGTGGGAAAGGAATGAATTTAAAAACAAGCAAGAGATAGAGAACATTACAAATTTTAAAATGAATGACTTTGATAATCTATTTAATCTAATTATCTATCTAATTAAAATGGTTTTGGACAAACAAAACCAATGCAACCAAAATTAGAAGGAAAATAACAAATTGGGAGAAAAAAATTTTCAAAACTCTGACAAAATTTTAATTTCCAAAATACAAAAGGAAATAAGTCAAATTTACAAAAAATCAAGCCACTCCCCAATTGACAAATGGTCAAGGGGCATGAATAGGCAGTTTTCACACAATGAAATAAAAACTACGAAAAAGTTTTCTAAATCCTTCATGATTAGAGAAATACAAATTAAAACAATTCTGAGGTGCCATTTTATGCCTAGCAGACTGGCCAATATGGCATCAAAGGGATTTGATAAATGTTGGAGGGCATGTGGCAAAATTGAGACATGAATACACTGCTGGTGGAGTTGTTAATTGGTCCAACCATTCTTTAGGGCAATTTAGAAGTATACGCAAAGGGCTTTAAAAGATTGCCTGCCCTTTGACCCAGCCATACTATTGCTGGGTTTGTACTCCAAAGAGGTAATAAGGAAAAATACATATACAAAAATATTCATAGCTGCGCTCTTTGTGGTGGCAAAAACTTGGAAAATGAGGGGATGCCCTCCAATTGGAGAGTGGCTGAAGAAATTGTGGTATATGTTGGTGATAGAATACTATTGTGCTCAAAGGAATAATAAAATGGAGGCATTCCATGGGGACTGGAATGACCTCCAGGAAGTGATGCAGAATGAGAGGAGCAGAATCAGGAAAACGTACACAGAGACTGATACACTGTGGTACAATCAAATATAATGGACTTTTCTACTAGCAGCAATGCAATGAGCCAGGACAATCCAGAGGAATTTATGAGAAAGAACTCTTTTCACATTCAGAGAAAGAGCTGGGGGAGCAGAAATGCTGAAGAAAAACATATAATTGATCACATGGTTCGATGGGGATATGATTAGGGTTTTGGTGTTAAAAGATCACTCTACTTCAAGTATGAATGACATGGAAATAGGTTTTGATCAATGATACATGTATGACCCAGTGGAATTGCTTGTCAGCTTCGGGAGGGGAAAGGACTAAGCAGGGAATCATGAATCATGTCACCATGGAAAAATGTTCTAAGTAATATTTAAAAAGAAAAAAAAAGAAACAGAGGCCACTAACTATACATAATGATCCCCTGAAAATAACATATTGACTTAGAAAATTGCATGCGATGTTATTTATAATTTTTGTCTTCATTTTGTTAAACATTTTTCAATTACATTTTAAAGTTTTAGGCTTCATTTGACACCTCTACTCTAGACAACTCATTAAGGCTATAAAGTTATAGAGAAAAGTGCTAGAGTGTAATGGAAGGATGAGTTTCCTAATCCAGGAGTTTTCCTGTTGTAATGACCCTACAGGTCTACTCCCTATTCATATTACAAAATTTACAAATGGCAGAGATATAATTTGAATCCTAGTCTAACTGCAAATCTAGTAATCATTCTATTACCCTCTCAAAGAGCAAGACACTATGCCAAATAGAGTGGAGAAAGTCCAAAGACATTGATTCCTTCCTTTGTTCAGATAACAGTAAAGATCAGGAAATGATGCCTATGAAAATAACAAGATAATGAACAAATTCAGGAATAAGTGCTAATTGGCTCAGGAAATGTGGGCATTTGGAAGAAGGAGGATTCACCATAGACCAACATTGTCAGGGAAAACATGGCATGGTTCTTAAGTATAAGAAGTCACACAATATTAAACAGAATACAGTGATTAAACAGAACAGGCTTTTTCTCAGAGTTTCTGTAAGAAACATAAAGTTTCTGTAAGTCCATCTCAGGTGACATCTTGTATACATCACCTTCCCTGAATGACCCTCTACCCCTTCAGGTTTTTCTTGCTTTCTAGATTAAAATTTCTTTTTTCCAAAATGGCTTACTCAGAGCAAGACTGGCTACATCTCTCCCAAAGAGTTCTAAAGAATCCTGGGGAGTCTTTTCTTTCACCAATGGCTCAAATCTCTGATGACTGTTTTCTCCTCATTATTAAGAGTCTATAACTGTAACCCCAGATTAACGCAGGGTACTTTTGGCAAAAGGATATTTAATTCAGATATAACAAAAATAAGCATGTAAACATTTTCCTTATACCTTGGGATGGATTCTCCCTTATACCACCTTGGTCTCTGGGAAGGTAGGTTTCAAACTTAGTTCAGTGTCTATATTGCAGTGACTTCACAAATTCATATCTAAAGCCAGCAATCCTTTTGTTGGGCTGAAGTCTCTAAGTTCACTCCCAAAGATAACTCCATTGATCCTTGGGATATTGATGCTACAAAACCTAGCCTGGAATGCCAGAATGCCAAGACCTCATCTAGAACTTTTGCATTGACAATATCTTGTAGATCCCACTCTCTACACATAGAAAGCAACAAACAATAGGACTAAAAGTCCTTGCATCTCAGAAGATACTAAGCTAATACTAAGAAGATACTTGTCCCCCTGTGTTTGTTTTTTTTTTTTACAAAAATCCCAATTTAGACAACTCTCCTACTGCACTTATTTTCAACTGAGTCTCTTAAAATTTTTGCTTAAATTTATTTCTATGTAAAATGAAGGGGGCTTGGAGTAGATGACACCTAGAGTCCCTTCTGGTACTAAATCTATATTTATCGACTTATGAAACAATTGAACTTTTGATTCCATTCCTGAAAGTGTAGGTGAAAGTGAAGCTTACAGCTTTGCTACCTTAATCATGATAAATGTGTTTAGAAGTTCTTGATGGTGGCACTGAAAGGTGATCTTGGCATTGTGTCATCATATTCCAGTGATCCAGACATAGACAAACAGAAGTAGGCAACTAATGTGAGCTCCGGAGAGCAATGCCACCCACAGACATGATCAGCATCTACCTTCTCTGAAGAATCTTGTGACTATAATAGCTTGCCTGTGCTAATCAATCATTTGAGAAAGTGACATAAAATATAAATGACATTACTAAGACTATAACTAGATGTTTCAGACAATTACAGATGGCATTGATGAATCACCCAGACATTTATCCAATGTTTTTCAGGACTATTGAAGGGAAAACCAATTTTGTTCAGTAACAGGATTTCAAAATATCTTGGAGCCAAAAATTATATTGCTTTTTATCTTCTCCTCTTGACTCACTAAAATTCCTAGAAACAAAATGCCAAGATGGGAATGTGTAAGCTGAAATTTTAAGAAAAAACCCCAACCTTTATCAATTTTGAGAGAATTCAAAGTCATAATCTGAACTAAAGATAGCATTTACATGAGAAAATCAATGGACACTGAAGATAATACTATTTTTCCCAAGGATTAGTGAATATTACAAACTGTATAAATCTTTAATTAGGATACATAGAAAAATAACAAATGTATTTTTTATATCTTAATTTTATGCACAAAAAGAGAGTGTAAAGTGTGCAGAAAAAGTGGGGTTTCAAATTAGTGTAGTTAAAGAAGTGGCTTAATGTTTTGGAGGACAAGGATGACCAGAGGTGGAGTGGTTTTGATAATATAATGAGAGAGATTCCAAATGGACATTTTTGAAAGGATGCTGATACAATAAATAAATGCATAAAAACCATAACAAACAACAGAAAAGCGCATCCAGGACATTTGGTATATTCTAAGTGTAGTTTTTTATTTTTATTTTGTTTATTTTTTGAAAATTTAACTTAATTAGTCAATTTAGAACATTATTCCTTGATTACAAGAATCAGATTCTCTCCCTCCCCTCCCCATCCCCTTCTGGTAGCCAATGTGCAATTCCACTGGGTTTTACATGTGTCGTTGATGAGAACCTATTTCCATGTTGTTGATGTTTACACTAGGTTGATCATTTAGAGTCTACATCCCCAATCATATCCCCCTTGACTCATGTAATCAAGCAGTTGTTTTTCTTCTGTTTTTCTACTCCCACTGTTTTTCCTCTGAATGTGGATAGTGTTCTTTCTCATAAATCCCTCCAAATTGTTCAGGATCACTGCATTGCCACTAATGGAGAAGTCCATTACATTCAATTGTACCACAGTATATCGGTCTCTGTGTACAATGTTCTCCTGGTTCTGCTCCTCTCACTCTGAATCAATTCCTGGAGGTCATTCCAGTTCACATGCAATTCCTCTTATTCCTTTTAGTTCATTATTCCTTTTAGCACAATAGTATTCCATCACAAATAGATACCACAATTTGTTCAGCCATTCCCCAATTTGAGGGCATCCCCTTATTTTCCATTTTTTTTGCCACCACAAAGAGCACAGCTATGAATATTCTTGTACAAGTCTTTTCCCTTATTGACTCTTTGGGGTATAAACCCAGCAGTCCTATGGCTGGATCAAAGGGCAGATAGTCTTTTAGTGCCCTTCGGGCATAGTTTCAAATTGCCCTCCAGATGGTTGGATCAATTCACAACTCTACCAGCAATGCATTAATGTCCCAACTTTGCCACATCCCCTCCAGCATTCATTACTTTCCTTTGCTGTCATGTTAGCCAATCTGCTAGGTGTGAGGTGATATCTCAGAGTTGTTTTGATTTGCATTTCTCTGATTATAAGAGACTTAGAACACTTTTTCATGTGCTTATTAATCATTTTTATTTCTTTATCTGAAAATTGCCTATTCATGTCCCTTGTCCATTTATTAATTTGAGAATGACTTGATTCTTTGTAAAATTGATTTAGCTCTTTATGAATTTGAGTAATTAGATCTTTGTCAAAGGTTTTTGTTATGAAGATTCCCCCCAATTTATTTTTTCCCTTCTAATTCTGGTTGCATTGGTTTTGCTTGTACAAAAACTTTTTAATTTAATGTAGTCAAAATTATTTATTTTATATTTTGTGACTCTTTCTAAGTCTTGCTTGGTTTTAATATCTTTCCTTTCCCAAAGATCTGATATGTATACTATTCTGTGTTCACATAATTTACTTATACTTTCCTTCTTTATGTTCAAGTCATTCACCCATTCTGAATTTATCTTGGTGTAGGGTGTGAAATGTTTATCTAACCCCAATCTCTCCCATACTGTATTCAAATTTTCCCAGCACTTTTTATCAAATAGTGGATTTTGGTACCAAATGCTGGGATCTTTGGGTTTATCATAGACTGTCTTGCTGAGGTCACTTACCCCAAGTCTATTTCACTGATCCTCCTTTCTGTCTCTTAGCCAGTACCAAATTGTTTTGATGATCACTGCTTTATAGTATAGTTTGATATCTCAGACTGCTAGGGCCCCTTCCTTTGCATTTTTTCATTATTTTCCTGGGTATCCTTGATCTTTTGTTCTTCCAAATGAACTTTGTTATTTTTTTTTTCTAAATCAGAAAAAAAAAAGATTTTTGGTAGTTCAATGGGTATGGCACTAAATAAGTAAATAAGTTTGGGTAGAATGGTAATTTTTATTATGTTAGCTCATCCTACCCATGTGCAGTCAATGCTTTTCTAATTGTTTAGATCTAGTTATAATTGGGTGGAAAGTGTTTTGTAGTTGTGTTCATATAGTTCTTGTGTTTGTCTTAGCAGATAGATTCCTAAGTATTTTATATTGTCTTTGGTGATTTTAAATGGAATTTCTCTTTCTAATTCTTGCTACTGAAATGTATTGGAGATATATAGAAATGCTGATGACTTCTGTGGATTTATGTTGTATCCTGCGACTTTGCTAAAGTTGCTCATTATTTCCACTAGCTTTTTAATTGATTCTCTAGGATTCTTTAAGTAACCATCATATCGTCCTCAAAGAGTGATAACTTGGTCTCCTCATTGCCAATTTTAATACCTTCAATTTCCCTTTCTTCTCTAATTGCTACTGCTAGTGTTTCTAGTACAAAGTTAAATAAGTATAATATAATAGTAGTCTCTCAGTAACCGAGGATGATGATTGTCTTTGTGAGTTTTCATCTATGATATATAGATGGGTGTGCACAAAGACACTTGTGCGTGAAGGAGATTTACGTGGAAAAGTTGGTGCACAGAGACAGTCCCACTCTCTCGGCGTTGGAAGCCTGGGTCCAGTGGTAAGAAGAGTCGTTACACCTGGAGACTTCCTCAGCTGCATTGGATGGCTGTGTTGTCCTTTGTGCTCCAACATGCCCTAAGCACTCCACAGTGCTTTGCTGCGTCGCCCTCTCAGCCATTGAACCTTCTTATTGGTTTCTTCCGTCTGTTCAGCTGAAGCAGTCTTCACATGCTGGGTGAGCAAAGCCCTGGTTCACCAGGGGTCAACGACCCAATGGCTACCCTCACAAGGTTTAGCCGGCCTGTCGAAGCCGTTGCCAGGGGTGTGGCCTGTGACATGGAAATCACTTTAAAAGACTGATATATATTAATTTAAGGTTGCCAAGGAATTCAGCTATGTAATTCCTTAATGAAAACTCAAGTCAGCAGTCAACCTTTTATGGAGTTTAATTATAAACAGGAGGAAGAAAGGTATTAGAGAGAAAGAGAGAGAGAGAGAGAGAGAGAGAGAGAGAGAGAGAGAGAGAGAGAGAGAGAGAGAGAGAGAGAGAGAGAGAGAGAGAGAGAGAGAGAGAGAGAGAGAGAGAGAGAGAGAGAGAGAGAGAGAGAGAGAGAGAGAGAGAGAGAGAGAGAGAGAGAGAGAGAGAGAGAGAGAGAGAGAGAGAGAGAGAGAGAGAGAGAGAGAGAGAGAGAGAGAGAAGGGAATAGGGCTTAAATACCCCCTCTGTTTAGGCTGGGCCAAAAGGCCCAAGCCCTTAGATAGCTGAGGCAAAGAAAAGAGATCAGTCCCTATCACTCACATGACCAAAATGGAGAAACAGTCTCAGGGCCTCCACCTCCAGCTTCCTTCAGAGCAAGCTTCTCAGAGCACAACCTCTCAGAGCAAAACCTTCCCAAAAACTTCAGTCCTCAGACCCCGCTATCTTTAAGGAAACCATCCAAGTTCCCTCCCCTCAGTTCTCACATCTACCAATCACTGTCCATGTCTTCCCTGTGCCAATGGTGGTTCTAGCTTAACCCAGGGCCGCTCAGAGGTCTGTGGCTTTGCACATGTCTGTTGAAGGTCATATTCTCAAATAATTAAATCTTGATCCTTTTGCTGCAGCCCTTCCTAAATCCTGTTACCCTGAGTAGGGTAGAGATTGGAAGCTCCAAGACCTGGTTCTGTCATTCCAAGTATCTCTATTGTATCAATTCTAAAATGAATCATGACTCAAAGAACTTCCTGTTCTATGCTTAAGCATAGGTCAAAGCCCTTTCCATTGTTCAGCAAAAGGTTTCTGTCCTAAAGTAATCTTAAGTAGGGAGGAGAAGGACCCTCCCATGCCAAGGGGAGGGGGGCTTCACATTCCAATAGACTATCAGTAGGAAAATTTTCAAGTATAAAATTTCCCAATGGTGAAATTTCCAACATTTATAAGTCTAAGAAATTTTATGGTTTACAGGCCGCTGCCGCATGCTAGCAGCTACTGGGAGCCACAAGTGAGAGCTGGGTGTCAGGTGAGGGTCAGAGGCTGGAGAGCTGCCCTAGGAGGGCACGACAAGCCCTCCATACCAGAGATACTACCCCTCCCTGAGCACCCCATACACCCCAATTAGAGGTGATAATGGGCATCCTTGTTTCACCTCTGATCTTATTTGAATGCATCTAGTTTATCCTCATTGCAGATGATGTTTGCTGATGGTTTTAGTTATATACACTTTATTATTTTTAGGAACGGGCCTTCTATTACTTTACTTTTTAGTGTTTTCAATAGGAATGAGTGTTATATTTTGTCAAAGCCTTTTTTCTGTATCTATTGAGATATTCATGTGATTTTTGTTGGTTTGCTTGTTGATATGGTCAATTATGTGGATGGTTTTCCTAATATTGTACCATCCTTGAATTCCTGGTATAAATCCCACTGGGTCATAATGAAAAACCCTTGTGATCACTTGCTGGAGTTTTTTTTTGTTTTTTTTTTTGCTAGTATTCTATTTAAGATTTTTGCATCTATGTTGATTAGGGAGATTGATCTATAGTTTTCTTTCTCAGTTTTTGACCTGCCTTACTTTGGAATCAGTACCATATTTATGTCATGAAAGGAATTTGATAGAACTCCTTTGCTTATTATTGCAAATAGTTTGTATGGTATTGGGATTAGTTGTTCTTTGAATGTTTGATAGAAATCACTTGTGAATCCATCAGGCTCTGGGTATTTTTTCTTAGGGAATTTTTTGATGGTTTGTTCAATTTCATTTTCTGATATGGGATTATTTAGGAATTCTATGTCTTCTTCTGTTACTCTACGCAATTTATATTTTTGTAAATATATACCCATATGACATAAATTGCCCTATCTGTTGCCATATAATTGGGCAAAATATTTTTAATGATTACCTTAATTTTTTCTTTATTAGAGGTAAGATCTCCCTTTTCATCTATGATACTGTTAATTTGTTTTTCTTTTTCCTTTTTTTATTAGATTGACCAGTACTTTGTCTATTTTGTTTGTTTTTTCAAAATACCAGTTTCTAGTCTTATTTATTAAATCAATAGTTCTTTCACTTTTGATTTTATTATTTTCTCCCTTAATCTTTAGGATCTCTAATTTAGTCTTCATCTGGGGATTTTAATTTGTTCTCTTTCAGGTTTTTTTTAATTTGAATGTACAATTCATTGACCTCTGCCCTCCCTAATTTGTTAATATATGAACTCAAGGATATAAATTTCCTCATGAATACTGCTTTGGCTGTATCCAATAGATTTTGAAAGGATGCCTCATTATTGGCATTTTCTTTAATGAAATTAATTGTTTCTATGATTTGTTCTTTAACTGATTTTATAGAATCATATTATTTAATGTCCAATTAATTTTTGATTTGGTTCTCCATGTACCCTTACTAATTATTGTTTTTATTGCATTATGATCTGTAAAGGTTCACTTATTATTTCTGCTTTTCTGAATTTGTTTTCCAGGATTTTATGATCTAGTACATGGCCAATCTTTGTAAATGTACCATGAGCTGCTGAAAAGTAGGTGTATTACTTTTTGTCCCTATTTATTTTTCTCCATATATTTATTCACTCTAATTTTTCTAAGATTTCATTCACATCTCTTACCTCTTTCTTTCTTATTTATTTATTTATTTGCTTTATCTAGATTATAGTGGTAAGTTCAGATCTCCCACTAGTATAGTTTTATTATCTATTTCCTCCATCAACTCCACTAGTTTTTTTTTATAAATTTCAATGCTATTCAATTTGGTGCATAACTGTTGATTACTGATATTTCCTCATTGTCTATACCGGCTTTAGTCAAGTTGTAGTTAGCTTCTCTATCTCTTTTAATCTGATCTATTATTACTTTGGCTTTGACTGATATCATGATTAGAACTCCTGCTTTTCTTTCTCAATTGAGGCCCAATAGATTTTGCTCCAACCTTTAATTCTAAACTTGTGAGTAGTTACCCACTTCAGGAGTATTTCTTGTAGACAACATAGGGTAGGAATTTGGTTTCTAATCTACTCTGCTATTTCTTTTCGTTTTATGGCTGAGTTCTTCCAATTCATGTTCAAAGTTATGACTGCACTTGTGTATTCCCCAGCATTTTGATATCCTCTCCTAGTTCTGTACTTTCAACTTTTGTTATAACCTTTCAAATCAGTGGTTTGCTTTTAATCAGCCTCCCTAATCCCCACCCTTAATATGTTTCCTTTTCTGCTTCCTCCCTTTTTGTTCCCTTCTTATTTTTTTAGGGTCTGTTAAGTTCCCTCCCCCTTCTCTTTCCCTTCCTTTTTGTACTCTGCATCCCACTCCCCACCTTAGTTTTTCCTTCTCACTTTCACTATAGGGTAAGATAGAATTCGATACCCCAATGTTTCTAGATGCTCTTCCCTTTCAGAACTAATTTCACTGAGAGTAAGGTTTAAGTATTACCTATTAGCACTCCCTTTTCTTCTTATAATAGGATTCTTCCCTTCCCCTTCCCATGTGCCTCTTTTTGTGATATAGATTATCTTATTTATCTTATTTCTTCAAGTTTCTCTTCATGCTATCTTCTATTCTCCCCTCCCTTTTTCTTTTTTTTGCATATCATCTTATACCACTTATTATCCCAATCTCTTGCTGTGAATGATTTTTCTAATTACTATAATACTGAATATAATTTTTGAGAGTTACAAATAACATTTCCCCCAGATATTAATATAAAGAATTTGATCTTATTGAAACTCTTAAAGAGGAAATTACAAAAAATTTCCCTTTCACTCTCTTATTTACCTTTTCATGTTTCTCTTGCTTTTTTGGGTTCAGATATGAAACTTTCCACTTAGTTCTGGTGTTTCCTTTACAAATACTTGGAAATCTTCCATTTTGTTGAATGCCCATACTTTCCCCTGGAAGTATATAGTCAGTTTTGATGGATAGGTGATACTTAGTTGATGACCCAATTCTCTTGCCTTTCTGAATATCATATTACAAGCCTTGTAGCCCTTTAGTGAGGAAGCTGCCAGATCTTGTGTAATCCTGATTGTTGCTCCTTGATATATGAATTGTCACTTTTTGGCTTTTTGTAAAATTTTCTTCTTAACTTGGAAGCTCTGAATTTGGCAATTACATTCCTGGGAGTTATCTTTTGAGGATTTAGTGTAGAGGGTGTTCTATGAACTCTTTCAATGTCTATTTTTCACCCTTGTTAAATCACATCACGGCAATTTTCTTGGATAATTTCTTGTAGTATGATATCAATATTTCTGTTTATTTCTGGGTTTTCAGGTAGACCAATGATTGTCAAATTGTCTCTTTGTGATCTGTTTTCCTGATCTGTCATCTTTTCAGTGAGATATTTTATGTTTTCTTCTATTTTGTCAGTCTTTTGACTTCACTTTATTAATTTGTGCTGTTTTTCAACATCATTAATTTCCAACTGCCTAATTCTGGTCTTTAAGGACTGGTTTTCCTTTTTGGTTTGATCTATTCTGCTTTCCATGGCTCCCAGCTATTTCACAAATTTGGAGTTCTTGTTCTTTAAACTGTTATTTTCCTTTTGAACTATTTCCCACTTTTCTTCTCACAAGTCTTCCATCTTTTTGAGAAGCTACAATTTAAATTCTTCATGAGCTTGTGGCCAATTTCCATTTTTGGAGAAGGTTTTGGTGCATTTATTTGCATATCCTCTTCTGTTATTTTCTCTGTAGTCTGGATTTTTCCTACATAAAAATTATCCAGGGTCAACCTCTTCTTCTTTTTTTCCTTGGTGTCATGAATTTGTTCCTGGACACTGTTTGCCATCTCTATTGTGTGATTTTTAATTCCCTTTCCAGTCAGAAATCTAAGCGAGGAGGGCAGGCTCTTTGTGTATGGAGCTAAGGAACTAGGTTTTTGCCTGAGACCACCTCCCGAGTCTCCATAGCTTCTACTCTTTGCTGCCCTCCTCTGTGCTATCTCCCCATGGGAGCCCAAAATCTGTGCTCTTCAGCCTGCTGGGGTTTCAAGTCGAGCTGCTCTCAAGGGTAGGTCTTTGGTGGCCGTAGTCAGCTTCCAAGGACCTAGAGGTGCCCCTCACTCACTGATTCTAGCTTACTGGCTCTGATTCTGACTTCTTAGGTGGGGTGGGGAGGGTAGATTAGTTCACATTTTGGTGGAAGCTTTTTCGCCCCCTTATAGTGTGGAGATGCCCAAATCTCACATACCTTCAATGCTGTTCCCTACTGTAGAGTCTCTTCGTCCATATGAATTTTTTTTTTTGGTCTTTTGAGGTAGTCTATATTGGTAGGTGGTGAGGAGAGGAAGAGTCCTGAGTCTACACTGTCACCACATTTACCAGGAAGTCCCCTTTAAGTGTAGTTTTTAGAGGATAAATGAAAAGTTCATCCTAGGAGACAATATGGAGGGATTTCTGGTTTCCACCAACAAAAGATGGAATAAGATACATTTAATGAAGCAAGAGAATAAATATTTGTTCTTCCAAAAAGATTTTGGTTTGGACTAGGCGTAAATGATACATATATATTCAGTCAGATAGTATCAGAATTTATGATTAGGGAAAACACCTAGAAGATAAACTATTAGCTTCATAAGTGGGCAGTGGAGAGGGAAGAAGAATTTTAATAATTCTTCTATTGGTATTCAAATATTTGATCATAGTATACACATCCATATTTTATATTATTTTTGCTACAATATTTTCACAATCTCAGTTTAAATATCAGCTTTACTATTTAAGAGACCTTAGGTCAAAAATTCTCTGCCTGATATTTCCTAATTTGCAAAATCAATGATGGAGAGCATATTTTATAAACCTTAAAATATAATAAAAATACAAGCTACTATTATCTAGAAATTTTTATGATATTTTAAGACAAATTCCACATTTTATCACTTGGTTTTTCATCATTAAATTCTCTACTTTTGTCAAATTGGCTATTATTTAATGATCATTTGCAATATAAGTATATTTTTGGAAACTGGTATGCCATGTTTCTGGGGCTGCTTTTGTAAGACAACATGCTCATTTGGGAGATATAGAATGTTTCTTTTATTTCTCTATAGACCACAATAACTATAGATGTCTTTCTTAAAATAGCATTGGCCTTTTGTACAGTCAATTGTAAGCTATTATTCTTCAATATTCCTCTTCTCTTGAAATGGTTTTACCCCCAAATTGTTTTTTGTCATTAATAAAGACATGCTCTTCAGATCTTAAATCCATTGTCCTAAAATATGTATCCTAAGTCAAATGCAACTGGTAAATGGCATCCAGAAAAGTTACTTTATGATTAGCAACATTTTATGTTATTGTAAATATCAAATTTGGTAAGACAATATTATTCCATAGAAAACCAAAGAGTAACATTATATTCTAAGATGAAAAACAACACAGATGTGGAGAAACTAAACAAGTTATAGAAAGATGTATTCAAGGACAGAATTAGCTACACTCTAGCCGTGTGATCTTGGAAAATGGGCAACCTTCCTATAAAGAGTCTTTATCATTTGGAGAATTTGACAAATACTACAACTCTACCTCTTTTTGTTTACTACAACTAGCAGATTTCTTGTTGGCTACAAGTCTTTTTTGAGAGATGAGAGTGAGCCAGAGTGAAATTCTTAAAGTTTCTATAGGTTAGGCACAAGTCAAAGCATTTCTTTTTCCTTAGAGTCCAGGACTAAGTATAAAATTGTCCCAAATTTCCCCCAAAATTTAACTGATCTATCATGTCAGAAGAGAGTACTCAATTGACATATAACTTATGTCAGAAAAGATATGTATAAGCTAAAGAGCATGAAATTAAAAGTGACTAAGATCATGAAAAGGCTAGCAATTACAGTTAATAAATATTGTTTGAAAAAAATGAGGATATTTATCTTGGGAAAGAGAATACTTGAGAGGATAAGTATGGAGGTTATAAAGGTTTTCCAGAACTTGGGGAGGGATTAGATTTGTTCTGCTTAGCTCCAGAAGGCAGAATTATGAGTAAAAGTTGAACCATAGACTAAGACTAATTCTCATGTGAGAATGTTTGCAGTATTTTTAGAAATATAGATAAAAATCACACTTCTCCAGATTTTCCACTGTCATTAATGATGTGCTAATAATCCTGGGTAGAAGGGCCCTCCTACATGAGATGAAGATATGTTCTATTAAATCTGTGTAGCTTCATAGGAGCAAGGATTCAAGATGGCTTCACATTCAATGGCCCAATCATTCCCTTATCAACTATATAGAGAAAGTTTCCTTATTCATTCCTTTTGGTTACGTCTTATTTAATTCAGTTCCTGGCTTACCAAGAAGTGGTTACAACAAACAAGGTTTTGGTTTAATTTATGCAATATATTCCTAACATTTAGACCTATACCAAAATGGAACGGGATATTCTTCAACACTTAGCTCTTCAGTGAGATAAATGTGGAAAATATAGTAAAAGGGTTTCTTGTTCATATACAACAACTTGGGATAAATGACCTCTCTTGTCCCTATTAAAACTGATATTCTATAATTCTCATCATTTTTATCTCTGTGATGAAATTTGTAATGAATCCCAAGATCTTTACCACCATTCTTCCTTTAAAGGCAAAGCATAGATAGCTATGCAAATACAACTAGTGATAGAGGATATAATTGATGGAGTTATCAATAATTTTCTTTTTTATTCTTATAATGTATTTTTATTTTTATGTACTGTTTTGTTAGACTAAGCAAAAAAACTCTGAAATAAAAATGAGACCTCTCAGGAAATAGTAAAAGCAATTTGGTAGTTTTTATCTCAATAATCAGTTTAGATGAAAAATAGGAGTGAGAGAAACTAGCCAAAACAATATACTAACATGACTATTGATGAGAATTTGGCAGCCCAGAGTTTTAAAATAAGGAAGCTACAGGAATCAAAATAAAAATGAGGTGATCATCCCAATAATTAAGGGAAATAGTAAATATTTAATACACTGCAAGGCAAGCAATCTGTAGGTTAAGGAATATAATAAACACCAAGTGTTATTTATTGATGGAAGTGGGAGATGCTGATTTTTTTTTAAAAGAAAAAAAGTCAATTTCTTTTCTTGAAATACCTAAAAAGGATGGATGTTGTATCTAAAGCTGATGGGCATTTCTTAAGGAAGTTGTGGAAATATTAAGGGGAGAAGAAAGCTAATATTTATCTATCTAAATAATAATTATGAATGCTGTCATACTTTAAGTCAAATCATATAAAAGTTTCTTTGAAGCTTTAAAAGGTTAGAAGTTTTATAAAAATCTCATGCTAGGAATTCAATAGAATATAGATTGAGAGTTACAATTATGATAAGATTTTAGAAGAGAAAACATTGTTGAAGTGGGGCTCAGAGAGTAATTGTTTTAACAGGAAACTCATCTTTTGATGTCCTTTCCCATGAATCTCAAATAAATAGTGTATGATCAATAAGTATAACATGAAGAGCATTTAAGCGGGGAAAATGCTATACTGGTGTGAAAGCTGAAGACAGAATACAACCATGGATAGAAGCAGCTTATTCTGCACCAAGATTATTGTATATATTTAAAGAGAGAAAAAGTACAATGCAAAGAAGTCATAGTTATAAAGATGACAGTAGCATAAAACTTTTAAAATATGTTTATAGGCAAGGTGATCAAAGAAAAAGAAATTATATATTCTAAAATTTTTATAGCAGCTCTTTTTTAGGTGAAAAAGAACCGGAAACTGAAGGTGTCTAACCAATTGAGGAATAGCTGAATAACTTGTGGTATGTGATTATAATGTAATACTATAGTGTCTTAAAAACAAACAAAGAAGAGGATACCTCCTCAATGAAAACCTGTAAAGATTAAAATTAAATGATGGAAAGTGAAGTGAGCAGAAACAGGAAAACATTGTACACAGTAACAAGGGTAGTGTATGATAATCAACTATGAATGACTTACCTATTTATTAACAAGACAAAAATCAGGAGAACTCCAAGTAACATATTAAAAAAGAATATCCGCTGCCACAGAAGAAGCAGATGGAGTCTGAATGAAGATTGAAGCATATATCACTCTTTGTTTTATTTCCTCCATGAAGTTTTCTCTAGTGTAAGCAATATACCTTAATGCACAACATAGCAACCAAGAATATATGTGTTATATAATAAACAAGTATAACATATCATATTACCTACCTTCTTGGGAAGGGATAGGAAGGTGAGGGGGAAAGAATAAGACTGAATAGGGAAATAACTATGACAATTTGTTTTTCTCAGATAAACTTTATGATTTTAAATCACATATATTTTATCATTCTTATACTACATATATTATGTATAAAAATACATTTTAACAAAATGCATATGAGATATATATTTCCATCCTTCCTTTCTTCCTTCCTTTCTTCCTTCCTTCCTTCCTTCTTTCCTTCCTGCCTTCCTTCCTTCCTTCTTTCCTTCCTTCCTTCCTTCCTTCCTTCCTTCCTTCCTTCCTTCCTTCCTTCCTTCCTTCCTTCCTTCCTTCCTTCCTTCCTTCCTTCCTTCCTTCCTTCCTTCCTTCCTTCCTTCCTTCCTTCCTTCCTTCCTTCCTTCCTTCCTTCCTTCCTTCCTTCCTTCCCTCCCTCCCTCCCTCCTTTCTTTTTTCCATTAAATATCTTCATTCTTGGCCAGTGAAAAAGGTGGGCTGCATAAAATTCAAACAAAAGAAGGATTTTTGAATGATAATGAAGTTTTCCAATGACATTTCCCTTAAGCTGTCATTGAGAATAGCTACATAAACTACTGAATACTACAAATTTTTCTTTAAAACATCCAAAACACTGTGAAATGCATTTGTCTAAATAACCTGGAAAAATGAAATGGAAGAAAATTATACATTGTTCAGATTGGAAACTGATTTTTTGGAGATTATTGTTGTGGCAGCTAAAAGAGGTCAGCAGAGAAACCTATTGCACTTATAAATAGGCTAAAATTATTTACAATGCTGTAGTACGTGTATACAGTAAGTGATGTAAGTGATTTCAGCCTAGAAACATCTGATAACAAAAAGAAACTGGACTATCACATAGCCCAGTGGAAAACAACTGCAATAAAACCTCACTTTAAGGCTTTATATAGACTAGAATTCTAGTTGTAAGGAAAATCATCTGTTGTGATACAGACAAATACATCTTTATGAGGTGAGTTGACTTTGCAGTAAGAGCCATATAGAAAACATACAACTACACTGAGTTTGCAGACAGTCATTGGATCTGAGGGGAGTTTATTGTGTTTCAGGAGGGGATGAAGAGATTTTTCTAATATGTTAATCTATATTGGCCTTAGGGATCTGAGAAATAATAGACTTTAGAGTAAAGGTAGGAAAGACATAGGTTTTATTATTACTACCTGTCATTTTTACACTTGAAATGGAGACTCATTTTGTAACAATATGATTCATTTCAAATAGGAAGAAAATAAGGGATGCACAGCTAATGAGTGTGGGAGGCAAGATATGAACCCAATTTTCATGATGCCAAGTCCATCAATCTACTCATTACATTATACTGCCTTTTACTTGACTTTTGATTTTCTTAATAAGGGTTTACTGTGTCTTCACTGAAAACATTTTAGACTTTCTAACTCTCTACGTGATTCTACTTTTACTCAAATTTTCGAAATATGACGAGGTGTCATGTGTGAATTGGTAGTCTGAAAGGGTTATGCAAATTGTTCTAGTCAAAACTGAAAATGATTGACAAACTGTTTATAAGGCACATTAGTAAAAAGAATTAATATCACTATTCTGCAAATAAACAATCAATTATTAATTAATTTATTATAGATGGGATAATTCTTTAAGTGATAGTGATATAAAGAAAGGTAAAAATAGTCCCTACATTCAAGGAAGTTCTATCCTTTTACATACATACTCACACATGCATACTCATGCAAATAAATGCACACTCACACACAAATACACACACACACACTTTCAAAATGTTAAAAACACATGTGCTCTCCTACTTTTGGTTTGCTCTCTTCTAAGGTCATTCTGTTGTTGAAAACCAATCTGATATGACTAAAGTACACATGTTCGGTTGTTTCATTCATTCATTCATTCATCATTGTGGTGTCATATAGGGTTTTCTTGGCAAAGATAATGGAGTAGTGTGTCATTTTCTTCTCCAGCTCTTTTGAAAGCTCAGGAAACAGAAGCAAATATGGTTATGTGACTTGCCCAGAGATACACAGTATGTGACTGAGGCCAGATTAAAATTCAAGAAGATGAATTTTTCTGACTCTAGACCTAGAGTAGATCTACTACACTACCTTGCTGCCCTAGGTATATTCAGAGGTAGGTAGAAATAATTAGATCACATGTCTGACAATGTAATGTGCCTCCATAATTATGGTGGCAAGTCTGATCTCACTCCTTTAATTCTTTTAGATGGTAAATGCAGGTGGAAGAATTAAAATTAGTCTCATTAATAAAAATATAGTTAGGATAATTTGGGGGAAATTATATGATTTTTTCATTGTTTTGACAAAAATTGAGTTCAACTGCCCAAAATTTCTAACTTAAATTCTTAAAAGTAGATTTGAATCATGAAATTGTTTCAGTTATCTTAGATAGCTAAAAAGAATAAAACAACCAAAAAAGTCCGAAATATTGGCAAAGATAGATACATCTTCATAGTCTGAAAGTCATCATCGTAAAATAAAATATGGTTTGATTTTTTTCAATAAAAACATCTAATAGATTCTATTAAAATATACATATATATATAAATATATATATGAAAGAAAAGAGATAGCAAGAGAGAGAGGGACAATGGAAGGAAGGAAGAGAAAAAAAAGAAGGAAGCATGGAAGGAAGAAATAAAAGGAGGAAAGAAGGGGGAGGGAAGGATGGAGGGAGACATGAAGATAAAGGAGTGGAGAGAGAATAAAGAAGGAAAAGAGAGAGAAAGGGAAAGAGGAAAAGGAAGGAAGAATATGAAAAATAAAGAATAAAGGAAGAATGGAAGAAAAGATAAGAAATAAGAGAAAAGAGAGGAAGGATAGAAAGAAATAAAACTCATCTGAGGCCGGATTTGAAGTCCTCATTTAAGTACTGTACTTCATGAGAGCTCCAACTTCTTAGCTCTCTAAGAAAAACAATGCCATTAAGCTAAATTAACCAACATTTTAATCATGTCTGTCAATATATGGAAATTATGCAACCATAGACCCCAATTTCTTCAAATAATGGAGATAGATGAATTCTCTCTCTCTCTCTCTCTCTCTCTCTCTCTCTCTCTCTCTCTCTCTCTCTCTCTCTCTCTCTCTCTTCCTGTTAATGGTCAAATTTGTTCATTATAATCATACATCATGAAATTTTATTTCTCATTTATATTTTTTAACTATTAAATACATTGTTTCAATAATTCCACTTTTTTCACTTTGGATCAGTTAAATATATATTATCATCTTTCTCTGAATTAGTAATAGCTAATAGTGGCTACATCATTTAAACAATATAAGGCAAGACATAACCAAATTTCATGTTTACTAGGTTCACCTTGAATATTAGAAAATTAATGAAATAGTATCATTAATTAATAGAATAAGGAGAAATTAATAAAATGAAATATGGTTTGAGGATACATATGCCTGTGAGATCTACATTATGAGCCCCAAGAAGAATATATACAAATAGCTTAGTAGATTAAAGGGACAGGACTTTTAATTATTATAAATTGGAAAAAAATAAGAATTCAAAGAAAAACAAGGAAACAAAATGCATTTAAGGAACATGTTAAAGATTTTGGAGCAATAGAAAATTATTGCTGCATAACTTATTTGCATATAACTGCATTATATGCTTAAACTAAAAGCTAAATTTTAGCTAAAACTTTAAAAAAACCCTATGTATTATGAAACTAAGTTACTACTAAAAAGTTTTGCAGATTTAATATGGAAAATTTGATATGTGTTACCTTCTGAATGAAAGATGAATTACTGAGAACCAGGAAGATCTGAGTTACGCTTTTTCGAAATAATGAAGATATAATAATATAGGATATAGGAAGACCCAATAGCTAACAGAGTCGAAACTGATTCGTGATCAGCAGAAACAAAACTGCAGTTTCAGATATTTTTCTTCAATGACCCCTAAAGTTTACAAGAGATAAAATTTCTCAGAAATTATTTAGTTCTTTTAATCCCTTATTTTGGAGGAAAAAGAAAATAAAAAAGGAGAAACAAAGAAAGTACAACTGATTTGTTATATTCTAAGAGCTCATAAGGGTTATTTGCCTACCTATTTGGACTATGTGCTGTGAGATTTGCTTTGCTTGGGCAATTAATAACTGAATGAGCAACTAATCATTTATTCCACTCTCTATATAAAATACAGCCATTCTAATGAGCTTTATAATTCTTTATCACACCATGAAATGGTATTCACTTTAAATACAACAATTTAAAGTCACTTTTAAAGATGATTATTAATCAAGAACATAGATGCTCTTCTTGAGTATATTAGAAGCTTTGCCTAGCTGAAAAGCATTGAAGGACAACAGTTAAGCAATGGGTTAAGAAGCAGTTTTGCATAGGGCAGATTGTTGAATGTATCATTAATGTCAAAGCCAAATGTCTAGAGCTTTGATCTCCCTTATGCTTCCATACCAGGTTCATGGGGAGAGTCATAAATACTTGTGTGGAGTGTAATACATATTATTATTATTTATGTATGTACTTTAATATGTGAGTATCTATAATGTCATTATTTTTGCCTTAACATTATATAAATTGTTATTTTTAATATGTAAAGGTCATTGTTCAGGATTTGATTGATTGTGAGGAGTGCACTTTCCCCTCAATAACTTTACCTGAAATAATTTTAGTGCAATAGAGTGATGGCAACATTGCTCCTAAGAGAACAGATTGGAGTAATGGAACTAATTCAGATAGTTAATCTACATGCCTCAGGTAAGATGTAGCATTGGAGTGGAAGGAAGATCTACAGCTTAATCTTGCCAAACTGGCAATGAACAAAGCTGAGATACAGTGGATTTTTTTACCAAGTGCACTGTAAAAACTATATTGTATGAAGGGAACCAAATGAAATGTATGAATTAATGAAAGAAAAAAGCCCAAGCCCTAAAATGAAGTTCTACTTTCTTAATTTAAGGTGCATGCATTTTTAATTTTTAAAAATCATTTTTACTTCAGAATTCACTGGAGGGAAGATACTGTCTAATACGTTTCTGTTACATACGTGGGAGGATACAAGAATATACTCTCCTATTAGCTTTGAAAGCAACTCTATACCTTCCTTAAATTTCAGATTCCAAAATAAGACCATAAAGATCATTCAATGTGGATGACTTTCAGAATAATGGCTTAGAGTTTTGTAGACTGTATTGGAAAAGGAAGCAGAAGGTTCTGTTTTCTAAGAGTAGCCAATAGATGAAGATGATTCTGTTTTTCAGATGAAAATGGATTTTAAGCTCTTGAACCTTATTCAGCAGCAAACAAGTATTAGATGACTTAGCTTCCCTGTAATGCTCTACCTGCCTATTTCTACCTATTAGAGCTCCTTTACACTCAAGAGCTGATATGGGGAGTCAAGATGGCAGCTTAGAGACAGCAACAGTTCAGACATCCACAAACCCTTCCTCACCAATCAAAAACACAATGCTTTGAGAGGACTAAAATCCAAATCTAACAACAGGATAGATCTAGGGAACTCTTTTCCTGGACCCAACATAAAACGTATGCCCCCCCCCAAAGCCTTAATTCTAAAACACATGGGTTTAAGGGGAAGGAAGAAGTAAGGTCCCAGGACCCCTCCCCCACCTACAGGGCTGAGCCTCCAGAAATGCCTGGAATCTCTGGGTGGGCAAGGGCACTAATCCAGAGGGAGTACCTTGCTGACATAGCTGTGCCAGGCTCAGGGCATTGAACACAGGTGGTGTAGAGGCAGCTGGAGAAGAAGCTCAGAGCAAGCAGCCTAGTCCCAGCCAAGATGCTCCATCTTGCCCCCCCCCCCCTCCAACCCTCCACTTGAGGTTTGACCTCAAGGCACATCCAGCTTTGCAGATCAACCCTACCCTGGATCAATCTCATCAATAGGACAGATAAGACTAGCCTTCAGAGGGCAGGGAAGCTCAAGGCCAACACCACTCCCCCATAGATTGATCTGAAAACTACAGGCAACAACCTTGATAATAGGGCAGGGAATCTGAGCTCCTTTTCAGCTTCTTCTGTCTTCTGGGAAAGATCTGAATAATCTGTTCAATCAGTAGAACAGAGAAGAAGTCACTTCAGGACAGAACAGCCCAAACCCACAGATCCAGCACAGAATGAGAGGAGCAAAACTACAGGCAACTACAGGGGGTAAAGAAGGGTGAAAAAATATGAGTAAACAACAGAAAAAGAAAAAAAAAGAAATTACAGTCGACAGTTTCTATCCAGGCAATGAACACTAAGCAAAAACATGGAAATCCCAGTGAATTGGACACAGGTTTTGGAAGAACTCAAAATACAATAAAAATAATTAAAAGAGGCTAAAGACAATTGGGATAAGAACTTAAAAAGCAAGATAAGTCATGTGGAAACAGAGGCACTGGTACTACAATGAGAAAACAGTGCCCTGAAAGCCAAAATTAACCAGATTGAAAATGAGGCAAAGAAGATGAATGATCAGAGGGAGAAGGATAAATAAAAAGCTAGGGAAGAAATTCAAGCTTTAAAAACTAGAACCCAACAACTAGAATCAAATGACTTCACAAGGCAACAGGAAACTATAAAACAAAATCAAAAGAATAAGGGAAATATGAAACACCTCATCTACAAAATGGAAGATCTAGAAAACATTTTCAGGAGAGACAACTTAAGAATCATTGTACTATTGGAAGATCAAGACAAAAGGAAAAAAAAAAGTGGAGATTGAAAGAATACACAGATCACCTCCTGTACTTAATTCTCAATTGACATCACCTAGGAATGTTATAGCCAAACACAAGAACTTCCAGACCAAGGGAAAAAAATATTACAAGTTGTTAAGAAGAAGTCATTCAGATATCATGACATGGAGACACAGTTGGGATAACACAGGATCTGGTTGCATTTACACTGAAGGACCAAAAGGCATGGAATATGATATTCCAGAAAAAAAGGGAATTTAGGTCTACAACTAAGAATCAACTACCTAGCAAAACTGACTATATTCTTGCAGTGGACTGTATGGTTATTTTTGGAAATAACCAAGTAGATATGGCAGTCAAACTAGCAGCTTTAGAAGTACCTGAATTAATTATGGCTATAACAATTGCTGATAATTTGAATCTATCCCTTTCTTATAATGACAAGGATGTGGAAAAATGGAAGCAAAGATTCAAAGCAAAACAGATTAATGGAGTATGGGTATCATCAGATGGCAAACTTTTGGTCCCTAGAGCTTTCTATAGTTAGATTTGTCATTCCATTCATAAACATAGCCATTTTGGCACCCAAGGTATTGTAGATTCTGTTCAAAGAGTATGGATAGCACCCAAAATAAATACAATTGCCTCCAAAGTATGTACAGCTTGTCCTACCTGCTGGGCCTTTAATCAACATGCCTTTCGAGGAAAAGCCTTTAGTGGATGTTCTCTTGTTTACTCACCATTTGAGTACCTACAAATTGACTTTATCTCTATGCCAAAAGCTGGACAGTATAAATTTTGTCTGTTCTTAACCAATCAACTGACCAGTTGACCTAAAGCATTTCCTACTGCTCATGCCACAGAGGCTTTTGTTGCTAAAATCCTTTTGAAAGAAATTATTCCTCATTTTGGCCTGCCAGCATGTATTGATTCTCATAAAGAAACTCATTTTATAGATTCAATGTTATCTCAAATTTATTCATGTTTGGGGATAACTCTTAAATTTATACACCATATGATCCCCAGAGTTCCAGCCAAGTTGAACAAATGAATAAAGAACTTAAGACCATGATTGGCAAATTGTGCATGGAGACTCATTTAAAGTGGTCTGAAATTCTACCTCTGGCCCTATTTCATCTCAGAAGCAGACCCAGAGGTGATTTACACATCTCACCATTTGAGATGCTATTTGGATGTCCACCTATTCGGGCACAACCATTTACCTCTGCCTATACCTCATTGTTAGTTGGGGATACAACCATTGCTACATATATCAGACAATTACAAACAGAATTGCAAGAACTCCAAATTCTGGAGCTGCTGTTCAAGCAGGTTCCATAGATTTCTTGCTTCATGATTTGAATCCAGATGATAGTGTGTACATAAAGAATTTCCAATGTACTAGGTCGACTGAACCTGCTTATGATGGACCATTCCAGGTCCTACTAACTACACAAATAGCCATAAAAATGACAGAGGACTCATGGATTCATTGTAGCCATGCAAAACAAGTTCCTTCAGTTAATGTTGAATAATTGCTTGCACTGGTTGTATTTGACTATTTATTGTGAATAGACTTCTTTATTGATGGATTTGTACTATTTTGTTGTACTTTATTTGTTTGACCCTTGTGTTTGCACAAATTGCCTTGTAGGGCAACACATGTACTACCTCAAAGGAGGAAATCTGTATTTGTGACCTCTATTGACCTGATGTGCCTTTTGTAACATTTTGTGCTTTTACTAATTTTTTTTTGTATTTTCCTGAATGTATTATTGCTTTATCTACCTCATTTGTACTCACATTGTTTTGCTTACCTTATTTGCACTTGCATTGTGGATCATGTTAAGTCTAAGAAGAAATGAATCTTATTTTGTGAAAACTAGCCCCTATACTTTACCTCTGTAATTGTGAAATATACAAAATTTTAATATTTTGTTTTCTTCCATATGTGTCATACAATATTTGACTTTTTTTTCTTTTCTCATTTTTGGCCTTTGAAAAACATCAATAATATTGAAAAGGGTTTTTTTAACCATTTTTATTTTTTGCAATAGAATAACCTAAGATTTCCATTTACCTAGCATATCAAAACATACCCCAAAAGCTTTTGACTATGGCAACCTGCCAATATTATTTAACTATTATGTGACTTTTGCTCTATAACTATGTCTAATCAAAGGAGAAATGGACTACAAAGGAGCACAGACCTTGACTGGCAAAGTGCCAAATGAGCATAAAACGGTAAAAGAAACCAAATCAGTCCTATGGGGATTGATGAAATTATGCACAAAAAGCACAATGACTTGATCATATGTGAGACTGGAGGTTGTGGTTGTTTAAAATGTGTGAAATGCAGGACTTCCTTGTACCACACTCTATATCGAGGATATAACATCAATTGCTCTGGAACCATTATCCCAAAAAAACGAAGAAAAGGGTTGAACCAGGGAATTCCATTTCCAATTTGTCTTGAGATCTAGTCTCTTTTTTATTTTCTCTCATGATGTGACAACTTACTGTAATCCAGACTGCTAAATTGGGTGAGTAACTTTTTGTTGTTGTATGCTGTGGTGGTTAGTGAATTTTTTTTCCTTCTCAGATTTTTTTTCAAGAGTACTTTTTATAATTTTTAAAATTTTATATTTTATTTGATCATTTCCAAGCATTATTCATTAAAGACAAAGATCATTTTCTTCACCATCCCACCCCACATAGCCGACGCGTGATTACACTGGGTATCACATGTGTTCTTGATTCGAACCCATTGTCATGTTGTTAGTATTTGCATTAGAGTGTTCGTTTAGAGTCTCTCCTCTGTCAGGTCCCCTCAACCACTGTAGTCAGGCAGTTGCTTTTCCTCGGTGTTTTTACTCCCACAGTTTGTCCTCTGCTTATGAATAGTGTTTTTTCTCCTAGATCCCTGCAGATTGTTCAGGGACATTACACCGCTACTAATGGAGAAGTCCATTACGTTCGATTATACCACAGTGTATTAGTCTCTGTGTACAATGTTCTCCTGGTTCTGCTCCTCTCACTCTGCATCACTTCCTGGAGGTCGTTCCAGTCTCCATTGAATTCCTCCACTTTATTATTCCTTTGAGCACAATAGTATTCCATCACCAACATATACCACAATTTGTTCAGCCATTCCCCAATTGAAGGGAATCCCCTCATTTTCCAATTTTTGGCCACCACAAAGAGCGCAACTATGAATATTCTTGTACTGTCTTTTTCTCCATTATCTCTTTGGGGGGCAGACACAGCAGTGCTATGGCTGGATCAAAGGGTAGACATTCTTTTATCACCCTTTGGGCATAGTTTCAAATTGCCCTCCAGAATGGTTGGATCAGTTCACAACTCCACCAGCAATAAATTAATGTCCCTACTTTGCCACATCCCCTCCAGCATTCATTACTTTCCTTTGCTATCATGTTAGTCAATCTGCTAGGTGTGAGGTGATACCTCAGAGTTGATTTGATTTGCATCTCTCTGATTATAAGAGATTTAGAACACTTCTTCATTTGCTTATTAATAGTTTTGATTTCTTTATCTGAAAACTGACTATCCATGTCCCTTGCCCATTTATCAATTGGAAAATGGTTTGGTTTTTTGTACAATTGTTTTAGCTCTTTATAAATTTGAGTAATTAAACCTTTGTCAGAGGTTTCTATGAAGATTTTTTCCCAATTTGTTGTTTCCCTTCTGATTTTAGTTACATTGGTTTTGTTTGTGCAAAAGCTTTTTAATTTGATGTAGTCAAAATTATTTATTTTACATTTTGTGATTCTTTCTAAGTCTGGCTTGGTTTTAAATTCTTTCCCCTCCCAAAGGTTGACATGTTGTATACTATTCTGTGTTTACCCAATTTACTTATGGTTTCCTTCTTTATGTTTAAGTCATTCACCCATTTTGAATTTATCTTGGTGAGGTGTTGATCAATTCTAATATCTCCCACACTGTCTTCCAATTTTCCCAGCAGTTTTTATCGAATAGGGGATTTTTGTCCCAAAAGCTGGGATCTTTGGGTTTATCGTATACTGTCTTGCTGAGGTCGCTTTCCCCCTGTCTATTCCACTGCTCCTCCTTTCTGTCTCTTACCCAGTACCAAATTGTTTTGATGACTGTTGCTTTGTAATATAGTTTAAGGTCTGGGACTGAAAGGCCCCCATCATTTGTGTTTTTTTTTTCATTATTTCCCTGGATATCCTTGATCTTTTGTTCTTCCAAATGAACTTTGTTATGGTTTTTTCTAAATCAGTAAACAAATATTTAGGGAGTTAAATGGGTATGACACTAAATAGATAAATAAGTTTGGGTAGGATGTTCATTTTTATTATATTGGCTCGTCCTATCCATGAGCAGTTAATGTTTTTCCAATTGCTTGTCTAGTTTTAGTTGTGTGGAGAGTGTTTTGTAGTTGTGTTCATATAGTTCCTGTGTTTGTCTCAGTCGATAGATTCCTAGGTATTTTATTTTGTCTAAGGTGATTTTGAATGGGATTTCTCTTTCTAGTTCTTGCTGCTGAGCTGTGTAGGAATTATATAGAAATGCTGATGACTTATGTGGGTTTATTTTGTATCCTGCAACTTTGCTAAAGTTGTTGATTATTTCAATTAGCTTTTTGGTTGAATCTCTAGGATTCTTTAAGTAGACCATCATGTCATCTGCAAATAGTGATAACTTGGTCTCCTCCTTGCCTATTTTGATGCCTTCAATTTCTTTTTCTTCTCTAATTGCTACTGCTAGTGTTTCTAGTACAACGTCAAAATCCTTGTTTCACTCCTGATCTTATTGGGAATGCATCTAGTTTATCCCCATTGCACATGATATTAGCTGATGGTTTTAGATATATACTGTTTATTATTTTTAGGAATGACCCTTCTATTCCTGTGCTTTCTAGTGTTTTTAATAGGAATTGGTGTTGTATTTTATCAAAGGCTTTTTCTGCCTCTATTGAGATAATCATGTGGTTCTTATTGGTTTGCTTGTTGATGTGGTCAATTATGTGGATGGTTTTACTAATGTTGAACCAGCCCTGCATCCCTGGTATAAATCCTACTTGATCATGGTGAATGATCCTTCTGATCACTTGCTGGAGTCTTTTTGCTAGTATCCTATTTAAGATTTTTGCATCTATATTCATTAGGGAGATTGGTCTATAGTTTTCTTTCTCTGTTTTTGACCTGCCTGATTTTGAAATCAGTACCATGTTTGTGTCGTAAAAGGAGTTTGGTAGAACTCCCTCTTTGCTTATTATGTCAAATAGTTTGTATAGTATTGGGGTTAACTGTTCTCTGAATGTTTGATAGAATTCACTGGTGAATCCATCAGGCCCTGGGGATTTTTTCTTAGGAAGTTCTTTGATGGCTTGATGGATTTCAATTTCTGATATGGGATTATTTAAGATTTCTATTTCTTCTTCTGTTAGTCTAGGCAGTTTGTATTTTTGTATATATTCATCCATATCACCTAAATTGGTGTATTTATTGCCATATAATTGGGCAAAGTAATTTTTAATGATTGCCTTAATTTCCTCTTCATTGGAGGTGATGTCCCTCTTTTCATCTTTGATGCTATTAATTTGTTTTTCTTCTTTCCTTTTTTAAATTAGATTGACTGGTACTTTGTCTATTTTGTTTGTTTTTTTTCAAAGTACCAGCTTCTTGTCTTATTTATTAAATCAATAGTTCTATCACTTTCGATTTTATTAATTTCTCCCTTAATTTTTAGGATTTCTAGTTTGGTTTTCTGCTGGGGGCTTTTAATTTGATCTCTTTTGAGTTTTTTTAGTTACATTTCCAATTGATTGATCTTTGCTCTCCCTAGTTTGTTAATATATGCACTCAGGGATATGAATTTACCTCTGATTACTGCTTTGGCTGCATCCCAAAAGGTTTGAAAGGATGTCTCACCATTGTCATTTTCCTCTGTGAAATTATTAATTGTTTCTATGATTTCTTCTCTAACTAAACGATTTTGGAGTATCATATTGTTTAGTTTCCAATTAGTTTTTGATTTGGTTTTCCATGTACCATTACTGATCATTATTTTTATTGCCTTGTGATCTGAAAAGTTTACATTTATTATTTCTGCTTTTCTGCATTTGTGTGCCAGGTTTCTGTGACCTAATGTATGGTCAATCTTTGTGAATGTGTCATGTGGTGCTGAGAAGAAGGTGTATTCCTTTTTATCCCTATTTATTTTTCTCCATATGTCTACTAATTCTAATTTTTCTAAGATTTCATTCACTTCCTTTACCTCTTTCTTATTTATTTTTTGATTTGATTTATCTAAATTTGATAATGGTTGGTTTAAGTCTCCCACTAGTATAGTTTTATTGTCTATTTCTTCCTTCAATTCTCCTAGTTTCTCCATTAGAAATTTGGGTGCTATATTATTTGGTGCATACACGTTGATTAGTGATATTTCCTCATCATCTAAAGTCCCTTTTAACAAAATATAATTACCTTCCCTATCCCTTTTGATCAGGTCTATTTTTGCTTTGGCTTTGTCAGATATCATGATTACCACTCCTGCCTTCTTTCTGTCAGTTGAGGCCCAGAAGGTCTTACTCCATCCTTTAATTCTGACCTTGTGGATGTCTACCCGGCTCATGTGTGTTTCTTTAAGATAACATATGGCAGGATTTTGGATTCTAATCCATTCTGCTATTTGTCTACATTTTATGGGTGAGTTCATCCCATTCACGTTCAAAGTTATGACTGTCACTTTTGGAATCCCTGGCATTTTGATATCCTTCCCTAATTCTAACCTTTCTTCTTCAGCTCTACCTTTTAGTCCAGTGATTTACTTTAAATCAGTCCCCCTTGTCCCCTCCCTTGATATGTTTCCCTTTCTAGTCCCTCCCTTTTTCTTCCCTCAACCTCCCCCTTCTTCTTGCCTCCCTTTTTTGTGTTCCCTCCCCCCCTACCCCCTTTGGTTTTCCCTTCTCCCTATCCTTGTTTGTTAAGATAGAATTCAAGATCCCAATGGATCTGGATGTTCTTCCCTCTCAGAGTTGATTTCCCTGAGAGTGAGGTTTAAGTAAAAACTCTCTTCCTCTCTTTCTTATAGGAGCTTTCTTCCCCTTCCCTTCCCGTATGAATCTTTGTGTGAGAAAGATTATTCTATTTGGTCTTTCTTTTCCCCCTATTTACACATTACATTTTCCCCACATGTTAGTATACATAGATTGATATAAATGTAGTCCTAATAGAAGAGAGTTTGAGTAAAAGAAAAAGATAACATTTTTCTCCTTTTCCCTTTCCTTCATATTTACCTTTTCAGATATTCTATGCTCTTTGTTTTTCGATATCGAACTTTCCACAGAGCTCTAGTCTTTTCCTTGCAAAAAGTTGGAAATCTTCTATTTTGTTGAATGCCCATACTTTCCCTTAGAAGTATATAGTCAGTTTTGCTGGATAGCTGATTCTTTGTTGAAGACCCAGCTCTCTTGCCTTTCTGAAAATCATGTTCCATGCCTTACAATCATTCAGAGTGGAACTTGCAAGGTCTTGTGTGACCCTGATTGGTATTCCTTTATATCTAAATTGTCTTTTTCTGGCTTCTTGTAGGATTTTTTCTTTTGTTTGAATGCTTTGGAATTTGGCAATTACATTCCTGGGAGTTGTCTTTTGTGGATTTAGTGTAGAGAGTGTTCTGTGAGCTCTGTCAGTTGCTGTATTGCCCCCTTGTTCTAGAATCAATGAGCAATTTTCTTTGATTATATCTTGTATTACGATGTCGAATTTGCTGTTTATTTCTGGCTTTTCTGGAAGTCCAATTATTCTTAATTTATCTCTTCCTCTATTTTCCAAGTCTGTCACCTTGTCAGTGAGATATTTTATGTTCTCTTCTAATTTCTTGGTCTTTTGACTTTGCTTTATTAATTCTTGCTCGTTGTCTTCGAGTTGCCTGATTCTGACTTTTAAAGCCTGGGTTTCCTTTTCAGTTTGGTCAAACTGGTTTTGTAGATGCGTGAATTTCTTTTGCATTATTTCCCACTTTTCCTCCCAGAAGGCTTCCATCTTTTTGATCCTTTCCGATTCAAATTCTTCATGGGTTTGTGGAGAGTTTCCATTTCCTTTGGAAGGTTTCGGAGCATTTGCTTGTGTTTCCTCTTCTATCTCCTCTGTATTTTGTATTTTTGCTTCATTAAATGTGTCCAAAGTCGCCCCCTTCTTCTTGTTTTTCTTGGAATTTTGGGGCTTTTCTGCTTCTGTGGAGTTTGCCATCTCTATCTGAGTGGGGAAAACTGGCTTTTCTTATCTCTGTCTGGTGTTCAGAGGTTTTAGCCCTAGGCAGATTGTCTGTTCTATGTAGTTGTTGTTCTGTCTTCCCGGGGAAGCCAGGAATTGCTGGTGTTTCCTTGTTACTGCCCTCCTCAGTTCCCTCCCGATGCTTCTCCTTTGCCTTACTTCCACGCTCTGAGCCTAGCTCGGCACTCTCCTCGAGGTGTTTGTTTCTGTGCCTTAGCCATCCAGGAGAGCCAGCACTCTGAGGGGGGAGGGGGCGCGGCTTCCTGGAGCTGAGAGGGCTCCTGATAAGATTAACTTTCTCTGGGTTGAACTGAGTATGCCCTGAGGCAGGGACCTTCAGTGAGACTCAGATGGAAGGATCTGGTTAGGGGGCTACAGGCTCTGCCCCCTCTCTCTGTTTCCCTGTTGTCTGGGTGCTCCCTCAACTGGGTCAGGTTGTTTTCAGGAAGTGGCCTTCAGGATAGCCAGCCCTGAGGCTCGGAGGTTCCCTCTGCTGCCTCAGACTCAGTGCTCTGGTTTGGGGGGATGGGTCTTGGTACCTTCCTTCTGCCTACCCCTTAGTTCCAAGTGTTCTTGGGTTCTGGCTTTTGGGGGGGCCATACCTCTTGATCCCTGTCCAGGTCCAGGAGGAGGATTCCCGGGGTCTATGCTGTTGTTCATTTTGAATTTCGGTGCCTTAGGAGCATATAGTTTGAGTTCAGTAGGGAAGGGTTTATGGAGATGTGAACTTTAGCTTTCTCTAAGCCGCCATCTTGACCAGAACCCCTCTTTTTGTATTTTTTTATCTGACTGAAAGGTTTTTTTAAAATTTTCTTTGACTCTCTTGATGTTTTTGATATTTGATTCTTATGCCTTATGACTTGACCAGTTATCCCTGTATAATTTCTATATGTATCCCTGTATCATCCTCAAGGGTGGAATGCATTATTATTTTCATCAAGGGGGACTATGTTATTATTGTGAACTTTGACTTGAATTTGAGCCTAATGTAGAACAAGAGACTATCTCCCAGAATCTAGAAGGCACCATGAAGATGCCTGAAGAGACCACATGTTGCAACAGAAGTTACACAAAACAACTCTGGGGTACCACCTCACACCTAGCATACTTGGCCCAATTGAGGGCAGGAATGACCGATCAGGCTGATAGGGCTGCTTTCCAGGTCATGGGTGGGGAGAGGCTTCTCCACCAAATCCCTTAAATTAAGGCAGGTGGACCAGTAGGAGAGTGACTAGCAGGTTGGGGTGGAAAATACTCACAGCTGCCATAGGCTTGGATGGCAGAAGGAGAGCTAGAGTAACGAGTTGCAGCAGGGTGGCTGGAGTCAGGGGTTTGAAAACTCCTGGCAGAAGAGCAGCTTTTGGTTGCAAACCAGTAGCAATTTTAAACTGAGGAGTTTGGGCAAGCTGGTGCTTTAATGCTGATTGCTAAAAGCTGTTGGAAGCAGCTGTGGTTTGGTAGTGCAGCCAGGGCAGAAACTGCTGCCTTTAAAAAAAAAAGACTCTGAGTTCTAAAGTCCCCTCTTAGAATCACCAAAAATGTAAAGATTAAAATTTATATTCAATACTACAAGTATTATTTTCATACTATTTATTAAAATCTACTTAGAGCAGAGAAAAAAAAACAGAACAAGGATAAAAACCCCTCCCTTCTCCACACTGGTACAAGCCAGAGAGCTCATGGGTAGAAATGGAAACTAAAAAAAAAAACCAATCTGTGTAAGGAGATGCACAAACAGGAAAAGGAAAAGGGGATTGTGGTAAATGTAGTCTCTAAGGTTCAAGATTCTAAATCAATACACTTAGCAAAGATACTGGAGTGGTTTGCCATTTCTTTCTCCAGCTTATTTTATAGATGAGGAAACTGAACCAAATAGTTCAGTGAATTACCCAGGTTCACTTAGCTAGTCAGTGACTGAGGCCATATTTGAAAACAGAAAGATGAATCTTCCTGATGTCAGGTAAATCACCTAGCTGCAAACTAGGCCTTGGCAAAAGATCCTACATAGGAGGGTAAGAGGTAGTGAGGAGTCAAAGATAATACCTAGGTTTTGAATCTGGGAGCCTGATATGATGACCATGCCCTAGATAAAAGCAGAAATTTGGAAGGGAGGACAATTTAGGGAGAATGAAAATAAGTGCGTTTCTGGACATTCTGAGTTTAAGAAGTCTACTGGCATCCATTTATTATGTCTGAATGAAAGAGAGGTGAGATTAGAGGTCAACAGAAAGATTAGGGCAAAATAAGTGGATTTTAGAATTATTTACATGGATTTGGTAATTAATTTCAGAAGAACTAATGAGATTACTGAGTGAAATTCTGTAGAAGGAGAAGAGACAGGACAGTCTGATGGGACATCTATGGTTAGAGGGCATGATTTGGACAAGGATTAAGCAAAGGAGACAGAGGATTGGTCAGATAGATGGGAGAACCAGAAGATGTTCTTCCTGCATTTTCAAAGGAGATCAATGACATCATGATGTTGGGGTCAAGGTACAGTATCTTCAGTTGTGGCTGATAAGTCCAGTTCAGAGGGTAATACCACAGACTGGACAAGAGTGGTCCATGAGAACATTTAGGATGGAGGTGACTCTGGATTTACACAGAGATAGAGATGTACTGAAAACCAGGAGAAAAGAGAGTATCAAGGAGAGGGTCATCAACAGCGTGAAAGGCTGCAGAGAGGTGAAGGAGCATGAAGTTTTGAAAAATTTAGCAATTAAGAGATCTTTAATAACCTTGGAGAAAACAGTTTCAGTGGAATGATGAGTTCAGAAGCCATAAGATTGACTTCAGACAAATAGAAGATGAATTCTCTATGTTAGCAGATAGTATAAAGGTTATTGAACTCGTGATCAAAAGGGAGTTCAAAATTCAATTGTACTGCTCATTAGGTTTGTGACTGAGTTTCCCAGTCTGTGAAATTTAGGTAATATTTCCATTATCTATTTCACAGAGTATTTGTGAGGAAAACATGTTGTGAGCCTATAAACAGTATTAACATGTGAGATAGTATTGTTATTGAACATTTAATTATTGGCAAAACCTATTAGCAATATTAGCTATGCTTCACCTTAAGGAAACACAGATAAAATATAAGCTAGATTTATAAGGCCCCTAAGTTAGGAGATGATTGTTGTTTATCAGAGGATTCTTTACTACATAGGGTGGTTCACCTCAGTTTTTCTCTATATGATCTGCTTCTCTAGTGAATTTAAAAACCAATGTCAGGTTATAGACAAACTGTAAATTGGGAATCAGGAAAACCTTGGAATAGTAAGATAAAAGATTAATATCCCAAATACCCAAGTATTATATTTAATAAGATTTATTAATAATAACTTGAAATAAAAACAAAAATAAAAGACTAGAGAAAAAGAGAGAGTTCACTCAGCCTTGCACATGGGAAAAGAGAGAGGGAGGAATTACATGCAACTTAAAAACAATAAAATAAGGATGCTAATGTGAGCAAAGGGAAAAGGATTCTGAGAGATGAAGTCCAAGGGTTCAACATTTTCTAATTATACAGAATCCTGCCTATGCAAGGAGTTAGCTGTATTACCATTGGGGTCAGTCTTCATCTCTGAACTTCAGCTCTTTCCTCTGTAAATTGAGATTGTAATACCTGTAGGATCAACCTCACAAGTTTATCATGAAGATCAAATGAGATCATGCATGTAAAGTGTTTAGTGAATCCTAAATCATTACACAACAGAAAGATATAATAATGCCTATTGGACAAATATCCTTCAGCAATCCCAACTCTATTTACTGCAAAATTTCTAACCTGGATATTAGTGGAGGTTGGTATGATTCAAAGACCTTCCCTCCCAATCTAGAAGAAGGAGCTAAAGCCACATGGAAGCATGTAGCCTCCTCCCCCTCATTCACCTTCCCATACATTTTTAACCAGCCCAGTATATCATCTCACCAATATACCACTGCTAGAACTATATAAATGCTAGCTATTAATATTTATTTATAATTTTATCCTTCAGCTTCTAAGTCTTGGATTTAATCATTCTATCAAATCCTATAATAAAAAAGCATCTTAGGAAACAAAATTTATTAATAGAAAACTTGCCACTTGAACTCCTAGGATGCCCCATGATAAGTCTGAACACCTATGTAGAGACAAAGTTCTTAAAGAGTAATTCTATTCTCCAGCATTTACAATCTTAAATATAGTAATATTACTTTATTTCAGTTTCTAGTTACTTTGAAAGAAGCAAGCTTTGAGTATCTCTTTTTTTCCCTTGTTTATTAAGAAAACATTCCAAAGCAACAGAACTTCTAATTTAGGGGATTTTCCCCTTGGAATTTAACTCTTAATTCACCACATTCAAACTGTGTATCATTGACCAAATCAATAAACCTCTGTTTGCCCTGAGAGGTTAGATTGATTATAGACAATCCAGTTCTTATAGAGGATCAAATAAAAATTTTAATGAATGTTTTTCTCTATTAATAATTTGGAGTAGTCTGTCATATGTTTTTAAAAGCTTACAATTATTTTTTGTTTTCACATTTTTGTTACACTTTATTAGTTATTATTTATTTGTTGATATTATTTTATCATTTCTCTCAGTGAATGGCTTTTGATTTTACATAACTGGTTTTCTAATTATATCTCATAACAATCTCTTTTCTAAGGAATTTGATATAGTGATTTGATTTTTCCCCTAGTTTTCCCCCTAATCCCCTGCATTTTTAACTTCAGTCAAAACACAATACCTTTTATTCCTTCTCCTTATTTTAACTTTCTGCATCACCTATATTTCATTTTACATGTTTATCTTTTTATGCTTCTAGAGGTTTGAATGTCAAATTTTGTCTTCAGTCAAGGGCTTTTCATCAGAAAGGCTTGAAAGTCCTTTATTTCATTAAATATCTATTTCCATCTCTTAAGAATTATACTCAATTTTAGTGATTAGGTTATTCTTGTTTTAATCTTTGTTCCTCTGGAAAGATCTACATAACTGATGCACAGTGAAAGAAGCAGAACCAGGAGAACATTGTACATAGGAACAGCAATGTTGTGGAATTAACAACTGTGATAGACTTAGCAACTCCTAGCAATATGATGATCCAGAACAATTCTGAGGGACTTATGAATATTATATGTTGTATGATAATACATGCATAACCCAGATTAAGTTGCTTGCCAGCTCAAGGAGGGGAAAATAAAGTGAGGAAGAGAGACAATTTGGATCATTAATTTAGAAATCTTATGTGGGAATTTTGTATCATGTAATTAGTAAAATAAAATATCTATATTAATTTTTTAAAAATCCTTGTTCCTTTATCTTCTGTAATATCATATTCCAAGTCATTAGCTTCTTTAATGTGGAAGCTTTTAAATTTTGTGTGTTCTTCATTGTGGCTCCACAATATTTGTTTTGTTTTAATTATTATTTTTAGTTTTTTCCAGATTACAAGTTGATACAATATTTGATTGTTTTCTGACATTGTGTAATCCATGTTCTCTCAGTCCTTCCTACCTCTTTCCCCTCTGTAAGAAGGCAAGTAATATGACATACATTGTACATATGCTATCATATGATACATATTTCCATGTTTGTTGTATTGTGAAATAAAACACATATTACTTACAGAACAGAAGAACTCATGGAGAAAATAAAGTGAAGAATGATATGTTTCAGTCTGCAATCAGACCCCATCACTCCCTCTATGGCATTGAATATAACTTTTCATCACAAGTTCCTTGGAGTTATCTTAGATTCTTGAATTTCCTTCTTTCCAACTCCCTTACTTGCCTTATAACCACAGTCCATTAAACCTTTTACTTAGCAGTCAGATATTCTTTCAAGTTGTCTATTTTTGGAGCTTAGGGAAGGTAACTTGTTGAGACTATAAATCAGCCTTAACAGAGAGCAACCAACACCCCTCACTGGTTGAATCAAGGACATGGGGGAGGTTTGTCTCCTTGACCTCTTCATGCCAGAAAATGGGTGTACCCCTGGTTCCCCTGATAGGGGAGACCTCCCCTCAACTTCCCATTACCCATTCACAACAGGGGATCCCCTGTTACCTGCACAACACCTCTTGTCAGCATCACCTAGGAGAGGTGAAAGAGAGTAGGAGTCTACTCATCAAAGCTCCGATCTCATTACACTCTGCTGCCTTTCACAACAAGCTCCATTTAGGACTTCACTATACTGACATCAAAAGTATAGTGAATATACAATCATTACAGTATTCTTATAAAAATTAGCTTAATTCTCTAAATATATGACAAATGAGAGCTTTGTCAGACACTTGCTATAGAGATTTCCCCCCAGTTTATCATTTGCCTTTTTATCATGGTTGCATTGATTTTGTTTGTGGAAAATGGTTTTAAATTTAATATTGTCAGAGTTATCTATTTTTCACCTGATAATGTTCTGCATGCCCTGTTTTGATCCAAGTGCTTCTCTTTTCCTTAGATTTGACAGGTAAACTACTTTGGACTCCCTTAATTTGTTTATGATATCATTCTTTTGTTTGTATTCTGCCACACTCTTTTCCAATTTTCACAGCATTTTTTGCTGAATAGTGAGTTCTTCCAAAAGCTTGAATCTTTATATTTATCAAACACTTGATTACTATGGTCATTTACTACATGTTGAGTGCCTGATCTATTTCATTAGTTTACTACTCTATTTCATAGACTATGTTTGTATAGATGGTTGCTGATTTATGACAGAGCTTGAGATCTGGTATAATCAAGCCACCTTCATTCTTTTTTTTTCCATTAATTCCCTTGATATTATAAGTCTTTTGTTCTTCCAGATAAATTTAGTTACTATTTTTTCTAGCTCTATGATATGTCTGTTTAGTTTGATTAGAATGGCAATGAATAAGTAAATTAATTTAGGTAGAATGATCTTATTATTCTTATTATTCTTATTATATTGTCTTAGCCCACCAAAGAGCAATTAATGTATTGTCCAGTTCTTAGGCTAGAAAGTGTCCCCTGTAACTTCTTCCTAACCATTTGTCCCATTCCCTTATTGTTTCTTGACTGAGAGTTCCTAGAAACTACTATTGCTGCTATCATAGCAGCTATTAAGACCTGTTGGTGCTATGACTGCATGTAATATGCATCAGTGCTCATTCCAAAGTGACAAACTTTCCTTGCTGACCTCCTTAGTTGTCTTAGGCTAGAAAAATCTCTCAATATGACTTTTTTTTTGGCTCCATCACTCTAAAATTCTATTTGAGGCACTATTTTAAAGGTGTTTAGAGGCAAATGTTGGGGGAATTTGTCTTGGTTGTTGCCTCTTATCTCCTATCATGGCTCTGCCTCCCCATTACACATATTATTAAATGCATTTGGTGTGGAAATTCAGTATCAAGCTTCCCTTAATACATATTAATAAGAAAGAACAATTAAACCATGTGTTGCAAAAATAAGACTTTACAGAAGTTTTTAGCTCTTTTGCTTACCCAGTAACTTTAGGAAGGAAGAACATCTGCAGTATATAAAAAGCATTGGTATTTAACTTCTGTTTACAATTTTTCTGGGAAAAATTATTAAAGTTATGCTTGAGTAATCATTTTTAATAAAAAAGCATCTCTTGCAGAGTTAAATGATCATCAAAGTTTTGATGTGCTGGGATTGCAATTCAAGACCATCATACCTAATTACTGAATATTTTGTGGGGTTATTACTAAAAAACCTACAATAAATTTTAGCAGTACTCATCTCTTAGAATTTTGTAGGAACATATATTTTGCAAGTGTATGTGGTTATATATGGGGATAAATATGTATTACTTACATTGTACTTTTCAACTCTGAGGGATACTGCTTTCTTTTTGGGGGGTGGCTCACTCTTTTTTCCCCACCCCTTCAAAATTTACCACCTGGGAGGATGGTGATTGGTTGGAGATGCTAATTAGAAAGAAACATCCCGAACATCCAGGTAAACATGGCTGCAATCTAGATGCACCACACTTCCTTTCCCTGGCACCAAACAAAATAGACTACATCAAAGGAGCATAAAAATCACCTTTGGAGGAACAGAAGGACTCCCCAGTACCCCACAGAGATGAAGGTACATGGGGTTTGAACATTTCCACACTATAATAAGGAGGAAAAGCTTGCACAGAAACGTGAACTGAGCCGCCCTTCCTCCTCCCACCTTCCCCACCAAACCAGAGTGAGCTAATGGAGCGCTCACTGGGACAGCGAGTGAGTGGGGAACATCTCTGTCTGGGGGTGCACTCCAGGGTCCTTGGGATCTGGGGACTGCTAGAAAACCACGTCTCAGGGTGGTTTCACTGGAGAATCCTGCGCTGAGCACAGGGGGCCCGTGGAGCTGTACTCGGGGAGGTTGAACTGAGCATCTGGGCAGAGCTAAACACCAGGGGAGGACCACGCACTAATTATCTGGGCGGAGCTGAACACCTGGGCAGTTGGGCTATGATCAGGGGCCCCACACTCTAAGAAACCTCAGAGGCTGGGAAGAACTAGTCTGAGGCAACCTAAATTCACAGAAAACCTGCCCATATCACCCAGACCCCAGACCAAAAAGGAAAGGGGAATAAAACCACCAAAGGGATGGCTCACATGGCCCAAAATCAAGCCTCCAGGAAAAAAGGGAAAAAGGTGACTATTGAAAATGTTTATGGTGGGAGTACCCCCAAAAAAGAAGAGAATGAGGATGAAATCCAAAACAAATTGGAACATGCCTACAAAATAGAAACTATCAACAAGCTCTGGAAGATCTCAAACTGGAACTTATCCAAAAGATGGAAACCTGGAAAGAAAAATGGGAGAAAGAGATCAGCAGTCTGATAGATAAGACTGCTCAATTGGAAAAAGAGCAGGAAGCATCCAATAGAAGGGCAGACAAAGCTGAAAAGCAAAACCAGTCCCTAACGAGCAGAATTAAGCAACTCGAAGAAAGTGAGATCATAAAACAGCAAGAATCAACAAAGTAAAACCAAAAAATTAATGAATTAGAAGAAAACATAAAATATGTCACTGAAAAGGTCACAGACTTGGAAAACAGAGGAAGAAGAGAAAACCTCCGAATTATCGGTCTCCCAGAAAAACCAGAGATAAACAATAACCTCGATGTTAGGAGATTATAGAAGAAAATTGCCCACACGTTCTGGAGCAAGGGGGCAAAATAGAAATAGAAAGGGTTCATAGAACACCCTCTATACTAAATCCCCAAAAGACAACCCCCAGGAATGTAATTGCCAAATTCACGAGCTTCCAAGAAAAGGAGAAAATCCTACAAGAATCCAAGAAGAGGAGCTTCAGATATAGGGGGGCACCCATAAGGATCACACACGACTTAGCGGCTAACACACTAAGAGACTGCAAAGCATGGAACACGATATTTAGAAAGGCAAGAGAGTTGGGTCTCCAACCAAGAATCAACTACCCAGCAAAACTGACTATATACTTCCAGGGGAAACAATGGGCATTCAACAAAATAGAAGATTTCCAATCATTTGCTAAGAAAAGACCAGAACTTAGTGGAAAATTTGATATCCAAGCACAGAAAGCAAGAGAAACATGAAAAGGTAAATATGAAAGAAAGGGAAAAGGAGGGAAATCTTATCTTTTTCTTTAAGTCAAACTCTCTTCTATAAGGACTACATTTACATCAAATTATATATATTAATATGTGGGGGAAATGTTTTGTGTAACTCTCAAAAATTGTATGCATCATGAGTAGTTAGAAGAAACATGCATAGGGAAAGATTGGGGCATTAAGAAGATTTGGTGAAAGTGGGGGCAAAGAAAGGAAAAGGGAGGGGGGAACCACCGATAATACTAAGATTTACTTCAAGAAATGGGGGGGACTTAATAGAATAATCTTTCCCATATAAAGATACATATGGGAAAGGGAGGGGAAGAACTCTCATATGAGAAGGAGAAGAAGAGAGTGTGAAGTGGAATTACTTAAACCTTACTCTCAGTGAAATAAAATCTGAGAGGGAAGAACATCTAGATCCAGTGGGATCCTGAATTCTATCTTATCCAACAGGGCAAGAAAGAAAGGAAAATCAAGGAGGGGGAAGGAGTATAAAGAGGGAGGGAAGGAGAGGGGGGAGGGGAAGGGAGCATAAAAAGGGAGGGGATAGAAAGGGAAGCATATCAAGGGAGGGGACTAGGGGGACTGACCTAAAGTAAATCACTGGTTCAAAAGGAGATAGCTAAAGAAGAAAGGTCAGAACTAGGGGAAGATATAAAAATGCCAGCAAATCCACAAATGACAATCATAACTTTGAATGTGAATGGGATGAACTCCCCCATAAAATGTAGACAAATAGTAGATTGGATTAGAACCCTAAACCCGACCATTTGTTGTCTTCAAGAAACACATATGAGGCAGGCTGACACTCACAAGGTTAGAATTAAAGGTTGGAGTAAGACCTTTTGGGCCTCTACTGATAGAAAGAAGGTAGGAGTTGCAATCATGATAACTGACAAAGCCAAAGCAAAAATAGACCTGATCAAAAGGGATAGGGAAGGTAAATATATTCTGTTAAAAGGGAGTATAGACAATGAGGAAATATCACTAATCAACATGTATGCACCAAATGGTATAGCATCCTAATTTTTAATGGAGAAACTAGGAGAATTGAAGGAGGAAATAGACAGTAAAACCATATTAGTGGGAGACTTGAACCAACCACTATCAAATTTAGATAAATCAAATCAAAAAATAAACAAGAAAGAGGTAAAAGAGGTGAATGAAATCTTAGAAAAATTAGAGTTAATAGACATATGGAGGAAAATAAATAGGGACAAAAAGGAATACACCTTCTTTTCAGCACCACATGGCACATGCACAAAAATAGATCATACACTAGGTCACAGAAACATGGCACTCAAGAGGAAAATTCATATCCCTGAGTGCATATATTAACAAATTAGGGAGGACAGAGATCAAGGAATTGGAAATGCAAATCAAAAAACTTGAGAACAAACAAATTAAAATCCCCCAGAAGAAAACCAAACTAGGGATCCTAAAACTTAAGGGAGAAATTAGTAAAATTGAATGTGATAGAAGTATTGAACTAATAAACAAGACTAGAAGCTGGTACTTTGAAAAAACAGACAAAATAGACAAAGTACTGGTCAATCTAATTAAAAAAAGGAAAGAAGAAAGGGAAATTAACAGCATCAAAGATGAAAAGGGGGATCTCACCTCCAATGAAGAGGAAATTAAGGTAATCATTAAAAACTACTTTGCCCAATTATATGGCAATAAATATACCAACCTAGGTGATATGGATGAATATTTACAAAACTATAAATTGCCTAGACTAACAGAAGAAGAAATAGATTTCTTAAATAATCCCATATCAGAAAAAGAAATCCAACAGGCCATCAAAGAACTTCCTAAGAAAAAATCACCAGGGCCTGATGGATTCACCAGTGAATGCTATCAAACATTCAAAGAACAGCTAACTCCAATACTATACAAACTATTTGACATAATAATCAAAGAGGGAGTTCTACAAAACTCCTTTTATGACACAAACATGGTACTAATTCCAAAGCCAGGCAGGCCAAAAACAGAGAAAGAAAACTATAGACCAGTCTCCCTAATGAATATAGATGCAAAAATCTTAAATAGGATACTAGCAAAAAGTCTCTAGCAAGTGATCAGAAGAATCATTCACCATGATCAAGTAGGATTCATACCAGCTATGCAGGGCTGGTTCAATATTAGGAAAACCATCCATATAACTGACCACATCAACAAGCAAACCAACAAAAATCACATGCTTATTTCAATAGATGCAGAAAAAGCCTTTGATAAAATACAACACCCATTCCTATTAAAAACACTGGAAAGCATAGGAATAGAAGGGCCGTTCCTAAAAATAATAAACAGTATATATCTAAAACCATCAACTAATATCATCTGCAATGGGGATAAACTAAATCCATTCCCATTAAGATCAGGAGTGAAACAAGGATGCCCATTATCACCTCTATTATTTGACATTGTATTAGAAACACTAGCAGTAGCAATTAGAGAAGAAAAAGAAATTGAAGGCATTAAAATAGGCAAAGAGGAGACCAAATTATCACTCTTTGCAGATGACATGATGGTCTACTTAAAGAATCCTAGAGATTCAACCAAAAAGCTAAATGAAATAATCAACAACTTTAGCAAAGTTGCAGGATGCAAAATAAACCCACATAAGTCATCAGCATTTCTATATATCTCCAACACAGCTCAGCAGCAAAAACTAGAAAGAGAAATCCCATTCAAAATCACCTTAGACAAAATAAAATATTTAGGAATCTATCTACTGAGACAAACACAGGAACTATATGAACACAACTACAAAACACTTTCCACACAACTAAAACTAGACTTGAACAATTGGAAAAACATTAACTGCTCATGGGTAGGACGAGCCAATATAATAAAAATGATCATCCTACCCAAACTCATCTATCTATTTAGTGCTATACCGATGGAACTTCCAAAAATTTTTTTTACTGATTTAGAAAAAACCATAACAAAGTTCATTTGGAAGAACAAAAGATCAAGGATATCCAGGGAAATAATGAAAAAAAAATACAAAGGAAGGGGGCCTTGCAGTTCCAGATCTCAGACTATATTATGAAGTAGCGGTCACCAAAACAATCTGGTACTGGCTCAGAGACAGAAAGGAGGATCAGTGGAATAGACTCGGGATAAGTGACCTTAGCAAGACAGTATATGACACACCCAAAGATCCCAGCTTTTGGGACAAAAATCCACTATTTCATAAAAACTGCTGGGAAAATTGGAGGACAGTGTGGGAAAGATTAGATTTAGATCAACACCTCACACCCTACACCAAGATAAATTCAAAATTGGTGAATGACTTGAACATAAAGAAGGAAACTATAAGAAAATTAGGAGAACACAGAATAGTATACATGTCAGACCTTTGGGAAGGGAAAGACTTCAAAACCAAGCAAGACTTAGAAAGAGTTACAAAATGCAAAATAAGTAATTTGGAATATATCAAATTAAAAAGTTTTTGTACAAACAAAACCAATGTAACCAAAATCAGAAGAGAAGCAACCAATTGGGAAACAATCTTCATAAAAACCTCTGACAAAGGTTTAATTACTCAAATTTACAAAGAACTAAATCAATTGTACAAAAAATCAAGCCATTCTCCAAATGATAAATGGGCAAGGGACATGAATAGGCAGTTCTCAGCCAAGGAAATCAATACTATTAATAAGCACATGAAAAATTGCTCTACATCTCTTATAATCAGAGAAATGCAAATCAAAACAACTCTGAGGTATCACCTCACACCTAGCAGATTGGCTAACATGGCAGCTGTGGAAAGTAATGAATGCTGGAGCGGATGTGGCAAAGTAGGGACATTAATTCATTGCTGGTGGAGTTGTGAACTGATCCAACCATTCTGGAGGGCAATTTGGAACTATGCCCAAAGGGTGATAAAAGAATGTCTACCCTTTGATCCTGCCATAGCACTGCTGGGTTTGTACCCCAAAGAGATAATGGGGAAAAAGACATGTACAAGAATATTCATAGCAGCCCTCTTTGTGGTGGCCAAAAATTGGAAAACGAGGGGATGCCCATCAATTGGGAAATGGCTGAACAAATTGTGGTATATGTTGGTGATGGAATACTATTGTGCTAAAAGGAATAATAATAAAGTGGAGGAATTCCATGGAGACTGGAACAACCTCCAGGAAGTGATGCAGAGCTAAAGGAGCAGAACCAGGAAATCATTATACACAGAGACTGATACACTGTGGTACAATTGAAGGTGATGGCCTTCTCCATTAGTGGCAATGCAGTGTCCCTGAACAATCTGCAGGGATATAAAATACTACCCACAAGCAGAGGATAAACTGTGGGAGTAAAAACACCAATGAAAAGCAACTGCTTGACTACAGGTGTGGAGGTGATAGGACTGAGGAGAGACTCTAAATGAACACTCTAATGCAAATACCAACAACATGGAAATGGGTTAGAAACAGGAATACATGTGATAACAAGTGGAATCGTGCGTCGGTTATGGGAGAGGGAAAGGTGGTGGGGGTGGGCGGAGGAAAAGAAAATGATCTTTGTTTCCAGTAAATAATGTTTGGAAATGACCAAATAAAATAATGTTAAAAAAAAAGAAATTCTACATAATATGATCACAAAAAACCTGGAAAGACTTACACAATGTGATGTCAAATAAAGTGAGCAGAACAACCATTGTATATAGTAACAGCAATAAAATATGATTGATTGTGAAAGACTTAAGTATTAACAGCAATGGAAATATCAAGACAACTCCAAGGGATTGATGATGAAAAAAGCTATCCACCACCACAGAAGGAACTGATGGAGTGTGAATGCAGATTGAAACATACCACTCTTCACTTTATTTTCTCCGTGAATTTTTCTCTGGTATAAACATGGAAATATGTATTGTATGATAACACATGTATAATCTATATCATATTACCTGCAATCCTAGAAGAGGTGGGGAAGGGGGAATGGAGAGAGAGAATATGGATTATAAATTACATTGACATTCAACCTGGAAAATTTTTAATTAAAAAAAGAATTAAAAAAAAGAAAGAAACATCCCACACACTTATATTTCTTGTTCTCATTCCCTTGCAGGAGTAGGAGTAGACAGCTAGACTTTGTTATCTAGACACATATGAAGATGGATAATTCTTGATTTTTAATTTTGTAATTTTAATCAGTTTTACAAAGTTATATGACCCATATTGTCTCACTCCCTTTTCTCCTCCTCCATCCTGGAGCTGACAAGGAATTCCATTTGGGTTATACATGTGTTATCATGCAAAACACATTTCCATATTATTCATTTTTGTCCCCAAACATGTAGCCAAATAAATAAGTGATAAAGCATATGTTTTCAACTGCATTTCTACTCTTTCTTTCTCTTGATGTGAATACCACTCTTCATCATAAGTCCCTCAAAATTGTCCTGCATTATTATATTGTTGTTAGTAGCAAATTCTTTTAAATCTGCTCATTACACAATATTGCAGTTACTGTGTAGAGTGTTCTCCTGATTCTGTGATAATTCCTGATTTTAAGCATTAAGTGTTGGCCAGGATATTCTGTGTTTAAGTAAAATTAAAAGGTCAAGTTAAAATATCTTTTTCACAAGGGCATAATAATGTATCATCATTAGGAAGAATATTGAAATATTGCTCAGTATGTAACAGAGCTCTACATAATTCTCTAAAGTTGTAAATTACATAGATAATTCATCCTTTTATTGGTAGAGGTAATTGTTCTCACCTAAGAGTTTCCCATAACAATGAAATTAAAGGTTCAGTCTTTATGCCCTACAATATAGAAGAAATCTGTAAATAATTTCAGTTATTTTAGAGAGTTCTTATCAACCAGCACCTTCCTTGAAAAGATGAGAAAATTAAGGCTGACTAGTTATTTGATTTGTACAAGTTCAGAGGTCACTTTGTCACTTACAAGCACCAGAGCTTGGATTTGAATCATACCTTTTTTCCTCTAAGTCCATTGTTTTTTGTTTGGTTTTATCTGTTTATTTTCCTTCTATTGCAGAAACTGCCTCATGGCAGCTAAATGTCACAGTAGATAGATTCTAAGCCCGGAGTCAGGGAGAAATGAGTTTCAGAGAGGTATAAGACTTTGGCTATATATATATATATATATATATATACATATACATATATATAACTTCTATTTACCTCAGTTTTCTTATCTATAAAATAATAATAATAATAATACCTATCTCCTAAGGTTGTTTTGATGATCAAAATGAGATAATACTTTTTAAAGCACTTAACACTGCCTGTCACATAGTAGGTGATTAATAATATTTTTATTTCCTCTGACTTTTATATATTTATCTGGTCATTTCATTTCTATGGCTTAATGCCCTTTTATTATAGATTAGATAACTAATTCCCAGAAATGATAGACATATTAACTTGGTTAATTATCTGTAAACAATTGAACCTGAAATAGTAATTTGCTTTCCTATTTTCCAGGGTCCTTGACCTATAGATCTTTAGGTGAGTTCTTGGGGGAAAGTGTCAAAAAAGAAGGAAGAGAAGTTTAGAAGAAAGCAAAACCAAAATAAGAGGCAGGTGATTATCCAAAGGAAGATGATTAGGACATTGAGCAGTCTAAAGACCTTAACATTTCAGGCATATGCAGGATTTATCCCAAAGAAGAGAAGGCTTTGGCAATATAAGATAGGTACTGTGTAATTAGAATCTATTACCTTAGCTTATCTGTTCCCATTGTAATCATTCTAGTAGAGACCCTTAATAGCATCTATTTGGAAGACTAGAAAAGTTTGCTAAGAGATGTTCCTGTCTCTTATCATCTTGTCCCACCATATGATCATTTCAATCCCAAGCTAATCTTATAACCATAACAATTAGATCTTCTTGTTGTCTCTGTTACCTGTGAACCTTAAAAATTCCCAGACCCTACTTCATAAGGTTGGGTTAAGACCATTCCCCATTTGGGCAGTGAAGGTACTTGATCAGGCTACTTCACCATACTTAAGCATGCCTTAGGGGAAGATAAAGTTGTAAACTCTTTGTAAACCCATACTTATAGTAAGACAAAAAGTTCTTAAGCTATGCCTATTTTTGGATATAATACAAAAGGGTGCTAAGTACCTATAAAGTTCAGGCAACTTGTGAACTTACAAGGAGCAAAGAGGTGAGAACTTACTCAGAGATTCTAGTCTACCCAGGTGTGAATTACTCAAAAGATTAGTCTTCTTAGGTGTGAACTAAGAATGGGCTGTCCTTTGAAAAAATGTCTACTGTGATTGGTAGATGGGAGAACTTAGGGGAGGTGACATAGGAGAAAATTCCCTTTATAAGGAGATGAAAATCTGAGAGCAAAGAGTCTCTTGAAAACAGTCTCTTAGGACAGTTTGAGGGAGGCTGACTCTGGCTGGAACTCCCTCTGAGGAGACTCTGTCCCTCTGAATCCTTGCTTGGACAGATCTTGTGGTGAGTGATTAAGGACTGACTGATCTTTCTCTTAAGGCTTAGGCCTGGGTTGGCCAGGGCTGCCCTGGGCCGGCCTATCCTATTCTCATTATTTCCTTTCTTTCTCTCTCTCTCTTTCTTAATTCCTCATTTGTATTAATTAAAATCTCTATAAAACCCAGCTGACTTGGCTATATTGAATAATTGGGAATTTTTCTCTGGCGACCACCTTATATATTGATTTAAAACAAGACACTGTAGTGAAAACATAATTTCTGAGGTCACAATTTACTCATACACTCTTTTATCAACTACAATTTATGTCTTCCACTATTTAAATCACTACAGTTTATGACAACCAACTATTTTAATTATCACATACCCTAAAAACTATGATTACCAACACCCCACTCTCCTCATGGTTACCTGCTGATGTAGGGAGGTTATAAAGTTTGTGTAGCCTCACCTCTCAGGCTCTCTTGATCTAATCAGTTTGGTGGAGGTGAAAGCCAGGAGACTATTGCTCATTTGGTCTTAATTTTGTTAGATAATTAGATTCTTTACTTCTATTTCCTTTTTATTTCTTCTAATTCAAGTGATTATTAAGAAACTCTATAAAATATAATTCTTGGAGTGTTGAACATTAATTTAAATCCTACAGTACTTTCAGTATTGCCAAACAAAGACTATCATGTGGAAACGGACCTTACTTTGTTCTCTAGAGAGCACCAGGAGGAATAAGAGAAAACTATTGTGAGGCTGTTTTAAATTTGGTTTAATTTTCCTATTTTTATAGATTCAGGTATTTTTTTTAAACCCTTACCTTCCGTCTTGGAGTCAATACAGTGTATTGGCTCCAAGGCAGAAGAGTGGTAAGGGCTAGGCAATAGGGGTCAAGTGACTTTCCCAGGGTCACACAGCCAGGAAGGAGCTGAGGCCAGATTTGAACCTAGGACCTCCAGTCTCTAGGCCTGGTTCTCAATCCACTGAGCTGCCCAGCTGCCCCCCAGATTCAGGTATTTTCAACCGAAAAGGACCTTTGAAGTTTTAAAGTCCAATCTGTTCCAGAACTGGCTATCCCCACAATCACCCCCACAATCCTTGCAATCAGAACACTTATTAATTCAGTTGAGTCCCATTATCTACTGGCTAATTTCTTCCAGGTAATCCAAAGAATCTACTGTTAGCCTTGTTCTTTGTAATGTTAATCCAAGTAAGCACCATCTTTGTTTCCATCCCCCAAATGGGGCAAGAAAGGATGGACAGGAGGCTTGATGTCATCCTTAAATAACCAAAAGAGATATTTCTGAAATGTTATTCTAAATGGGCTGAGAAGAAGAGGGGACCTTGCAAGAAAGAACAATTGTTAACAAATACATGGTGTGAACCATAAAGTAATGAAACCAATTTATTTAGGCACATATAAAATGGGCCTCCTTCTTGTTAGACGAAGTGAGTACTCAAGTTGGAAGAGCAATAGAACAAAGATATAATGAATGTCAAAAGCAAACAATGGAACATCCAATTTTTGAAATATACTTATTTTACTGTTAAATAATTTAATGAAATATTGACCATAACTTGAAAAAATGTGTCAGAATGAATCAGAAACATTTATTTTGGAATATTTTAAGATAATCTTCTTGTAGGTGTTTTCCAAAACTTTTTAAAGAATATGAAAAAGTGGAAATAACTTTGCTAGGACTGTAAAAGTGTTTAATTTTTGTGCCAATAGGCAGACATGAACCCTTTGGCATTCAACTTCAATATCTTCAAAGAGTTCTGATTTCTGAGAACAGTTGTAGGTGTGTTTGAATAATTCCTACAATAGAAACATCTCTAATATTTCCATATTCAATATCCAAAGAAGGAAAATGTTTTTTTCCTTATCAGAGAACAAATAAAGATTTTGGATGATATGTATCTTATAAGAAGATACTTTGCAGCAAACTTTCTAAATTAAGTCAAACTAATTTTGAGGGCCCTTGTCATTTTGTATAAAGTATGCAATAGATTCTAGCTTCAGTTATTTCTTTTCCATGTTGATGTCTCTTAAATAGCACATAGTCTTTTTATATGTATGTATGTGAATGCACTCATGTATGTACACATATGAATGTTTGTACAACATGCTAATAGCCTGATTTAGCATGATTTAGGATTCTAAGATTTGCTTTTTTCATTTTAAGGAGACTTCCACTGTATATCCATTGGAAATGGATGAGAATAAGGTAAGATGGTTTACTTGGACATTGCATTCCATTTTATTCAATCCAACAAATTATAATTCTAGGTATGAGGCACAATGCTAAGAACTGAGGACTTATGACAAAATTAAGGACAGTCCCTGATGTCAGATTGCTTATATTCTATTGGGAGAAAACAACATACCATACAATACCATAAGTTCTTAATATTGTTTGTGTTATGGAACCCTTTACTAGTCTTTGGAGGTGAGATCCTATATTATTTAAATATACAAAATGAAATAAATTGGATTATGATGCAAATCAATGAAATAAGTTCACTTCTTCAAGATTAAATATTCCTCATGTATAAACAAATACATGGAAGGGAAAAGGTATATGAGAACCTATTGAAATATGTGGATAGAATTATGGATTACAATGTCAGAAAGAAAAATCATGTAGTTGACAACCAATTTTATAATTATAACTGGCATTTATGTAGTTGTCCTTAGGTCATAAAATAGTTTTATATATGTTATCTCATTTTATTTGAGCCTTAAATGTAGCTAGGGATTCAGCTGAAGTGGAAGGTGAGATGAGAGAATATTTCAGACCGACAGGATCACTTATATAAAGGTATAGAGATGGAGGAAGAATGTTTAGAGGAGACAACTAGCAGGCCATTTTTGCTAGGGTCCATGGAGTATTGGAGTATCATCTGGATAGATAAGTTGGGACCAGATTTTGGAGAGCAGAGTTTGCATTTCATTCTAGAGACAATAGGGAGTTACTGAAACTTTTTGAGAAGCAGAGTGACAGTCAGACCAATGTTTGGAAATATGAGGGCTGATATCTAGTGCCTGTCTTTGACTGTCTTAGATGATTCAATTTATCCTTCCTACATGCATAATCAAATAAATTAAGAGGCTATTGGGTAATTTTTGTGAGGTCCTGGACCAATAAAGAGTAGCCATAGGGGAAAAGAATGCCCAGACTAATTCCCGAGATGGAATTAGAATATATAGGTTGGAGTTGGAGTTTTAGTCATCCCATTTCCAAATGGACTCCATGCCATTGAGTATCCTATCACACAAAACAGGAGTTGAATGCAAAGTAAAGAATGTGTGTGTGTGTGTGTGTGTGTGTGTGTGTGTGTGTGTGTGTGTGTAAGTCACTAAGAAGGCTTAATATCTTACACATAGATTTATAATCTCTCTTATTTGAACTGATTACAAACTGAAGCCTATATAGAATAACTGATTTGTTCAAAGTAAAGTAATCAGTAGCAGAATAAATTGAAAATGGATGAGAACAGGGCAAGCTGACTTACTTAGACATTCTATTCCATTCAACAAGTCATAAGAGCCTTCTTTGTATGAGGCACAGTGCAAAGAATTGGTGGTATAAAGGCAAAATTAAAGATAGTCCCTGATATCAGGAAGCTTATATTCTATTGAGGGGAAACAACATATATACCGTGGGTAAGTAAGTTAATTAGTAGCAGACTAAATATTCAAACCGAGATGCTCTTTCTATCCCATCCCACTGCCTCCAAGTGAGTGTCTGTACAAAGGCATCTCGGTATATGAAGGTAATAATCCCCACTCTAGACTACTGACAGCGTTGCTTTGCATTTTGTAGTACTTGGGGAAAATGGGCTCTTCCTTTGAATTTCTAAGGATATTTTAGTACAATTAGGTTCAGAAAACCATGTTTTTTTATTGTCCCAATGGCAGCACCAATGAACACAGGTGGTTAGTGGTGAAGCTTCTCCAATAGACTGGTGCCTGATATTTTAAACATACTTAGATCTCCTTTTATTTAAAATATAAGGAAAGAGCGGAGAAAGGAGAGAGAGATTAAATAATGCTTGCCCACACTAAACTCTGTCTGGCTCTCTTTCTGCCTACCTATTTACCTGTATAAAAAGACACTCACTTCTTGTACTTTAGGAATAGCAATTGCTGAAATAGGTTCCTAAATAGTGTTATCACAGTGTAACAGTGACAGCAGAGTCATGGGACCTGTGCATGAATCACACAGTTCAGGGAATGACTAAGATAAGACCTATGATGCAGGATGAAAAGACGTTTGTTACTGGAGTCACAGGACCTAGAATTAGTATCTCTTTGAAATAGAGGATGCTGTCACAGCAGCCTCTGAAATGGCAAGCCAATGCATCCCACACATCATCTTGAACCTCATATTCCTGACTCCTGGGGACATTACCCATCTCACCAGTGATTAACTGGAAGGGTACCATAGTAGGTAATACCATTACCCAAAACTCTGAGTGACTAGAGGCTTGCTCAGAGAGAGGGAGTTTGGTGCCCCAAAAGATATATGAACAGAAAAATACTACCAATGTTTGTCTTATACCCAAGGACAATATGTCTAAGTCTCTTCAAGGACAGCAAGGGGCTAGGAGAAACTTGAGATATTAGAGCAGTGTTGTGTGTCATATCTGTGAGAGTCTGGAAAAGCCCAAAGAAGCTAAATGCTGGTAACAAATGAAGAAAAAATATAAAGTTCAGGGCATTATTATGATGATCACCCAGGTTAGATCAATAATATGCCTACTGTCCTGCACAGTGAGCTATACCAGACCCAAGTGACATTTTTAACTCTTTCATGTACTTTCATATATTTATTTCGTTTTATCCCTTTTCTAAACTTCTGCAATAGGAAATATTAAGCAATCAACAAGCATTTAGATGTTTTCTCTTAAAATCTCCATTTAAAGAAGGTTCCTAGACCATGGATCTTTTCCTCCATGCCGTTTTCTTCTGGATTTCTCCATAAGCATTGGTATTTTCTATTTTCCTCCCCACTCCTTCAGCTTCCTATTATAGGTTGTTAGAATTTAAGCTCCTTGAGGGCACTCTTCTCTTTTGTTTTGGTTTGTTTTTATTTGAATTTCCAGCATTTGGCACAGTGCCTGGCAGAGAGTGCTTAATAAATGCTTATTGACCCACTGTTGGAAGCAGAAAATCGCAGACTAAAACAAGCCCTATTGATGACAAGTATTCTAATAGAGAAGATAAGTACATGCATACATATGTGTATATGTTGTATATATTTATGTATATATATGCATATGTATATATATATATATATATATATAGAGAGAGAGAGAGAGAGAGAGAGAGAGAGGGAGAGAGAGAGAGATGTGAGAGAGAGAGAGAGAGAGAGAGAAAGGCAGAGACAGAGAGGCAGAGAGTGCACAAATACAATGTGAGTAAATGCAAAATATAATACAAAGTGGATTAAATATAAGGTAGTTTGGGAAAGTGGACACTAGGAATTGGAGGGTATCAGTAGAATTATCATGCAGAAAATGATGACTGGGCTGTGTCTTTTTTAAAAAAAAATCCTTACCTTCTGTCTTTGAATTGATATGGAATATCAGTTCCAAGGCAGAATGTCAGTAAGGGCTAGGGAACTGGGTTTAAGCAAATTGCCCAGAGTCACCCAACTAGGAAGTGTCTGAGGTCAGATGTGAACCCAGGACCTCTTGACTTAAGACCTGGCTCTTTATCCACTGAGCCCCCTAGTTGCCCCATGAACAGTCTCTTAACAGAATCCAGAGGCTGTATAAAGCAGAAGTAAGGTCGGGGTACATTTCAGATATGTGGGATGACAAGAGCAAAAGCACAAAGGTGGGACATGGACTGTGGTGTTTGAAGAACAGTGAGTCAATTGACAAGCATGTGTTAAGCCCTTACTATGTACCAGGCACTATGCTAAATGACAGGGATAGAGAGACATGGGAAAACACAGTGTCTGCCTTTACAAGGAGCTCAAAATCTAATGAGGAAGAGGATATGAAAACAGCAATTTACATATAAGATTTATACAAGTTTAGTTGGAGATTAACAAAGAGCAAACCAGTCTTGCTGATTTCTCAAGATTGGGAACAGAGCCTCAATCTAGAGCCTCAATGAGGCTAGAAAGATAGTTTGAGGACCAAGCTAAATAGGAGTTCAAAAACTAAAGTAGGAGTTTACATTTTATCCTGGAGGCAATAGGAAGCAACTGCAGTTGAGTGAGTCTGATTTGGGCTTAAGGAATATTATCTTGGCTTTTGTTGTAGGATGGGCTGAAATAGAGGCAGACTCAAGGCAGAGAAGCCATTTAACATAATATCATTATACTCCAGGCAAGAGGTGATAAGGACCAAATAAAGGTGGTAGGCTTATGAGACAAAAGAAGAGGTCAATTTGAGAATTGTTGTGAAGTAAGAAACCACAAGATTTGATCATAGATTAGATATGTGGAGTTAGGAGTTGAGGATTGTGCGAGAGTCATGAACTTGGGAAAGATGGTAGCAACATTGACATAATAGCTATATTTATAGGAGGAAGAGGAAATAAAATGAGTTTCATTTAGGACGTGTTGAAAATTCAGATGTCTTTGGGTCCTCCAGTTTATAATGCCCAAAAGGTAGGACTACAAGACGAAAGTACAAGTGAGAGAAATGTATTACGTGAGTCTGTGTATGTGTATGCACACACATATGTATATACTTGTACATCTATAATTATGTATGTGTGTTAGGACATGTATTCATATATGTATATGTCTACATATACAGGTATGGAAATGTGCATATGTTTATAATTCATCTACAGAGTGCTAGCAATTAACTCATGGGATTTTACAAGATTGCCAAGAGAGTACAGAGAGAGAAGACAAGAGAGCCTATGGCAGAACACTGAGGAATGAACTTATGCAAGAACCTTGGATAGAACAATTGGATGCAAGATATGAATGATGAACCATCTAAGGAGTCTGAGCAGAAACAATTAGATTGAGAGATGAAATCAGAAGCCCAACTGGAAGAGATTGAATTTTGAGTGAGAAGAAAATAAATGAAGATAGTGAATATAGGCAAATTTTTTCAAGGAGTTTGGCTGAGAAACAGGAACAACAAAGGATGGTGACCTCTAGGGAATGGATGGGTCTAAGGAAGATGTTTTTAAGGGAGGGGATATGGTCATGTTTTATGACATGAGTTAAGACATTATTATATAAGGAAAGGGGACAGGAGGGGTTGGTTGAGGTCTCATTTGGAACAAGAAACAGAAGGGAATGAAAACAAATACGTATATAGAATGGTAATCCTTGTCAAAAATAAAGGCCACATTTTTTATCTCCATGGAGACTGGAACAACCTCCAGGAAGTGATGCAGAGCGAGAGGAGCAGAACCAGGAGAACATTGTACAGAGAGACTGATACACTGTGGTACAATCGAAGGTAATGGACTTCTCCATTAATGGCTTTACAATGTCCCTGAACAACCTGCAGCGATCTACGAGAAAAAAAAAAACAACTATCCTCAAGCAGAGGACAAACTGAGGGAGTAAAAACACTGAGGAAAAGCAACTGCTTGACTACAGAGGTTGAGGGGACATGATCCAGGAGAGATGCTAAATGATTGCCCAAATGCAAATACCAACAACAAGGAAATGGGTTCAGAGCAAGGACACATGTGATACCCAGAGGAATCGAGGAATCGCAAGTGGGCTAGGGGAGGGGTGGCGGCGGAGGGGGGGGAAGAAAAGAAAATGATCTTTGTTTCCAATGAATAATGTATGAAAATGACCAAATAAAATAATGTTTTAAAAATGAAAAAAAAAATAAAGGCCACATTTTTATCAGTCTAGGGAAAAAAAGGAGATTGGGAAATGATGTTAAAGCATTTTATAACATAGAATGAAGAGGTGAAGAGAGAGGTCATGTATGTTTTCTCAGTAAACATTGAGTCAAGACATAAGAGAGGGTGGGGAGAAGACATAGAAAGTTTGAGGAGGGAAGAAAAAGTTTTATATAGCTTCTGTGGGAAATGAGATCATAAATCAGTAAAGAAGCAATAAAAAATTGACTTTGCTGCCAGCACAATCTGCCATGGTGAATAAAATGCTTGACTTGCAATTGATAAAGACTGTTCTCAAATCTTTTCTCAGCTACTCAGATAACACAGTCTTGCAAGTCACTTAAGGTCTCTCAGTCTTGATTTTCTCATCTTTAAAACTAGCATAATAATAGCATTTACCCCAACAGAATTCTGCAAGGCTTAAAAGATTTAAAATATAAAAAACACTTTACAACCATTAAGGCAATATATAAATGTTACCTAATATTATTATTTAGAGCTAGAAGGAATGTTAGAGGTCGTTGGGTAAAAATAAATAATAGACCTAGTGCTGGAAGTGTTCTCAGAGGCCACTGACTCAAACCCTTTCATATATAAAGGATTTAAGGTGATGACTTGAAATATCTACCAAATGACAAGGATTTGTTAAGAATCAGTCTTTGCCATCTAGGAACTTACATTCTGATACATGAGATAGCTCTCTCATTCTCTCTAGACAGAGATATTTAGAGAAAGAGAGAGAGAGAGCAACAAAGTCGGAAAGAGAGACAGAGAGAGAGACAGAGAAATGAGAGGGACAAGAAAAGAGAGAAGGAAAGGGAGAGGGAGATATCTATTTGGGTTCCCAAATAAAGGTACAGAAGAATGATACAAGTTGGTTATTTCCAAGTGTATTTTAAACAAAATGCATGTATGATAAATTAAGTGTATATGTTATATAAAATTCATATTAGATAGTTTGGGGAGGAAACACTAGAACATGGGAGGTAATCAAGACTCTGAGGTCTAGAGAAAGTTCAAAGTCACCTAGAAAGTAGTAGAGCTGAGATTTAGACCAAGACCTCCTAAATTTCAATTGATTACTCTTTTGTGGTCTTAGTGGAGGGTCAGATCTTCATTTCCATTTTGCAGATGAGAACACCGAGACTCAGAGAAATAAACTGGCTTTCATGCTTAAAGTCATGCAAAAAATTAGTAGCCACATAAGAACTAGAAGCTATCTCAATTGATTCTTGGCCCAAATATTTTCCATTAGGATAGACTGAAATATTTATTATGGTTTATGATAATCTCTCATATAGGATTCAGCAGGTGCTGGCTTAATGATAGGAAGTTGCCTTTATTAGGAAGGTTAACCAAATTAAAATGATGTAATCCTTTTCTCCTGATAGACTATTACCTTAGTATTCTTTCAAAGTTACAATCCCGAATTGGAACAATGAAAAACTCAAGCAAGCACGTAACCTCTGATTAGGTCAGTTATTAAATGAAGAATAGTCATCATTATATGGCTGGCATTAAAAGCTATTCATTGATTTATGCACTGAAAATCCTTCAGAGAGACTCTGAGACCTATGATAACCCTGTGCGTAGGATTTTTCATTTCAAGTCCTCTGTTAATCAAGAGAAGTGTAAAATTACTTATAGTCAGACAGCTCAATATTTGACTCCACATTTGATGAGGCTCATATGTAATTTTCCCCCCCTAGTGAACTTCAGCAATAAGATATATTGCAGTTCTGGAATGCATTTCTTTGATGAGAGTTTCAGAAAGAAAGCTGCAGAGAAGTGGATTTCAAAGCTGGGTATGAGAAATATGAGTTTTCAATCAGAAAGGATGGGATGTTATGAAGTCTGCGCTGATATCCCTGCATAGGGACAAATAGCCACATTTGCTCTCAATGGGTCCCCTAATAAACGTACGGAAGAATGAAGAAAGTTGGTTATTTCCTGAACTCTATATTGGGAATAATAAGTGTGTGGCTCTCCTTAACCCTACTCAGATTGGAAATGATTTCCTTGGTATAGATAAACCCCAAGTGAGGAAACACACATCTAGCAATGCTGGGAAGTTGGCACCTTCTTCGGCAACCTAGACTCTTAGAAAGTTGTGCAAAGAGAATTGAGAGGTTAAATAACTTCTCCAGTGTTACATAGCCCTTATCTATCAGAACTGGAATTCGAGCCCAGAGTTTTCTCTTCCCAAAGCCAGTTCTATATTAAATCAATTAACAGGAATTTACTAATTATCCACTAAATACAAAATAGTCCCTGTTCTCAAGTTGCTTAAATTTTATTGGGGGAAACATCCTCTTTATACATATATACATAAACATATGCATTCATAGACAAATCATATTTAAGGAAAATTATACGTAATGTTTATATATATATAATATGCAAAATATATGTATGTATATATGTGCATAAATATATAGGTAAGGAGAGAGAAGAGAAGAGAGAGAAAGGAAGAAAAAGGATAGGGAAGGGAGAGAGAGAGAGAGAGAGAGAGAGAGAGAGAGAGAGAGAGAGAGAGAGAGAGAGAGAGAGAGAGAGAGAGAGAGAGAGATGATAGTTTAGTTTAAGGCAAAATACTAGTTGGGCAATATCTTGATGTTGTGGTGATTGAACTGAGTTTTAAAGAAGTTAAAGAATTCATCAAGATAGAGGTAGGGAGTGATTGTACTCTAGACATCCATAGGGGAGAGGTACTACCACAAAAAGGTAAAGACAGGATTTTGAGTATTATGAATGGAGAATAGGAAGATCATTTTGGCTCATTGGTAGAGTGCTAGAGAAGTAATAGTTTAAGATGAGAGAGAGAGAGAGAGGATGAGATTAAGTTATGGAGGGAGTCAGAAGGCAAACAGAAAAGTTCATATTTTAAAATAGAAGTAATAGAGCAACACTAGAATTAATTTAATAGGAGAATATCCTGATCAGACCTACATTTATTTCCAATTAAATTCTTAAAGATGGCAGTAGGGACCCCCAGCTCTTGCTGGGTTATTCGGGCAATGTATATTAATTTCTAATGTCCTAGGGATTTGGAACATAATCAGAGATTTTCCTACAGCACTGGCCATTTTATTTCTTCTACAAAACCCTTCTCCTAACCACTTTCTTTCAAGGTTATGCCTAGTTAAATGCCATGACTAGATATGGGGGGTCCTGGGTTCAAATTTGGCCTCAGACACTTCCTAGTTGTGTAACCCATGCTAAGTCACTTAACCCTCCATTGGTTAGCCTTTACCACTAAGGTCAAAGTTAAGAGTTAAAAAAAAAATATATATATATATATGTATATATTTGGAATTCTTGAATACTTGTGACTATATGGGGTCAGAATTCATTCTCAATTACCTCTATTTCCTTAGTTTCCTTTCATCTTGTATTTGGAATCCAGGGGAAAAAAATTACATTGTTGTAAACATTCAGAGTTTAAAAGGTCTTAAGAGAGATGAAGATGAAAAGGAAATATTATTATTAATATACATGACTGTCTTTTTTCTGACATGTTCCCCCATTTAAAATATTTTAAAGATCTATAGCAACATTGAGCTATGGCAAATAAATCTAAATATCCTCACAGGACATTTCCTGTATTAATAAATAGTTCCATAATCATTTTGAGCACAAGATTTAAGGCTTTGCAATATAAAATGATATTCCTGCAAATTAGATTCTGCAATTATTTGTTTTCCCATCTCTAATTCCCATTACACTTTCATTACAGATGAACATTTGGCTACCTCTGATGTCTTCATTTGTCTTCCTCTTCCTAATTTAGAAGCAGGTGATGAGAGAGGTCAGTTGCAGTCAATGAAACTATCTATAGCACCTCAGAATGATGGCCTCCCTCTCCAGTCTGCAAAGTAGCTGAACTGGAAAATCTAATGCTGTGTTTCAGCTGATTTATTGTCACTTTAATGCTATGTTATCACAATCCTCTTACATTTTTACAGTCAGAGGTAGTTTTCCGTGAATGCCCGTTATAATGGAAAGTGAAGCGGATGGTATGGGGAATATGCTAAAATAGCTTCTGTGACCTGAGTCTCTTAATAGAACACACCACAGGTTCTAAAGTACAACTCCAGGTCATAATTGGGAACAGAGGGGGCAGCTCGGTGGCTGAGCAGATTGAGAGTCAGAGCTAGAGATGGGAGGTCCTGGGTTCAAATGTGGCTGCAGATACTTTCTGGATGGTTGATCCTGGGAGAATCATTTAACCCCAATTGTCTAGCTCTTACTACTCTTGTGCCTTGGAACTGATACTCGGTTTCCATTCTGAGACAGAAAGTCAGAGCTAAAAAAAACACACAAAAAAATCAAGCATTCAGGGAGTAAAGAGGATGAGTCCAGTGCTCTTGATGCCAAAGGCAGTCTTTCCTTATTCAGTCACTTCTGTTTGCTTCTCTTCTCTTCCTCCTTCTTTATGCCCTGGGCACACCCTCTTAGATGTTTTATAGGATCCAGTCTTCATCACTTACCTCATTGAAGACATTTGGTGTGTGCAAAATTGTATGCTAGTCACTCACAGGTAGCAAAATGATTCTTTCTTTTTAGTTTCTAATATTACCATCTTATGAAGCTTGCAGGCAGGGCTGAAAATCCTATTAAGAAGTTATTGGTAAAAATCGGTGGTTCAGTATGTCTCTGACATAAAATTCATAATGAAAAATACATCATTTGCTCAGTTCCTCCTGAATTGGAAACATAATAGAGCATAATGAATAATAGAACTCAAGACTGAGAGTGAGACTTGGGGTGTCCAAAATATTTAAAGTGGAATATTGAAAACCATTCTTCCTGCAGACTATTAAAAGAGTGATTAGAAACCAACTTTGCTTAGGGAACTTTACACAAGGGACATTTATGGAGTAGTTAGTGATCAATCTAATATTTCATAACTGGAAGCTTAGGCACATTTTACTCAAACTGTGCCAAGTGGGCTACTTATTCATAAATCTCTCTCTCTCTCTCTCTCTCTCTCTCTCTCTCTCTCTCTCTCTCTCTCTCTCTCTCTCTCTCTCTGTCTGTCTCTGTATCTGTCTCTGTCTCTGTCTCTCCATCTCTGTCTCTCTCTGTCTCTATCTGTCTGTCTATCCCCCCTCTCTCTCTCTATCACTCTTTCTCTCTCTCTTTCTCCCCTTCTCTCTTTCTCTCTCCCCCTTTCTCTGTCTCTGTCTTCTGCATCCTTTCTCTCCCTTCCTCTCTGTCTCTATCTGTCTGTCTATCCCCCCTCTCTCTCTCTATCACTCTTTCTCTCTCTCTTTCTCCCCTTCTCTCTTTCTCTCTCCCCCTTTCTCTGTCTCTGTCTTCTGCATCCTTTCTCTCCCTTCCTCTCTGTCTCTGTCTGTCTGTATGTATATCTGTTTCTGTCTGACTGTCTCTGTATGTGTAGAGGAGTAGAGAGAACAGAGAAACAAAGGACCCCAGATTAATGGAGAGAGAGAGCGAGCAGCAATTCACCAAGAGACACCACCAGAGGACATAAGTAGCTCTGAGGGCTCAGGGGAGTGAGAAACTTTGGACATGCTGGTGTGCCAATACACATACATGTTCTGTATATGCGTGCTTTCCAATCAAAATCCCCCAGTTGCGTCTATCCCTTTCCTGTGTCCTCTCCATGACCCATAGAACAGTATAACTCTGTGTGATTGAGGGAAATTCTTCTCATCTCTTATTTTTCTTATGCTATTTGATTAAACGTCTCTTCCTTTGAACTAATGGGTCTTCTGGTTGGCTGCTGAAAGAAACATATTATTGGGGGCTTGACAGCTATGGCACCTATGAGGCTGTTCTTGTGGGTACCAAGGTAGCAATTAGATTTAACTGCCTTGAGGGGGCTACATTCAGCTCATGAAGGAGAAACTTAGGAGTTTTACAAAGATGGATACAGATGGATTGGGAAGAGTATTATTTGAGGAGGAAAAGGGTACATTTGGTTGTATTAGAGACAATATCTATGTGTGGCTATAATAGGGAGTGGGTTGCCACCCATCTTCCATTGCACATTCCAATTAGTTTGTCCCATTGTTCTTGGAACCAGCGTTCAGCCTCTACATTGGAGAAGATAAATAGATAGATAGATAGATGTATACATACTTAAAAATAGATGAAATATATACAGATCTATGAAATATACATTTATGTATATACATGAAAATTATTATATGGTCATATGTACTTTATTTATTTAAGGTATTTAACTTATGTTTTATATATATGCTTGCAAATACTTAATATCACTATTGCTTAGTGGGGAAAGTATACAGCATTTTCTTTCTCAGAATGAAAGGATTATTAACAAGAAAATGGAAGAAATATATTTTGGGGACCGGTATAACTATGTTCAGTGACACAGCACTAAGTTGGCTATCACATGGCAAGTTGTTTGGTCTTAATCCTCAGAAAAGTTCATAGAGGGGTTGCAATCTCTATAGTACAAGGTAGAGCCATCCCAAAGGCATGTATAACCCTAAAAAAAATTTGGAAGATTCTCTTTTTATATAAATAACTTAAATTAAGTTGCATTGCAAAATCAATGCATCCATATCAAGCATACTGGTTTATCAATGAAGACTTAGAATAATGGATAGAGAAGAAACACTTGTATGTGTTTTGATTATCCAATTAGTGCACATGAAGATTCTTCATAGTGTCCAGGTCCTGTCTTTTCCTGTTCAGGTTCAAGAACCATCATTTTATGTTTTTTGTTTGTTTTGATTGTCACATGTTATCAAATATGTGTTAATTTCATCTCTCACTGTGAGAAAAAGTTAGCAATACTGTTATTATTCATAGTCAGCTTTTGTAAGAAATATCATGATTTTAAACACTGAATGGTTCACAGCTAAAATGACTATGTATATTTGAATTACTATTATCGTTGACGAGGCCACCTGAATTAGAACTCTGTTCAGTGCTCAGGATCAAGAAATGTTAAAGAATAAATTCCCTCACCCCTCCTCTTAGGCATTCCCAGAACAATTTATCAGATATGCCAGGAAAACATCATGATAGTTCATCCCAGTCCTATACTTCCCAAAGTACTTCAACATATCACCAATATCAACAACTTCAATTTCTGAAGGTGTTTTCAAATGGTTGATATCAGGAAGTAAGAATACATAATATAATCAGATATTATCTGTTAATAATGCCCATTACAAGAAAAATTGAAAATGTTTCCATTTTTGCAATAGCATATGTCAAAAAATGTAAGGAAGTGAATAAAAATTATCGTAGATTACAAATATATTTTGGTAATTTCAATTAAAAAGCCTTTGAAAAAGGCCCTGATATTTATTTTTATGAAATAGATGTTCAAAGATAATTTCATTGATTCTTACCCTAAAGTTTAAATAGTTGCATTTAAATATCTTTTTTGTGTGTGTTAATATAACAAATGTACCAGGGAAAGGAATATTGATGCTTCCTTTTATATTTGATAGTTTCCTGTTTATTGAAACCTCAAATAAAACAATTTTCTTAAAATTAAAATAATAATCACTTTATATTAAATACATAAAATGCATCAATTTTGTAATTTGAAAAAAATAGAATGGAACTTATTTATAATTGATAGAAATGTATAAAATTATTTTCATGTAAAAATTCTACCATATTTTGTTTTTCAAGTTGTTTTCAACAGTTTAAAACAAACACAAAATGTATAAAATTAAAATATTCTGGTCTATACAGGAACTATATGCTTTCTAAGATGATGTTATGAAACTGAAGGACTTGTCATAAATAATATGATGAGATAGCACACATGTACATCTTGATAGCAACAGTCATTCTGCACCTTCTTTAGATAGGAAAAATTTAAAAATTAATGTTATTAGTTATAAAAATAACATGGGTAGTTACATATTTTAAATGTTTGAAGAGATAAGGGCTTATTTTGTGAATTATTAAGAACTTAACTGAAGAACCTTAATTTTTAAGCAGCCAATGAAGGATATTTTAGCAAATACAAGAACTAAATCCAGGGCATCAAAAACAGGATTGGGTCATAGAGCATATGCTACTGATGTCAATATTTAAAGATCAATATTCTCAAACTGCAATATAATATATTCTTGTTTTATAAATCATACCTATGTATGTCATAAGAAAAATCATAAATTCAGCAATAATTGTTTTGTTTTTTTCTGATCAGAAAATTAGAATATTTGTCTTTTTCATCCCCATTGCAAGTTGGATTTGACTTACTGCTAGCATGAAAGAATAAACGTTTGTTTCATAAAGTCTTATTTTGTAGCCACATTTAAAGTATTTGCCTACAAGGTGTTATAGTACATTTTAGTAGACATTTATGTTATTTTTCAATTTATCATCTATTAAGAGTATATGTTGTACTTTTCATGTGAATCATGACAGTTAATGATAAGTGACAAATCTACAAGCTTTTAAGTGATTTGATGGGAATACCGGGCAAATGTAAATTCTCCAGTGGAACACGTTGTACAAATGTGGAACATTTTCTTGAATTCTTCATTATAGGGCAGCTTGGGTTATTAGAATCCAGAGTTATTTTGGCTAATCCAAGACAATTGACTGTCTCAATTAAGTATATTCATATATTTCCATTTCCTATATAACATGTCCATAAAAAAGATTAGCATTTACTTAATTGCCCAGTTTAATCATAAGTATTGTCTTTTATTATCTATATTTCTTTTATATCTTGATTTTTTTGTGTGCCTATCATGAGTGGAATCTATTAAATCTTAAAATCCACTGAGGTTTACAAGTCCTATTTTTATTGGTCTAAGGGTAGTACATAACCAAGAGGGAATACCTAATTAAATAAGTTGCCTATCCTTGAAATACTGAATAAAGATGACAATAGCAACAAAAGGTATAAAAATATTTTTAAAATTCTTCTTTCATTCCCACTTGCACCACTTTCCCTGCTTTAGGGCGGGCAACATTGTCTTTATCAAAAGAGATAGCTTTTGCAAAATAGTAAAGTCCTTTGAAAATTTGAAGAATATATATATATATATATATATGTATTTAATTGTTGTTTTTGTTATGACATGGTCCTGTCAGCATCAGCTGTCACATACAACTTTCAGTCTTGACCCAGCACATCTCTAACTCTTTAGTCCTAACTATTTCATCATGTTCCTGTTCTGGCTATGTCTGTCTTTTGTCATTTCCCAGAAGCTCTGGATTGCCTGTCATATCCAAGTCCAGTGCTGACTCTAGACTTAATAGCTATTTGTCTTGGAATGCTCTTGCAGCTCTCTCTTCTGTTTTCCATCGGTGACCCAATTTGCTTTGACGGCTGTCTAGCTTCATGCCTGAGCATAGTGCCGTGAATATGGCTCAGTGGGGGAAGTACCACATTTTAGAGAATACTGACTAGAGGCAAGTCCACAAATCATAATGTGCAAATATTAAAAAACACTGAACTTGTCCTGGGCAAGTTTTTCAATGCTCACAAAATGGAGATTTCTTTGTCAGTATAGGCAAATATTCTGGATGTTGCTGAATGTTTAAACAACCCCGACCCCCTTTCTCCTTTGATCCAGGATTGTCCTTTAAGTATACATGCTAACAATTTAGAGAAGGTTGTGGTCAATTATATTCCTTGAGATGGAAACAGGCTCCCTTTCTGAACCCCTATTTTTTGCTGCTTAAAATAGAAATTAATTTTGATTTTTAGAATTTTTTGAAATAGTGATTACTCTGTATAAAGTGGCACATAAATTTGAGAAGTAATCTGATGTTTACTCAATGTTCGGAAGCTCCTTCTTTTGTTAAGGAGTTACCTTCAGTTTTGTTTTGTTTTTTAAGGTTGGTAACAGGAGCAAGTTTATGAGATGCATAGCCCTGCAGTTTGTGGTCAGGCCAGCGATGCCACAGGAAAAAAAAAGAAAGGAGGAGGGAAGGAAGAAAGGAAGAGAAAGAAAGAAAGAAAGAAAGAAAGAAAGAAAGAAAGAAAGAAAGAAAGAAAGAAAGAAAGAAAGAAAGAAAGAAAGAAAGAAAGAAAGAAAGAAAGAAAGAAAGAAAGAAGTGAAGGAAAGAAGTGAAGGAAAGAAAGAAAGGCAGAAAGAATGAAAGGAGGGAAAGAAAGAAAAGAAGAAAGGAAGGAAGAAACAAAGAAAGAAAGACCAAGGACCAAATATAAACTTTGACTTTTTATATTGTTACTTTTTATGGTTGGACTGAATATTATTAATTGGTCACCAGGGATTTAATTTCTATATCCCAAAAATAAATTACTAAAGTAAAATGGAATTTATGGTAGTTTATTTTACAATAGAGGGAAGATATTAAGGAAGAGAGAAAAGGGGAGAGAGAGAGAGAGAGAGAGAGAGAGAGAGAGAGAGAGAGAGAGAGAGAGAGAGAGAGAGAGAGAGAGAGAAACAAAGACAGAGACAGCGACAGAGACAGAGACAGAGACAGAGTCAGAGACAGAGAAAAAGCTCCAGCTTCCTTTGATCCAGGTAGCAATTCTAAGGTACCAGCCAGAGGAAAGGAGTCTCAAGACAATGGGCCTTTCCTGGAGGCTGATGCCTCCAGAAGTCCAAGGAAGGAAGTCAGTCTTTACACTCACCACGTGTCAATTCAATCAGCAAGATTCTTTATCAGCCATCAACTCTAGCAGGGTCCAGTCTGAGTGTGTCTCTTTCAAACTCCAAGTGTCCTTCTTCACTCCAAGTGTCCCTCTTTGCTACAAGTCTTTGTGTGTGTGTGTGTCTTTTTCCACTTTTAAAGACATTTTTCTCTTGTGTCACTTCCCCTAAATTTTTATGTCTACCAATCATAGCTGACGCTCCACTCCAAGACTGCCCACTCTTTTGCACGTGGGTAACAGTCCTTCCACTCAGTGTATGAAATGGGTGTTCATACCTCTTTGTGGTTAAAATCCAAAATGGGTAGATCTCCATACTTAACTTTAAGTACTGTGCTTATGTTTTCAGGGATTAAAATCTAAAAATAGACAGGGGATTACAATTTAATCTTCACATTCAAGGAAAAGCTAAGTACCTTCATTGTTACAATAAGGGGAGAGCCAAATACAATCTTTACAATATGAGCCTAATCAAGCTTTACTTTCTTCATCTATATAAAGGAGTAACACACTATACTTCATAGGTATATTGTCAGAAGAATGCTTGATGATTCTTAAAACATGAAATAAGAATTATTTCCATATACTGATTTTATTGCTTTTATGATTGATTAGGTTTCTGTAGGACAAACACAGTATCTGAGGACTATTTATCATACAGAGGATAAAAGGGAAGCATGAAAGTTAGCAAAGCTTGGTTTCATGTTCTATCTCTGAGACATACTGGTTCTGTGACCCTGGGAAAATTAAAAAAAGAAAATCTCTCAGTACAGTAGTCAGTTCCTAGAGATTATCCATTGCAGATAACCATCCTGTTTTGGTGCAGGAGTTTCCATATCATGTGTAAAATGAATCAGCTAATAAGGAAATGGAAACACTGATTATTGAAAATTCAAAGATCATAATAAATAGTATATTTTAAAGGGACAGGAAGGGCCATTGAAGTATTTTTTTTTCAGAAGAAAGATTTTGTATCTGTAGGCAGAATAAAAGGAGGTGGGGATAAGAAAAAGAAATGAGAATGTTGGAGACATTTTTGGTGAGATTGGGAGGAATTCAAATCTATCAGGAAATAGGAAGAGGTAGAATTCAAAGCAAAATGCTAGGGTCTGTTTCTAAAATAGAGGAAGGACATGATTTTTTTCTGAAATTTTAGAACAGCATTAGACAACATGAGTTGGTGAAGTAAGAGATATCTGCTTAAATTGAAGGAGTAAAGGAGGGATTTGGGAAATTTGGAAACATTTGTCCACAAAAGTGAGCAGGGGAATTATGGAGGGAGAGCTAATATCACTGAGGGACAGCCAGGACGAATTTGTAGTTCAATTACATTAATTTTCATGGGACAATATTTTGTTAGTGTGAGACTTCCTTCAATAATACTCTACAGCTTAGAAACAGGAGCATATAAAGTGGACAATTGATGTGTTTTAGGATTGTGGATTTACATAGTGAACTTGATACAAAATTAAGGGGACAGGACAAGAAAGCCTAGCTGGGTGATTAAAGCTATACTGAAATAGAATCAATATTTTCTTCTAGGAGAAATATATTTTTAAAAGTGCCTGTGGCGAGGAACTGTTGTATATTTCCTCAATATTAAGCTTTTAAATCCTTTGAATCGCTTGTCCTGTCAGCTTTAGACATGTAAATAGCCAGTTGGAAATATTTTTGATGCTGAAAGGAGCTAATAGATCCCACATGCTGGGATGAACTATTGAGTCTTTGCATTATTTGTAGAGGGAATATTAAGTTGGAAGGCAGGGAACATGGATTCTAGTTCTAGTTCTGACACCAGGTAGCTGTGTAATCTTCAGCCATTCATTCGACCTTTCTAACCTTCACAATTTTCATCTTTAAGTTAATTAAATGAGAGATGGATTCAATTAAATGATTTCTAAAGTAAATTCCAGCTCTGTCCTTATATATATATATGTATATATATATATATTTTGATTCAGAAGGGTATGCTATATAAATGTAATTAGATGTCTAGGAAGAGGTTGTCTCGATCCTAAGGAACTACTATAATTGCTTGACATTTGTTATTGTTGTGTTCTTAAACAAGGCTTTGTTCATTTGGGAACTTCTAGAGTGGAAGCTAACTCCATCCAATAATGCAGATCTTCAACATCACCTGTAACTTAAAACAGTTATCTAAAGATTAGAAAGATGAGTTGAAATGATCACATTGTTTGAGAAGAAGAAGAAGGAGGAGGAGGAGGAAGAGGAGGAGGAGGAGGAGGAGGAGGAGGAGGAGGAGGAGGAGGAGGAGGAGGAGGAGGAGGAGGAGTAGGAGGAGGAGAAGGAGAAGGAGAAGGAGAAGGAGAAGGAGTAGGAGAAGGAGAAGGAGAAGGAGAAGGAGAAGGAGAAGAAAGAGAAGAAGAAGGAGAAGAAAGAGAAGGAGAAGGAGAAGGAGAAGGAGGAGGAGAAGAAGGAGAAGGAGAAGGAGAAGGAGGAGAAGGAGGAATTAATAATTACATTGAAGAAAATGACAATAATGAGACATCCTTTCAAAATCTATGCTATGCAGTCAAAGCAGTACTCAGGGGGATATTTATATCCCTGAATTCACATATTACTGAATTAGGGAAGGTAGAGATCAATGAACTGGGCATACAGATTAAAAAAGACACTAGAAAGTCAATAAACTAAAAATCCTGAGATAAAACTCAATTAGAGATCCTAAAAAATAAAAAGAGAAATTAATAAAATTGAAAGTCAAAGAACTATTGATTTAATAAATAAGACTAGAATCTGGTACTTTGAAAAAACAAATAAAATAGACAAAGTACTGGTCAGTCTAATTAAAAAAGGAAAGAAGAAAACCAAATTGACAGTATCCAAGATGAAAAGGGAGACCTCTCCTCTAATGAAGAGTAAATTGAGGCAATCATTAAAAACTATTATGCCCTATTGATGGCAATAAATATGGCAATCTAGGTGATATGTATGAATATTTACAAAAATATAAATTGCCTAGACTAACAGAGGAAGAAATAGATTACCTAAAAAGCCCCATATCAGAAAAAGAAATTGAAGAAGCCATCAAAAAAATCTCTAAGAAAAAATCCCCAGGATCAGATGTGTTCACAAATGAATTCCATCAAACATTCAAAGAAGAACTAATCCCAATATTACACAAATTATTTGACATAATACAGAAGGAATTCTACCAAATTCCTTTTATGACGCAAATATGGTACTGATTCCAAAGCCAGGCAACTCAAAAACAGAGAATGAAAACTATAGACCAATCTCCCTAATCAACATATATACAAAAATCTTAAATAGAATACTAGCAAAAAGACTCCAGCAAGTGATCACGAGGGCTATTCACTATGGATCAGATTGGATTTATACCAGGAATGCAAGGATGATTCAATATTAGGAAAACCATTCACATAATTGACCATATCAACAAGCAAAATGACAAAAATCACATGATTATCTCAACAGATACAGAAAAAGCCGTTGACAAAATACAACACTCATTCCTATTGGAAACACTAGAAAGTATAAGAATAGAAGGGCCTTTCCTAAAAATAATAAACAGCATATATCTAAAATCATCAGTAAACATCATCTGCAATGGGGATAAACAAGAAGCATTCACAATAAGATCAGGAGAGAAATAAGAATGCCCATTATCTCCTCTATTATTTAACATAATAGTAGAAACACTAGCAGTAGCAATTAGAGAAGAAAAAGAAATTGAAGGTTCAAAAATAGTCAATGAAGAGGCCAAGCTATCACTCTTTGCAGATGATATGATGGTCTACTTAAAGAATCCTAGAGAATCAACTATAAAGCTAGTGGAAATAATCAATAACTTTAGCAAAGTTGCAAGATACAAAATAAACCCACATAAGTCATCAACACTTCTATATATTCCCAACATATCTCAGTAGCAAAAATTAGAAAGAGAAATTCCATTTAAAATCACCCTAAACAATATAAAATATTTAGGAATCTATCTACCGAGAAAAATACAGGAACTATATGAACACAACCATAAAATACTCTCCACACAATTAAAACTAGTTCTAAATAATTGGAAAAACATGGATTGCTCATGGGTAGGATGAGCTAACATAATAAAAATGACAATCCTACCAAAATTAATTTACTTATTTAATGTCAAACTTATTGAACTACCAAGAAACTTTTTTACTGAATTAGAAAAAAAAACATAACAAAGTTCATTTGGAAGAACAAAAGATCTAGGATATCCAAGGAAATAATGAACAAAAATGTGAAGGTGGCATTGAAGTCCCAGATCTCAAAGTATACAATAAAGCAGTGGTCATCAAAACAATATGGTACTGGCTAAGAGACAGAAAGGAGAATCAGTCGAATAGGCTTGGGGTAAGTGACTTCAGCAAGATAGTCTATGATAATCCCAAAGATCCTAGCTTTTGGGACCAAAATCCACTATTTGATAAAAACTGCTCAGAAAATTGGAAGACAGTATGGCAGAGATTAGGTTTGGACCAACATCTCACACCATACACAAAGATAAACTCAGAATGGGTGAATGACTTGAATATAAAGAAGGTAACTATAAGTAAATTAGGTGAACACACAATAGTATACATGTCAGATCATTGGGAAAGGAATTAGAAAAAAATCACAAAATGTAAAATAAATAATTTTGAGTACCCTAAATTTAAAAGGTTTTGTATAAACAAAACCAATGCAACCAAATTAGAAGGGAAGTAACAAATTGGGAAAAAATCTTCATAACAAAAACCTCTGACAAAGGTCCAATTACTCAAATTTATAAAGTGCTAAATCAATTGTATAAAAAAATCAATCCATTCTCCAATTGAAAAATGGGCAAGGGACATGAATAGGCAATTTTCAGATAAAGAAATCAAAACTATTAATAAGCACATGAAAAACTGTTCTAAATCTCTTATAATCAGAGAGGTGCAAATAAAAACAACTCTGAGGTATTACCTCACACCTAGAAGATTGGCTAACATGACAGCAATGGAAAATAATGAATGCTAGAGGGGATGTGGCAAAGTTGGGACATTAATGCACTACTCCTGGAGTTGTGAATTGATCAAACCATTCTGGAGGGCAATTTGGAATTATGCCTAAAGGGTCATAATAGAGTGTCTGCCCTTTGATCCAGTCATAGAACTACTGGGTTTATGCCCCCAAAAGATAATGTACAAAATATTCATAGCTGTGCTCTTTGTGGTGGCAAAAATTTGGAAAATGAGGGGATGCCCTTCAATTGGGGAATGGTTAAACAAATTGTGGTATATGTTGGTGATGGAATACTATTGGGCTCAAAGAAACAATGAACTGGAGGTATTCCATTTGAATTGGAAAGACTTCCAAGAATTGATGCAGAGTGAGAGGAGCAGAAGCAGGTGAACATTGTAACAGAGACTTATAGGTTGTGGTACAATCAATTGTAATAGACTTATCCATTAGTGGCAATGCAGTGATCCAGAACAACCCAGAGGACTCTATGAGAAAGAACACTATCCACATCCAGATAAAAAACTGTGGGAGTAGAAACAGTGAAGAAAAACAACTGCTTGATTACATGGGTTGAGGGGATGTGGTTGGGGATGTAGACTCTAAATGAACAACATGGAAATAGATTCTGATCAAGTACACATGCTAAACTCAGTGGAATTGTGCATCAACTACCAGAAGGAGTGGGGAAGGGGAGGGAGGGAAAGAATATGATTCTTGTAACCAAGGAATAATGTTCTAAATTGACTAAATAAAATAAAAATAAAATAAAAAGGATTTCACCTCAAAAAAAAAAGAAAAAAGAAAGAGCCAGGAATATTTTTTAGGATGCCTATGATACCAGTTTCCCTACCCCCAAACAACTGTTTAATCACCATAATAAATTCTCTCCATCTAAACAAAAAAAAAGGAGGAGGAATAGGAGGTAAAGGAGGACAAAGACAAAGAGGGAGAAAGAATTTTAAAAATTGTTTTTAGAATAAGAAAGAACATTAAGGTCAGCTAGTATGATTTTCTACCTAGTGCAGAAATCTCTTTCCTCTCTTACAGATGGGCAACCAGTTTTTGTTGGATCAGATCTGGTTATAGAAATATCAAAATCTTGGTGTCAGTGGGGAGAAAGTTCCATTTTTGACTGATGTAATTGTGAGGTTCTATAATAGTTATACCCCCTTGAACAACACAAAGTCAAATACATCAATTACATTGTTAAAATATATCAAATCCTGCATTAAGTTCTTTCTAATATCTGAAAATAGCTGTAGTACATGTTATGAAACAACTATCCAATTTTCATTCACACTAATGAGTCTAATGCCTAGTGCTTGGGCACTATGCTTTTTTTTAGAATTCTTGAAGTAATTGTCATTTCTAAGATAAACATTCTAAGGAATATTTTCTAATGGTAAAACGTACAAGGACCTTGTAGTTGATTTAATTGGCTTTTAGAAAGGAGAATTTTTATCACCATGGTTGAAGGTGTTTCCATTGATACAAATTATTTCCCTCTAAACCACTCAAGTGTTTGTCAAACTCTCCTATCAGTATTCACAAAATCCAAAGAAAAGTGGGTTCAAGTTTAGAGAGCTCACATAGCAAAGTAGTAATTCAGAGCTCGTGGAAGTCTTTTTTTTGTTGGAGTCCTAGAAATCCTTTCTTTCTTCTAGTGGGCTCTTTGAAAAGCTCTTAATCAGTTCTCTCAGTTCACCACACACCAATTCCTCAATTCCAGCTAGCCAATGATTTTATTCATGGCCAAGTACTTTTGTCACTTTGAATAGATGCCTTTTTTACCTTAAAGAGTTCTTGCTTACATCCAGTGCATAATCTTTTTGTGTTCTCCCTTGGTACATGCCTTAGAGAGAATTTATCATCTTATCACTAACTTTAAGTGGAATTGGTAAATTTAACCAATGACTGAATTAATATTACATAATAATTTATTACATATATATATAAGAAACATATAATGTTTCTTGATTTTGTTTTCATTTATTTAGACCAAAATGCATCTCTGTTTTCACTTTTAACCACTGAACTATTATTGCACTTTTACCTTCTAAGGACATGATATATATTATATATATATTATATAGGTATATGTATAAAGATGTATATGCTAAGATGATCCCCGACGCTCTATGTTTTATCCCAGATGACTTTTTTCTGTATTGTCCCAACGCTGTCAGAGGACTCACATCCATTTGAGTGGTTCCTTGAAAGACCTTCAAAAGAACTTGGTCTGTTGATATAGTATTTGTTTTGTGACGGTAATTACATACTGCTTCATGTCTGGCATACTCATAATAATTTAATTTGATTTACTCACAGAATTGTACTGTGTAATTTTATTTGTCTCTTGTAGGCATAAGTGCTGATGGGGCGTTTTGGGATTCAGAAAAGTTTGGCAATAATTGAACAGCTTTAAGTAGAAGAGATATTTTGATTTCTCAGCTAATGGAAACCTAATTATGAACATCAGAAAGTTATTTTATGAATTGATAAGTAATTTATTTATAAAAAAATACCTTGCTTGTGTTTTGAGGCTTACAAATAGATTTAACTTACTATGTGAACTTTATATAAGAACTTATTTGTCACAAAAATAATGACCAAAATACCCTAAATCATTGACAAAGTATCAGATTTTTTATGTTGGGTGATATGGCAAAAGAATGGCTGTGCATTGCAGATGCATTTAGATAATGCATTAAAAGGACAAACTTACTTTCTGTCTTGGAATCAGTACTGTGTATTGATTACACGGCGGGAAAGCTGAAGGGGCTAGGCAGTGAGGGTTCAATGATTTTCCTGGGGTCACAAAATTAGGAAGTCTGTGAAGCCGCATCTGAGCCATCCAGCTACTTCCTAGATAATGCTTTAAGGTTTCAAAAGTACCATGTATGCATTGTCTCAGTAGACTTATAAAATTATACGAGTTTTATAAGAGACAGAAACCACACGCATTACTATACCTATTTCATTGATGCAGAAACTGAGGCAAAGAGAGAATAATGATTTTCCTGTGGTCCCAAAGCTAATACATATCTGCGATGGGATTTGAATTTGGGTTTCTCCTGACTTCTAATTCCATGACTCTTAAACTAAACTACTTCATCTTTCCACAGTATTTTTTTTCCCCAGGAGGCAATGATGACTAGAATTTATTACCATGTTAAAAAAAGCCTTCTACAGGAATCAAATATCTTTGAGTGTTACCCGAGTTTTATTAACAGTTGCATGGCAAGTCACTTAGTCTCTTTGAGGCTGTCTCTTCATCTATAAAATGAGGATAATAATTCTTGAATATCTACTTCAGTGGGCTGCTGTGAGGATCACATGCCATAATGTATGTAAAGCATTTTGTCAACCATAAAAAATTACTTTAAAGTCAATTTTTACTGTATATCACAAAATCCTCTATTCAAATAAGCTATTTGTCCTGATTACTGGCATTTGGGGGACAATTGTCACAAATTAGTCACGTTAGCAGTCTTTATGCATACATTAATTTGACTAAGTAAGTTTTAAAAAATAATGTGATCACCCATATTATTGTCAAAGAAGTGATAGCTCAGAAAGTTCCAGCAGGAATTTTATCGCATGTAGCAAGAGAAGAAAATATTTTTTTTTACAAAATTCTTCTTACCAAAAGAAATATAATTAAATTAATGACAAGAACAGAATTAAAAAGAAAATTTGAGCAGGTTTTTAAAAATCTCTTTTGGCTACTCATTTGTTCATTCATTCAGTAACATGTATTAAATATTTATTATATCCCAGGTGAAAGTTCATCTTATAGTTAAGCAGGGTTCAAGGTAAAGCACTGTCTCTGACACGTACCGAGTGTGAGTGAATTGCCTAGAGGAGTTGGTTAATGCTCATGATAACACTAAAATTTTAGGGCATTTTTGTAGGTTTTTATGGGTAAAGAAGCTTTCTTCTCTGGAAAACCCCCTTCACCAAGGAATTGCCTTCTTGGAACAATGAGACAACAATGATAAAAAGCTAAAAATGGAATTGTCCTTATGTTAAGGATGCAGAAGAATAGAGAGGATAAACTCTAACTTGCCCTATTTGGACATCACAAATCAGTGTAAAGCTCTGGTGTCCCCATCACTAGGTTCTTCTGGGTGTAAAATGAGTTCCTGCTGAGGAAGAACAACCTCCTAAAGCATTGCTAAAACATGGTTTGCTTCCATGATAAGCCAGGGGAAATATCATATTCCCAGACCTTGTTCTGAACAAGAGAAAAAAATGAGCTTTCTTTTTCCAGAAGTAATTTTTCTGACTCTGAACTGATGATGATATTTGCTGCTCACCTTTTGGCAGAGAGATGTTAGATTCACAATGCAGAATGTGAAAAGAAGTATTTCTGGACACAGTCGGTGAAATAATTTATTTTGCTTGATTATATTTATTTGTTACAAAGTATTTTTTTTCCAAATGGGATAGATTGAAGACAAAGAAGATAGACATAAAGATAGAATAGCCCCGAAATTGTCATCATTCTATATTTTTTACTAAAGAGAAAATATAAACAATACCAGAAATTAACTTCTACAAGCATATGTTTGACAGCTATAGGTTTAATATATAATTTTATTTGTGTATATAATATAATTAATATAATAACAATTATACAGCATGTACAATAATCCTTTTCTGTTCATGTGCATATAAAAGCTCAAACTTTTTAGTGTTTATATTCAGATTAAAAAATAAAATTAATAATAAAAATGCTGTAAACATTTTGTAGCAATGTCAGCCCAAGGTTTTAGTATATGCTTCTGCAGGACATATTTGTCTATGAATATTTGTAGTTTGTTGGTGTTCCCTCCATGAATTCAGTTCAGAGACCCCTCTGGAACATAGCAAGTTTTTTTGAGATTTCCTGTGATGAAATAATCATTACTCACTCACGGTCACCTTTCCAATTCTCTTTCCATTCTCAGACTGGTCCTTAGGCAACAGACACAGACTTCATCGCCAGACCTGTATGCAAAGCCTTGTCAGAGTGGCAGCACTTTCCAGGGATGGTGCTCTGGTGGCATAAGCTTTCGGTTGTTAACAGCAACTTTATGGAATAACAGACAGCTCAAGATACTTCCTTGACAGGACAGAAATGGAGTTCATTCTGTGTGATTTTACACCAACAAGAATCTGGTACATAGACCATATTTTCATAGGTTTTCTTTCAGACAGATTTAAAAATTAAAAGCATTGCTTTATGTGCTGAGTCTAGCCTTTTGATTAATGGAGAAGTTGGCATCTCTGTTAACAACCAGTCTTGGAATCCTTGGAGTGGGTCCACTTTTTGAAGCAATGTCCACCTGCTGGTAAAAAAAAAAAGATTATTCTAACCAAAACCAATTAAGATGAGCCTTAAAATAGAAAGTTATGACTGTAGATGCTAAGCAGATAAAGACATGTTATCCAGACTTCATTGACCTATCTCCTGATTCACACACTTCCCACCATGATAAACTACTTTTGTTTGAGATTCATTTACTCCAGAAACAGCTACTTCCTAAAGGGGCCTAGAAACATTGATTTTAATGGGATATTTAAGGTAATGATTTTAATAGATTTAAAATTTCAAGGGTTCAATGCAGTTGAATTCCAAGTGGTTTTTATTCCCTTTCCATTATATTCGGACAATTTATTTTTAATTTCTGGAACTCAATTGAAGATGCAAACTCTTGAATAAAATTTGCTTTATCATACCTTTCATTAAGACAAGGGACTTCCATGTTTTTTATCATTAGTTTGAAACAACAATGACTAGAAAAATAAAAAAAAGAATCACTTAGTCCTCAGGATTTATTTATTTATTTGTTTACAGATAAGTTGCCAAGATTGTATCTATTTTCTCTGCAAAAAGTTCTTTAGGGATTTTATCTTTAAATGGCTTATGTAACCATGAAAATATGGTTTGCCAAGACTCTGAATTGCCAAAACTGTAAAGGTTTCGGCCAAACTGTAAAGATAATTTTTAGTGTCTTGATTTAAAATCTAAAATTAAGTGGTCGCTATGGGAAAATCCCCAAGTCATCTGGGTTTTATGGAGATTTTAATTAATACAAATGAAGGAATTAAGGGAGAGAGAGAGAAAGAGAGAGAGAGAGAGAGAGAGAGAGAGAGAGAGAGAGAGAGAGAGAGAGAGAGAGAGAGAGAGAGAGAGAGAGAGAGAGAGAGAGAGAGAGAGAGAGAGAGAGAGAGAGAGAGAGAGAGAGAGAGAGAGAGAGAGAGAGAGAGAGAGAGAGAGAGAGAGAGAGAGAGAGAGAGAGAGAGAGAGAGAGAGAATAGTATTAAGGGCCTAGGCTTGGCCTAGGCCTGAGCCTAAGGGAGAGCAAGTCAGTCTTTATCACTCACCACAAGATTGTCTCAAGCAAGCTCCAGTCCTCCACTGAACTCCTGAACTCCTGAACTGAATTCAGAGCTCCAATTCAGCTTCCAAACTGAACTAAAAACAAACTGAACTGAATTCTCCTTTTAAAGAAATTTTCTCTTATGTCACCTCCCCTAAATTTTCACATCTACCAATCACAATAGATGATTTTTCCCAGGACCGCCCATTCCTAGCTCTCACTACTCTTTAGTTCTTACCTTCTCTGGGTAGATTATATCTTCTAAATACTTCACACCTCTTTTGTTAAGCTTGCGTTTTGTAAGTTGTTTGACCTTTTAGTGATTAATTTAACCTTTTATAGGTACTTAACACCCTTTTGTATTAGATCTATAAATAGACCACCTAGCTTAAGGTTTTTGCTTCACTGTAAGTATGTTAGTGACTTTCATTGTTCAATCAGGAGTTTACAACTTTATCTTCCCCTAAGGCACTGTCTGAGCAGGGTGGAGTAATTTTAAAAGTTCTCAATACATTCCTGACCAAGTACCTCCATTGTTAAAAATGGGGAATAGCTTAATCAAATCTTCTGAAGTAGAGTCTGAGCAGTTTTAAGGTTCACACTTATATATTGGAAACTCTTGGAAAGGGAAGATCTTATCCCAAAGTGCAGCTGTCCTAGGCCAAGCAGTAGGGTGGAGCTCTTACTATCAATTGAGAATATTGCTAATCAATGAAGAGGCAGCCTTAGTGTCCTTGAGCACTATTTTAGCTAAGATTTGATTAGCTTGATAGTTACATAACATGGGGATCAAATAGGTGAGACAAGAAAAGGAAATGCCAATATGAGTGATCAAGACTTTAGTAAAGAGAGAAAAGATGTCTTAGGAAATATTCAGAGGAAAAACCATAGTTTTGATTGTCTTTGAAATGACCTTTAGTGAAATTGGGACTACTAGTCATAGAGTTCTAAAACTTAAAAAAAGAATATTTTGTACTGGAGAATATTGGGACAAATTTACTTGAATATACAAAATAGAGCTGAGCATAGGGCCTGGCACATAGTAGACACATAAATATCAACTGAAATATGTAACACACTATAAAGCAATACCATACTTCATATTGCATTCTGACTGATGAGTTTATTTCAAATATGATGATAATAGAACAACTGATAAGAGAAAAATAATCATTACTAGCATAATAGTGGAATTCCTTGATTTAAGAATAAAAAGGAATAATATTTGAAAAATAATTTTAGTTCCTATCTTATATTTTGATGAGCCAAGCCATATTATTGTGGATTTTGATTCTGAAGATCTAGGTTTGAATCTTGGATCTGTTGTTTATTACCTGTGTAACTCAGTTACACAAGTCTGGGTTAATGCATATGATTTCTTTCAACTCTAAATTCCATGGAAATGTAGACATGTTGCTATAAACAGTGGCATCTTAGTTTTTCAGTCTTTAATTAAACTTTAGCTTTTCATTCCCCTCCTGTAAGACCCTGACCTCCACTACATACCTGCCAACATACACTGTCCTGTTTCCCCAAGACAAGGTGGTATAAAGAAAATTGTTCCCAGCTGGGTTGGCTAAAGTCATGATTGTAATGGAAGTCATTTTTCTTTGGCATCCCTGGCCCTTCCTTCTGTATCATTGCTCCCTTCTGGTTTCTCTCATACTTCTCTCCTTTGATCATCCTATAAAATTTTTCTCTTTAGAAGATTAAATTAGAGGGATGTGATCACTTTTGGAAAATTGTTTAGAATTTTAGCAACAGTGTTTAGAATGAATTAGAGTGGAGAGAGCAGATTGGAAAAATGCTTGGAAGGTTACTAACATAGATAGGAAGTGGATCCCTGACCTAAATTGTTAATTGCTACAATCCCAGCTATATGCTATTTCATGGAGCCAATGAGGAAAAGGGAGAAATAATGGAAAGGGGAGCAGCAATTGTAGAGGATAGCCTGACCTTGGGGGTTGGAGAAACAAGGTTGTCCCTAGAAAAGGAGCCTGGCAACAATGGAGCTCTAGGCGTGGGACTGGGTGATGGAGAAGGCCTGGGCTACATAGCATAGGGTAGTGGAGATCTGATGGCTGTGAGGCACAATGTAGTCCTGTTGCTACCCAGGGGGCATGATTCCATTGTGCCCACAAAAATCATGATTCTAGTGATAGCATTCTAAAACAGAGAGAAAGTCAGATGGTAGAGAAGTTGCTGAGACAAAATAAGTATGATTTGGATTGTGGTGAATTTTATTTCACCTTACTGCTGTTCTTAATATGAAAACATAGCTGCTAATAATGTCAGAGTGATCTATAGGCTCATTCATTCATCTCATATTAATATAGCATGGGGGACCATAATATAGTAGGAGACCAAAGATAACAGTAAGGGCATTGCATTTAAGGTGTTTACAATTTAGTTTAGACTAAATCAATTATCCCAAATCACATTACTCACTAATGAGACCAATAAATAACAACTCAATTCTCCTTTTAATGACTAGCTGGTCAGTGCTTTCCCTACTCTGCTTTACCAGTCTCTGACTTTGCTTGCTGAATAATGATACAGTTTCTTGGTCATTAGGCTAGAGGTCAGATGAACAATTTTCAGGAATTATTCTCACAGCGCTGTCTGTTAATGGTTGTGACTAAAAAGTTTTTGCTTAATTAGAACCACCCCATCTGTGCCTTTGGTCCTGCAACTGATTTTTATGATTTTATTATCTACATTGTTAATAATGAATACTGAATGCCTGTTATAAGTATGGAGCAAGAAGACTTAAAATGATTTTAATAGTAGCAACCAGCATTTCTCTATTTTTTAGGGTCTGCAAAGCACTTTAAGTACAATAGTTTATTTGAAATAATATATGGTCTCTGCCTTTGAGCACTTGGTTATAGTCCGGGACAACATCATCAGATAGATAGAAAGTAAATAAACATTTATTAACTTCTATGATATGCCAGGCTCTGTGCTAGGCTCTAGAACATAGTCATATAACACCATAAATTAGTGATCACTGAAGGCTAGGACTAATAATGCTTTGTGGAGGAGAGTAGAAGACCTAGATTTTGAAGAATGAATAGAATAGAGACAGGCAGGGATGTGGGTAAAAATGTTTCAGGTAGTTGACAAGACATATACAAGGATCAGAGGTGAGAATCTATTTGGATTTTTGGTTTACTAGACTGTAAACTTCTTTAGGATAGGGATCATGAATGAGACTTCATTGCAGCTTTCATAGCAAGTTCATAAAAAGATAATAGAAATATATCTTTCATTCAGTAGTTGTCTAGTCTTAAGCAGGAGCCTTTGCAGTCCCTCTGAATCAGCATTCAGTGCAACTGAATAACTTTTTTTTTGTAAGGCTGAGTTTTAAAATGGATATTTCATTTAGTTTCAACTTAAATAGCATGTTATTTTGTTAAGATATCTTTGTGGTGTCATAGGAATTTTTGTAAACCACAGCTTCAGAAACAAGACTATGTATAGGGCATTACTGACAGACTGAAAGACTTTGGAAAAGTACAAAGGAAACTAGAAGCAGTATGGCACTGTTGAGACCTTTACTTGATCCTTTACAATTATTGTGATTTTCTTCCTTTGCATAGTATGGTTACCTTTTGACATTCACTCTTGGAATAATATGACATTTCTCTTCTTGAAATGATAGAGTTTGGTATGGTCTAGGCCATAATCAGCTAGTAATGACAGACAAGGTTAACATGAATTTCATATTGTTTTTAAAAAGTTGGCCATTGAATGATCAGCCATAGTAGAATGATAAAGCAAAAATTATTTGTCAATTTCAATCTTGTTATGAAATTAACAAGTAAAAGTATTTTCATAAGAAAAGAAATCAAAACAAGGGTTTTGAATTTCTGCTGGAAAAGACAAATTATTTATAAATGTTTTTCTCATTGTTCAAAATCAAGCCATTTTAAATGTCTCCAAAAGACACCGTCAGATATAAAAATCCATGCATATGAGTAATTGTGGAGAGAGTTGAGTTTGTATTTTTTTAAAGTCTCTCTTCAAATAGGGAAACAATTTTCCTTGATGAATCATAGACGGGAAAATAAACAGTGAATTTCCACAGAAATATTGTTGCTGAATCCAACAATTTTTTCCTCTTTCTAACTCCAAAGGTTGACAGCTGTATTTGCAGAAAACAAATTGTTGCCAATTAATTTGATTTTAACAGAAAGAGCAAAATTCTCCAGTGTGAGTGAAGACTAATTTTTTTTTTCTATTGATTGCATTACATGCTTTGGGAGGGACTTTCAATTCACTAGAATTCCATTTAACAATATTAGAGTATAAAGGCCTTCCTGCGAGCATGTTGGCTCTATAAGGATAAGGACAATTTTTTATCTAAACGTTTTATCTATTTTCACAGTGTATGCAAAAGTCATTTAATAAATACTTAACAAATTGTAGGATCAGAAAATTTGAGATTTGGAAGAAAACTTAGAAACCATCTAAGTTCAAATCACACACAAAAAAGGATCCCAACTCCACTCAATAAAGACTCTACTTGAACACTTCCATTAAGGGGGAGCCCATCATCTCTCCAGATAGCCAATCCGACTTTTGGGTAGCTCACATCATTAGAAATATTCTCCTTAAATAGTGCTGCCTATAGCTCTTTGTTTTTATGTAATATAGTAATGAATCTGTAATATACTGTAAATAATATATAAGTAAAATTTTTAAAAGTAATAAAATGTAAAATAAGGATTCTATCCAGTGGCACTGATCATTATTTTTATGCTATGTGGCTGTTATCTATGTTCTATCTCAATCCTCCACAAATAATTCCCAACATGCAAAAATTTTCTTCTACTCAATTTTACATATTAGGAGTACAATACAATATCATTGTGAAACCCAATTTCTTGAGATAATATTTATAGACTGAAAATAGATTCAATTTGTTGTCATTATAGTTGTGGTAGTGGTGGTGATAGTGCCTATATACGTGCTTGTGTATATGTATTTTTGTTTTCAAGATTGGAGAATAATAAGGGGAGAGTAGGCAGGTGGATGTTTAGAAACTAGCTCTCTGGAAAAAAAATTTCATGACATTCTTTTAAATTTACTCTTTATTAGCATTTTCTCTATCATCTTCTTATATCTAGACAACGAACAAAAAATTAATCAAACCCTGATTTTTAAAGCTTGTTGATTTTTCAATGCTATCTCTAGTAGGGAGAGTGGAGGGAGGAAGGGAATTAACTGAATATTTTGGTGTAACAAATATTTTTTAATAATTAAATGATTACTCTGAAAAACAAACTATTGTTTTTCATGTTCCCGACAATCTGAGCATTCAACTAGGTTTATGCATAGATAACCAAAGTAAATCCATAGCCATTTGATAATTCTTCTCAAAACTTATACTAACTTATTAACATTATCTTTCAGAATTCTATAACATAATCAAGTAATAGAAAAATTAGAAACCATATAAGACAGAAATTGTAAACATTTGAGGTTTAGTCCTCAGTTCTTTCTTATATTTATAAGCTAAATCTGTATACCCTGTTTAATTGAAATCTGTCACATTTTATGGAAGTTATATATATATATATATATATATATATATATATATATATATATATTGAATTTTTTTGTTCTCATTTTGTTCCAAGAAGGCAGATGTGCTAATCACAAATGAACTTTAAGGTGTATCATTATTTACATATGCAATTTTCTCAAAATCAGTCTTCTTACCTGAAAACTTTATTGGAAACTACAGACAGTAAATGTTAAGAGGCTAAATTGAAAGATATTTCTCATTTCATTTAGTCAATCATTTATGATGGTCCATATTAAATCTACAGTAAAATTTTTGTTCAAGGGTATATCTCAGAACAGATTCCCCTTGAAAGGGTCACTTTCCTTCTGAATACTTTTTTACAAAATTATAATTTATTGAAATGAACACCAGGGATAATCCTTGTGAAAGAAGATAGATGGAAATCATAGTTTTGCATTTGGGAAGGTGTAGGAGATGGGAAATGTATGCAAGGGTTTAACCTGCAAAAAGTCTTTCTCGGTTTCAGACATGTAGTTACAACATCTGGACCTAGACAGTGGAAATTCATTAGTTCTCCATTTAGGTTATTATTATATAATTTCCAAATGTTGAACCATTAGACAGCACCTTTTATGCAAGATCCAATTGTGGAGCTAACCCTAGCAAAGAATTCAATTTTATAAGAAAATATACTCTCTTGGTTTGACTCAGTGAGTCATCCACCAAGATCAAAGCCATGATGCTAGCATCTTTTCACAAGTTGACCTATAGACTGAGAAGCCAAGAGTTCCTCCTGACTGGGTGTGGCGACTTAGGTGAAATAATGATGAATAGGAGACATCTTTCATATTCAACCTGCAGCACAGGTTTCACAAAATAAACTGCTCCCCTTGGCTGAGGCTTGGCTTTATTTTATGATCAAACATCTACTTTGCACATAGTTTCATTCTCAACATACATGGTTCCATAGAACCTAACAACAGACATGAAGCCTAAAGAGATAGTCAACAAAACATTGTTGCTAAGTGCAGGGTCAGAGGGTAGAATCAATATAATACAGATATCAGTTGAGGAATTCAGATCACACATTTGCCAGAAGTATTTATGCCTAGAAAATAGGGTCCTATCTAACTGGGTATATAAGAATCCTTAGGTTTAATTTTGTAAGTGGGATCTCCTGGTAATATTCTGGGGGGACAGAGTGGGACATCTGTATTAACCCTGCAGGCATGATGCACTCATATATTTTTCCTGAGCCTAAGTAAGAATAATAGTCATAGCAATTCTGATAATAAGGGGATGTTTATAAGGAAAGTCACTTAGAGGGGTTTCAGTGGATGTTTCCATCCTTCTGGGGGCTGCTTTGTAGTCCCTGGTTTCCATGTGTGACCATGTCAAACAACATGGTCTTTGATGTCTCCTGCTGTCCTCTTCCTTATATAGCTAGTTCATTATGTATGGATTATATCTGGGATTTTGCAAAACTTCAAGGAACTCCCCCCCTTTCACTTTCACTGTTTCTCTCTCTCTTTCTCTCTCTCTCTTACACACACACACACACACACACACACAAACACATACACACACACATACAAAATCCTACCTTTTCTCTTTCCTAAGATTCAATAAAATTTGCTTTAGTTACTATGTGATATGTTGTGATGTTCAAGTTTTAGTGGTTTTTTTTTATGATTCCCAAACGTAGACTTACTTTAATCAACAAAAAAACAAGGCAGTCACGTGTCATGGCTTGGCAGTCATGGAAAGTGGAGACTTGGGAGAGTTATTTGGAGATGCAGATGCTATAAAATGGAGGAGAAAGACTAGGTAATCTCTAAGTGCTTGGTTTGGTCTATAATTCTGTCAATAAGGAAACTGATCAGACCTTCCCTATTCTCCTCTCCTTTTAGTTCCTTCTGTCTGAAAATATCTTCCATGTATACTGTATATATCTTATTTTTCATATTGATTTATATATGGCCTCTGACATTAAAATATGATCTTACTGAGAACAGAGATATTAAAAAAAAAACATTCCTTGGATTTTCAGTGCTTAGTACAGCTTCTGTCATGTAGTAATGGCTTCATAAACACTTTCTTGTGGGCAGTTTAAATCTGATCTACCAAAATAGTAGAAAGAGTTTCTACACTTAAAATAAATTACAGATATTATAAGAATGGAAGAATATATCCATGATGTCCTTTCTTACTTCTTATGATTATAACCTCCTTGGGGTCAAGTATTATTCCTTATTTCATCCCTTTATTCCCCACCCCCATCCAGCACTGTGTCTAGGACACATGAGGTACTAAGTGATTTCATTGACTTGAAGTGAATTGAATTGACATAAAGTCACTGAACTTTAAAATGATCTGGTAGTAGTCCTTTATTTAAAGAAATCTTAACAGAAGTGATGACATTCACAACTGCTCCAACAACAATGCTCAGATCATCTATTTTATCATATGGGAAACTGACACCAAATAAATCTGCAGTTAGGATATTTCATTCTTAGCTCACTTAGATCCTGTCCCTGCTTTGAACAGGAAACTGTTGGCAGATGCAATAGGGAATACCTCACCAGAATCATTTGTTTAGGGTGTTCTTCATGACCACATGGCTCTATTGCCCTCTGCTGTAAGTAACTAGCATCAAAGCTAATGTGTCAAGGGCAATCTAATTCAATGACTGGCATAAAAAGGGATCAGGAATCTCCATGCTTGTGGATAACTCCTCCTGATTTCACAATTCCAAACTGAAAGAATTATTCATTTCTTGATGATGTGATGTTCTTAAAAAGTTTACTTAAAGGACTTCTGGATTCCTCCTTCATTTCAATAGGAAATCCATAAAAGTCTAAACAAAATAATTTCCCCGTGGTCAATACAGCCTTAGGGAATAAACCTTGAAGTGCTCATTTGGTTGAAATCTTGACCTTAATGACTCACAAATGCACTGCTCTTTCTCTCCATTTTCTACAACTTATATTACCCTTCTTTTAAATCAATTTCAATATAAGATTTTATATTAGAGTTACCTATATGTAACTTAGTGCTCACCAAATACACAATAACAGACTTAAATCTCAATGAGAGTAATAAGCACTTTTGACCTAAACTTTGTGAACTACTGTGAACTTTGTAAATTCCTTTTTAAATAAAATAACCCTTACTTTCCAACTAAGAATCAATGCTATATATTGGTTCTAAGGCTAAAGAGAAGAAAGGCTAGACAATGGTGATTAGGTGACTTGTCCAAAGTTACCTGGGGAAGTGTCTGAGGCCAAATTTCTGCCTAGGACCTTCCATTTTTAGTTCTAGTTTTCAATCCATTGAGTCAACCAGCTGCCCCCAATGTTGTAAAGTCTTGAGTCTGTGAATGTTCAGCAATCACTCAAGAATTTATTTACTCATCACTTTGTGCCAGACATTGTGTTAAAGGCTAGGAATAAAAGGACAAAATGAACCATCCCGAAATTCAAGGAGCTTACATTCTAATGGTTGAAATAATGAGTATACATAAAAGTAAAGGATTTGTGAGTGTTGCCCATGTAGGTTATGCACATATTTACCTGGGTTTGTCTAAATGGGGTTTATTTTGCTAAATATCTTGGGAATCTTACCTTCTCTTCAAGAAAACCTTTGATTCTTGCCTGAAGGAGAGAAGGAGGAATGTCCCTAAGACTGGGCATTTTGCTCTGCTCAGAAAGGAGAATTATATCTTCCTAGATTTATATCTTTCTGCTCCCTGAAATATCATCAAGTAAGGGGAAATATTTTTCCTTAGGTTCAATATGCTTTCCTTGTCATTATCCCTTAAAAAGGAAAAGGTACACAAAGCTTATATTAAAAAGTTAAACTGCTTCTTACAAAATGGTAGTACAAAAGAATATCACAAATTTTGCATAACTTAAGCCATTTATCCAAGGACACAATAAACAACAAAAGTTATGCGGATTTGAATATATCAGAAAATAGAGTGTATGTATTTTCCCATTGGGAAGGAGATACCTCAGCTCAAGCAAGCATGTGCCCCCAATCTCACCAAATGAGGAATTCTCTGAAGTCTCTAGAGAGGCAGGCTGGAAACCAGAGGCATGGTGGGCAATGAATTTTCCTTACTTTTCTTCCAATATCTTCTTTCACTCTTTCCTCAAAGAGGATCTGGAAACTTGTGTGTCCTCTTTCATTGCAGGACAGAATTAAAATATCTTTCTTCTTCCAAGATCTCATGCCACTTCCGTTCTTCATATATAACCATAGATACACAAATACTCAAGACCTGATCACCAAATTACTAAAGTAAATATTCCCTATTGTACTAGTGGGGAATTAAGAACCAAAGTTTTGACAGGTAATTGAGGGAGAGGGAACAGATAGAGAGGAACATCACTTCTCCCTCTCCCCAGGTGGAGAGGTCTGGAAAAATGGAGTCAGATCTAACACATAGCTGAAAGGTAAGAGAAGAATCCCCTTCAGTCTCTTTTCCTGTGGTTTATTGTATCTGTGATTCCTCTCTTAGTACATTTAAGATGTCTGAGTTCTCAGTAAGTTGAAAATATGGATTTATTAGGTAAGGGGTTGGGTATAATAAATCAGGAAAGAGGAAATATGAAGCCCCTGAACTGTCTTCCTCCTATAGTCTTCTTCAGGGGTTTGAGGCTCAAGTCTAGGGACTAACTACCAGAAAATCTTAATATTTTTGTAGGTTCAAGATGATGGTATTTCTTGACACAGAGATATAAGTTTGAAGGAGGCTTTGAAGGATAGGCTAGCCTTCCTTCTCTAGCCAACCACAGAAGGACAGATGATCAGTTTGGATCTTTTTCTGCACAACAAAATGATGTGAGGCTAAGTAGGCTCAGTGAGGATTCTGCTCCTTCCCTCTTCAATTCCAAAGGGAAGAACTACACTCCAACTGCTCAGTTCCTGCTTTTCTTAGCTGGGAGGTTCCATTCCCATCCCCCATTGTTAGCCAGAATTCTACCTCCTATTTCCATGAGATATCACTGTCATCCAGTCCTTGCAATTTCAGCATTTCTCTCTTCCACAGTATATACCTAATGTATGTAAGGTGATTATTAGATGAAGAATCCTAGTCAAGAGAGGAAGAGCTCAGGGGAAGTTGAAATAAAGGTGAATCTTGAAGGAAACCAAAGATTTCAAGAGGTAGAAGTGAGCAGGTTGTTCCTTCTAGTCTTGAAGAACAGAAAGTATGAAAGTCCCAAACTTGAATTAGAGGATCTTTTTTATATAATAGCAAACAAGCTGATATGACTGAAACACAGAATGAAAGGAGGACAATAATGTATAAGAAGAATAATCCCAGTTAGGAAGAGATCAGATTGTGATGAATTTTTAAATGACAAACATGACATTTGAAATAAGAGTTAATAGGGGGTCAGCTGGGTGACTCAGTGGATTGAGAGCCAGTCCTAGAGACGGGAGGTCCTAGGTTCAAATTTGGCCTCAGACACTTCCCAGCTGTGTGACCTTGGGCAAGTCACTTGACCCCCATTACCTAGCCCTTACCACTCTTCTGCCTTGGAGCCAATACACAGTATTGACACCAAGACAAAAGGTAAGGGTTTTAAAAAAAAGAGTTAATAGGAAGTCACTTACTTTATTGATCAGAAGAGTGATATTATCAGATATGAGCTTTAGGAAAATTCTTTGGCCACTCTATAGCAGAGAGAGATTGATGTTAGTGTAGGGCTTGGGTCAAGGAGTACAATTAGGATTTTCAAGGATGAGGTAATAACTTCTTATATTAGAATGATGTCCATACAAGGAGAAAAGAGGGGACACATACTCAGATGTTTTCTAAATAAAAAAGACAGGATTTGGCGACTAATTAGAAATATGAGGTTAATGAAAAAGCAGAAAGTTTTGGCTTAGTGTACTGAGGTGGGGAGAAGGGCTACATGCATCTACAATCACATGCACATGCAGAAATACACATAGACAAATGCCCACATTCAATCACCTAAAGTACCTATAAGGAAAATAAAAGAACAGAAAACAATAAGATTATGAATCTAGGTGCCTAGACAGTGGGTATAATTCTCTAAAATGATAAGGAAGTCCAAAATTAGAATGCTTCTAAGGGAAATGATAAAAAAAAAGTTCTGTTTTGGATGTAATGAATTAGAGATACTTATGGAACTTTCAGATGGAAATGTCTAGTAAGTAACTCATGGTATAATATTGGAGCTCAGAATAGAGACATCACTACTTATATAGATCTGGGAGTGATATACATAAATATGATAACTTGACCTTTGGGATATAGTAAGAATGCAAAGTGAAAGGTTGTGGAACCAAGATGGAGGAGTAACTAGGGGAACAGAATCATTTCACCACCAAAAAATTATCTTTGTCCAAGAGTAAAATACCACCATAAAATGAATACAGGAGAGAAAGAACCAACAAGGAGACAGAGTGAAACAGCCTTCAAAAAAAGAAAAATATAACATGTAGGTAAAGACCATCTGGGGAACTGAGGTGAGAGGGGAGCAGAGCTAGCAGGAGGCATAGCAGCAAATGAAGAGCAAGATAAGAGCAAATTGTTCCATTCCCACATTTACTCTCATAGGCTCCAAACTTAAGCCCTACCTAACAGGAGGACCCTGAGATACTGTAGGGGAAAATAGTGATCCTAGCTAATTCATACCCCTTTAAATTTCAAACCTTTGTAGAAGCCCAGAGTCCTAGCCCAGGGAAATCTGTGCTGAAGGGGGCTGATCTATGTGGGCCCAGAGCAAAGCCAGGAATCCCATTCTGGGCTTAAAATGAGGACATCTCACTATTTGGAGTGAGGACACAGTTCTCAAGGAGAGCCTCCCCAGGATCTTTTTGCCCATAATTAAGGGTGGAGCTCCAGGACAGGGCAATCAGGGGTATGCCTAATTGAATCAAGAACACCTTGAGACCAAAAACTTGAGCCTAAGCCTTGGGCTAGAATTTGATTAGTCCCTGACCTGATCAAGTTCAGACTGAGATTAGCTTACACCCAAGCCTGAGGAAAGTCATTAAGCTATGAGAATCTCAAGGTTCAATTTAATCAGCCTGGGGATGGAGATCTCCAAGCTCTCAGCCCTCAGACTATCTGGTAAACTTGTAACAATCAAAAAATTAGCTGAAAATAGCATCAAGGAAGGACTGAAGTTTAAGGGGGTTCTCCAACTTCTTAGAAAACAGAGCCTACATATAATTAGATAAGAAAAATGAGCAAACAACCAAAAAAGCACCTAACTCCAAAGATTTTTTATGGAGACAAAGAGCAAGGTGCAGACACAAAAAGGGGCAGTGAAAGCAAGGATACACATGCAAAGTCCAAAAGAAAAATATGGATTTAACACAGATTCTGGAAGAGCTCAAGAAGACTTCATAAACCAATTAAGAGAGGTAGAGAAAAAGTGGGGAAGAAAAATGAAAGTGATTCAAGAAGAAAGGAATGTAATGCAAGAAGAAATAAAAGTGATGCAAGAAGAAATGGGCCATTTGAAAAAGGGGAACCAAAAACTGACAGAGGAAAACTGGGCCTTAAACATCAGAATTGATCATTTAGAAACTAATGATTTCATGAGAAAGAAAGAAACAATAAAGCAGAATCAATAGAATGAAAAAATAGAGGAAAATATTAAATATCTTATTGAAAAAAAAAAACAACTGACCTAGATAAAAGATCTAGGAGAGACAATTTAAGAAACTTGAATATGAAAATAAAATTGAAATTGAAAGAATTCACAGATTGCCTCCTGAAAGAAATCCTCATTTGACAAATTCTAGGAATGTAATAGAGAAATTCAAGAGCCACCAAGTCAAGGAAAATATACTTCAAGCAGCCAGAAAGAAACCATTCTAATACCATGTAGCTACAATCAGGATCACCTAGGACTAAGTGGTGTCTACATTAAAAGATCATGAGGCATGAATTATGATATTTAAGCAGGCAAAAGATTTGGGTTTACAACCCAGGGTCACCTATTCAGCAAAACTGAGTATACTCTTTCAGGGGAAAAAATGGTAATTCAATAAAATAGAAGATTTCCAAGCATTCCTGAGGAATAAGCCAGACTTAACAAAAAACTTGAAGGCCAAATACAAGACACAAAAGATGGTAAATAAGGTAAATAAGAAAGAGAAAATTTAAGGATCTCATTAAGGTAAAACTGTTTATATGTCTACATGGAAAGATTTCTGAAATTCTCAAAAATTACTCTCAATAGTAGAGAAGATAGAAGGAATTGACTCAGAAAGAGGGTAGAAAAATAAACTGATTATGATATGATATATGTGATGATATATGATATAATTTATATGTAAATGAGATGATAGAGAGCAATAGGTATTATGATTTGGTATGTATGCATACAAATTATGTAAAAGTCAATCAAGGACTGAAAGAGAGGATTGCACTGAGAGAAAAGGGAAGGGAGAGATAGAATGAGGAAAATTATATAACATAAAGAGGCAAGAAAAATCAATCCAGTGATGGGAGGATAAGGGTGGTAACAGGCAATGCTTAAACTTTACTCTCATTATAATTGTCTCAGAGAGGGGAAAACAAGTATACTCAATGGGGTATAGAATTCTATCACCTTACAGAGAAATAAAAGGGAAACAAGACAAGGGAAGGGGGGGTAATTGAAGACAGAGGGAACTGGGGGGGTGACAAAGAGGAAAATACTGGTGAGGAAGAACAGAGTGAGAAGGAAAAGAGCAGGATCTATAGGGAATAATACTACAGATGGCAATACAAAGTTACAAATCATAACATTTAATGTGAATGGGATGAACTCACCCATTAAATGGAAGTGGGTAGCAGAGTGGATTAAAAACCAAAATCCCATTATATTTTGTTTAAACAATTGGAAAAAAAATTAAGTGTTCCTGGGTAGGATGAACTAATATAATAAAAATCCTACTAGCAGCAATGTAATGACTCAGGACCTTTCAGAGGAACTTATGAGAAAGAATGTTATCCACATACAGAGAAAGAATTGCAGAAGAAGCAGAAATGCAAAAGAAAAACATGTGATTAATCATGTAGTTTGCTAGGGATATGATTGGGGTTTTGATCTTAAAGGATCACTCTACTGCAAATTTGAATAACAAGGAAATAGGTTTTGAACAATGATTCATGTACAACCCAGTAAAACTGGTCGTCAGCAATGATAGTGAGGAGGAAAGAGTGGGGGGGGGGTAGGGAATCATGAATCATGTAACAATTGAAAAATATTCTAAAAAATAAAAAAGAAATGTATATGAAATACAAGTCCACTACTGGTAGATCTAATCAATTGGGTCCAAAATATTCATCTATAGTGTACCCCATGTGTCATCAATTTGTTTATATCCTTTGTAAGGGGTAAAAATGTGAGAGGTTTTTAAAAAAAGGTTGGACTGGATTATTTAAGAATAGGATGGCCAGGAATTTAATTAATTCCAAAATGATTTATTTTACCAATTTACTTATAAAATATAGAAAGAGTGAAAGTAAGAAAAATCAGAGAGAGGATAGGGTAAGATATCTAGGCTACACACTAAGTATTTTGCTCCTGCTCTGGCTCAACCCAGGCAGGGCTAGTTAGTCCTTACCCAGAGGTACGTTGGCCTAGAGCTGGGGACTTGGGAATGCAGGAAGCCTATCTCAAGAGGGTAGGTCTCTCTTGAGGCTAGTCCTTTCAGAAAATCCAAGGAAAGGGAGTCAGCTTTTCACTCACCACATGTCAGTCCAAAGGGAAACAGTCTGAGATCTTAAGCCCAAGCTTCACCAAAGTCAAGTCAAAGATGAAAGGCCAAAGAGAGCTCACAGGAAGTTCTTGGCATTTTTAAAGATCAATTCTTTTTGTCACTTCCTGTGACTTTCTTCCATTTGACATGTACCAATTACAGCTAAAGCTCGATTAGGACTGCCCAGGGGGCAGTCAATTGATTCTGATTTGTCACCCACTATCACATATGTGGGTCACAAACCTCCCCTACTCAAGTATGAGTGGGGTGTATCAACTTTTGGTGATTCAATCTAAAGATGGGCAGGGGAGAATTAATTTAATCTTCACATCTTTAACCTCTTAAGGACATTAATAAAGAATAATAAAGGCAGAACTTTTTGTTGTGGCAAAAAAGAAAAACAAAAGATCATAAAGTGAATAAGTCTGGTGAGCAAAGAGAAAAAGGACCCAGGAGAGAGCCTTTGGATGCAATTGTATTTAAAGGGATATCATGTAAATAATTAATCTGTAGAAAGGATAAGAATTAAAAAGTAACAATAAGACTCACAGAAGAACCAAGCAAGAGAATCTGATCAGGAAAGAAGCTTCAAATACTGTAGAGGTCAAGGAGGATGAAGTTTGATGAGAGTGCATTTGATTTGTCAATTAAGACATCATTAATAACTGTAGAGAGTAATTTCATTTGAGTGATAAAACAGATTGCAGCAGGATAAAGAGGGGAATTAGAAGGGATGAGGTGGATGCCTTTCTGTACATGGCTTTTTCTTTTTTTCCTTTTTTTTAAACCCTTACCTTCCATCTTAGAATAAATACTGTGTGTTGGTTCCAAGGCAGAAGAGTAGGAAGGGCCAGGCAATGGGAGTTAAGTGACTTGCCCAGGGTCACACAGCTGAGAAGTGTCTGAGGCTAGATTTGAACCTAGGAATTCCCATCTCTAGGCTTGGCTCTCAATCCACTGGGCTAACCAGCTGTCCCCATACATGGTTTTTTCAAAAAGTTTGAGAATAGAGAAATATAGAAATATAGCAGAAATAGTAATATCCAATGATGGGATTTTCATAAGTATAGCAGAGACAAGTATTTTTGAAGATAGCAAAGAAGGGGCAGATGAAAAGGGATAGAAGAACAGATAAAAAACGGAGATGGTAGTGAAGACAAACTGTCTTCTTGTATTCTTATATTGTCTTTTTGTATTCCAAATCATCTATTATGTTAGCTATTCTTCCCAGGTTTGGGACTTCTGCCATATTTAATCAAATTCAATCATAACACCATACATGCCTTTAGAAACATCATTGAAAGATTGCTTTATTGCAAAAAATGAATAATATGGAAATAGGTAAAAGTGATAACATTTTTATAACTCAGTGGAAGTGCTTATTGAATTTGGAGGGGGAGGGAAGAGGGGAAGGAAAGAAAATTAAATATGTAAACATGGAAAATATTTTAAATTGTTTTAAGAAATGAAAAAAATAGAAACCTCATTAATAAAAATCACAGTTCTTAACCCTCTAATCCTGCCCCTTCCTTACTCTATCAAACCTCTCAAAAATCTCTTATAATATTCTCATTTATCCATAAATAAGATATAGGTAGGCAGAATCACAATTGAGGTTACCTGAACAATTTATGCTATTTTAATACAACAATTTAAAGGAGTTGATTTTTTTAATGTTTCAAAAAATGGAACCCCTAACCAAGAAAAAAAAACAAACCAAAAATAAATCAAAGATTCCAATCTGCTCTAAACACAGCTTCAACCTAGATTGAAAGAAATTAAATGAATTCACATAATTTTCTCTCTATTGTGGAGATTTCAAAGGCCTTCAATCAGTAGTTAAAATAATTACTAAACTCCAGGCAAAGGCCAAAGCAGAAAAAGGAGATTGTGTTATCTGTGCAGCTGTCTGTAGTGGTGAGTTCCTAGGGGATGACATCTGTATGTAAAGGTAGGATGCTGGCCTGGAGAAAAACATTTACAGTCTAAATAAATGGACATGTCCTTGCCTAGCAACAAAAACAAATTCAAAAAACCATTCTGGGCTGAAGTGCCCTTTACAGGAGAGTGGCTGCCCTGGGAATATTAAGCAGATCTAAGCATTCAACTAAAGGCACTGAGATGTAACCATATACATGTGGTTCAGGAAGCTACGGCAATATACATTTATTCATGGTCCCATATCAGGGATGACCTCATGTAGGAAATAAAACCTTTCAGTTTTCCAAGAAATTCTCAACATCAATGCTGTCCAACTTAAATAGAAATTCGGCTTCTAACCCTTTGGCCCATATATTGACTTAATTTTAAAATGTAATGTTATCTATGCTTTCTTCAATTTTGTTGGGAATTCCCCAATTATATGTTAAAATAGTATGGGCTGTTTTTGAGAGTGTTTCAGTCCTTACACCTCTGCCCTATGGACTCTCAAGAGGTAGAAAACTTACCAGAACTCCCTTGGTAGAGAAAGTTTCCTTGCCAGACGGTTCCTAAACCAATGAAATCACTTATCAGGACCAATAGAAGACAGTATTCATTTACAAATTCCAAGTCCATTGCCAAAGTTTATATCTCTTATCTATATCTATATATCTATATCTAAAGAAGCCATTGTTTGGGGGGAAACCTTGGAACACTTTTCAGGCTTGATATTAGCTGCATTTTGTATTTCATAGTTTGACTATGAGTTCCCTTTCCTCCCGGTCTTCTAGGTGGAACAAACAGGAGTTCATATGAGTTCCTGAAGACTCCAGCTGTGTGAGACTGATGAAGCTCCATTAGAATTTACAAACTGCTTTGTGAGCAAAACTCTATAAACACCTACGATAAGGGTGTATAACAGATGGCTTTGGAGTCAATTTCTTGTTGCATAGTGCATAGCTTTCAGAGAAGGGGAAGATTAAAAAAAATCTCCTTTGTTATTTTGTTTTACAGAATCATAGACTGAGAAGGGATTATGGGATCTCAATTAGTCTAGCTGTCTACTACCATGATTTTACCTTAATCCTCAAAAGCTTTGAGGCATTTTTCAGTCTATGTGAAGTGACAATAATAGTAATAGATGGCAGTTATGGTGCTTTATGATTTACCATGTGTTTTACATATATTATTTTTTCTTTATTAATTAATTAATTTAGAATATTTCTTCATGGTTACATGATTCACAACCTTCCTCCTCCCTTTCTCCCCATCTCAGAACTGACAAGTAATTCTACTTATATATGTATCACTGTTCAAAACCAATTTCCATATTATTCATATTTGCAATAGAGTGATCTTTTAAAGCCAAAACCCAAATCATATACCAATTGAACTATGTGATCAGTCTATAGTTTTCTTCTACATTTTTTCTTCCACAGTTTTTTCTCTAGATGTGGACAGTGTTCTTTCTCATAAGTCCCTCAGAATTGTCCTAGATCATTGCATTGCTGCTATTAGCAAAATCTATTACATTTGATCATCACACAATGTTTCAGTTACTGTGTACAATGTTCTCTTTGTTCTGCCTCTCTCTCTGCAACAGTTCATGGAGGTCTTTCCAGTTCTTATAGAAATCCATTAATTCACTATTTCTTATAGCATAATAGCATTACATCAACATCATATACCAATTTTTTCAGTCATTCCCCAATTAAGGGACAACCCCTCATTTTCCAATTTTTTGCCACTCTAAAAAGTGGGTCTATAAATATTTTTGTACAAATATTTTTCCTTATTATCTCTTTGGGGTACAAACCCAGCAGTGGTATGACTGGATCAAAGGGCATGCAGTCTTTTGAAGCCCTTTCAGCATAATTCCAAATTGCCTTCCAGAATGGTTAGATTAATTCACAATTCCACCTCCAATGCATTAGTGTCCCAATTTTGCCACATCCCCTCCAACATTTATTATTTTTCTTTGCTGCCATATTTAGATTTTCTCAAAGGCTTTTTCTGCATCTATGGAGATAATCATGTGATTTTGGTTATTTTGGTTATTGACATGGTCAATTATGTGGGTAGTTTTACTACTATTAAACCATTCTTGTATTCCTGGCATGAATTCCATCTGGTCATAGTGAATAATCCTTATAATAACTTGATATTGTTTTTATGCTAGTATTTTATTTAAGATTTTTGCATCTAAGTTAATTAAGGTGATTGATCTGTAGTTTTCTTTCTCTGTTTTTGGTTTGCCTGGCTTTGGAATCAGTGCCATATTTGTGTCATAAAAAGAATTTTGTAAGACTCTTTCTTTGCTTATTTTGTCAAACAATTTGTCTAGTGTTGGGATCAGTTATTCTTTAAATGTTATATAGAATTTACTTGTGAATCTATCTGAACATGGAAATTTTTTCTTAGGGAGTTCCTTGATGCCTTGTTCAATATCTATTTTTTCTGAGATGGGATTATTTAAGTATTCTATTTCTCTTTTTTTAATTTAGGCAGTTTATATTTTTTAAATATTCACCCAATTGCACCTAGATTGTCATATTTACTGCCATATAATTGGGCAAAATAATTCTTAATAATTACCTTAATATCCTTTTCATTAGAGGTAATATCACCCTTTTCATCTTTGATAATGTTAATTTGCTTCTCTTCTTCCTTTTTTTATTAGGATAACAGAACTTCATCTATTTTATTCATTTTTTTCAATGTACCAGATCCTAGTCTTATTTATTCATTCAATAGTTCTTTTACTTTCAATTTTATTAACTTTTCTTTGATTTTTAGTATTTCCAGGTTGGTTTCTATCTGGGGATTTTTAATTTGTTCTCTTTCTAGTTTTTCAAGTTGCATGCCCAATTCAATGATCTCCTATTTCTCTATTTTGTTGATATAGGCACTTAGGAAAATAAATGTTTCCCTGAATACTGCTTTGACTGTATCCCATATATTTTGATATGTTGTTTACTCATTGTCATTGTCTTCAGTGAAATCAGTAATTGTTTCTATTATTTGTTTTTTGACCCTCCAATTTTGAAGATTAATAAGTTTCCCATTAATTTTAAATTTACCTCTCCACGAGCCTTTATTAATTATGATTTTTATTGCATTATGTAGAAATAGAGATTTTAACCCCTGACTTCAATCCCCAGAAGTCCTTGGAAGTTCCCAGAATTCCCTGTAGTCTCACCTCAGTGTGAGATCACAAATTATTATTTAAAGGGGCTCTCCACCTACTGGCGCTCTCTCTCCCTGCTTACACTTGCAAGCACACACATCACTCAAGATGTAGAGTAAGTGAAATTGAATGGGCCTTTCTTCCCTCCTAGGAACTTGCTTTCTTATTTTGTATTTTTTTATTTCTTAATCTTTAATAAACCTCTAAAAATATAATACTTTTAGCAGAGAAACTAATTTTAATCTGAACAGTTCGGCGACAAAAAGGGACAAAAATCTCTCAATTTTTTTTTTTTTAGAGATAGCCTAAATAATGATGTCTAAGCCACGTTTCTCCAAGGCTTTTTAGCAAGCCTCTTGACTCATCTCACTCCCAGCTCCTGGCCCTGCTTGCCTGTGTTCCTGCCTGCAGCCATCTGCTTTGGAAATGGTCCCGGCCCTGCCCACCCCGGTGGTCTCTCTCACTCACCTGGCCCAGCTGATCACCCAGACTGCTGGTTGCAGATCCAATTTCTTCAGGACCAAAGATGGTAAGAAAAAAACGGGGATGATTTATCCTTAGGCTACGATTAGCCTCCATATGGCCTGGGGGCAGGGAATCATGGGGAGGGGGGAAAGAGGAGAAGGAAGAGACTTTTGAACTTTAAGCATGGCTACTTTAAGAGGATATCTTTTGACTGTATTGATACTTTCATTTATCTCACCTGAGTGCCAGGGGAAACATTCAGCTCCCTACAACTCTTTAGCCAAATTTGAGATTCCTCACTATGGGGAGGAAACTTAGTGGCTCAGTGGCTTGAGAGCCAAGTCTAGAGATGGGAGGTCCTTGGTTTAAATCTGGCCTCAGATACTTCATGGCAGTGTGGCCCTGGAAAGGTCATTTAATCTCCATTGCCTACCACTCACCAATCTTCTGCCTTCTGACAATAGGTATCTAAATGGATAAAAAACCAAGGAACTTTAAAGAGACTGGAGATTATATTTTTAAGGCATTTCAGACTCGAATGTTTTATAAAAATCTCTGTATTCTATTGCATTTGCTGATTGTTTTGTTTAAGGTTTAACTTTGTGATTTTAAGTTCATATATTACTACATTCAGTACTATTTTGTTACACTGAATCAGTTTAATGTACTGGGTTTTAACTACTATTATATTCTGTTGCTTTTCCCCATAATCATACTGAACAAACATTATTGAGTAGGCCTATATAAAAATAGCTTTTCTATTTTTGACTTTGTAAATTGTCACATAGAGGATAGATGGACTCCATCAGAAAATTGCTACAACAACCTTTGGAAAATTTAATGAGCTAACTATCTCAAACTGATTTTAAGGGTTCTTTAGAAATGATTTTTAGAATTTTTCTTAACAATCTCTGGTCATTTTTCCTGCCCCTAACATGAGGTAAGGACCATTTTAGTAGCTCAAGTGAAATGCAATTATAAACCCCAACTCCCACATTTATAAAAATGTGAATGGAAGTTGGGAAGTTAATCTCAGGGCATATAGAACCCCTAGAAGCCTCCCACAAAAAAAGGAAGCATCTCTCATTTATACTCTTAAGCTCACTACTTTACTTCCACCAGAATGATATCTAGAATTCTTGATGATGTTCAAAACCCAAAATAAGTTTTACTTTGTTTAAAAATATGTTTACCAAGGTTGAAAAATTTGCTATGTTTGTAAAAATTGTAACAAATATCCATCAGTTCATAGGCTTTAAAAATGCCATACAGCAACTCATGTGTAAAAAATGATAGTGGGTTTGTTTGTTATTGTAATTAACTGGACTATTGAGAATTTTGGGGATATTGATTCCTACATAATTATACTACTGTTCTTTATATAAAAAATGTTACCTTGTGAAATTCATTTGTTTGTACTCACAGTGGATCATGGCCAGATATGAAGAGGAAATGGATCTCATTTTTGGTGAGAAAGTCTTGTATTCTATATTTTCTTAGCTGACACAATGTGTCAATGATTATAAGCTATATTTTTGAATTTTAAAACTCTTTTATTATTATATTTTCCTTGCATGTGCAAAATACTATTTCAGTATTTTTTCTCTCCTTTTTATATTTGAAGCACATGTCAACAGTATTAAGATTTTCTTTAATGTTTTGATTTTGCAATAATATAAGTTTCAAATACATTTGCTATAATGTCAATGCATGTCCCAAAAGCTTAAGACTATAAAAATGATGCCACTAATTGTTTAAAAAAAATTCATGGGACTTTGCTTAATGATTCTGTCTGATTCCAGGACAAGATATACACAAAAGAGCCATTGCATAGGGCCAAAGAAAACCAATCCAGGAGGGATTGATGCACTTTTTTTTTAACATTATTTTATTTGGTCATTTCCAAACATTATTCACTGGAAACAAAGATCATTTTCTTTTCCTCCCCCCTCCCCCCACCACTTTTCCCTCTCCCATAGCTGACGCACAATTCCACTGGTTATCACATATGTTCCTGTTTCTAACCCATTTCCATGTTGTTGGTATTTGCATTAGAGTGTTCATTTAGAGTCTCTCCTCAGTCCTATCACCTCCACCCCTGTAGTCAGGCAGTTGCTTTTCCTCGTTGTTTTTACTCCCACAGTTTATCCTCTGCTTGTGGATAGCATTTTTTAGATCCTTGCAGATTGATTGATGCACTTCTAAGGAAATACAAAGGACTTGAACCTAGTGTGAAGACTCAAGGATGCGACGCTTAACTTACATTAAGAAGTAGGTCTTCCTTGTATCCACTCACTCTGAAAATACTTACAGATGAGTATCCCAAACTTGGCTCCTACCTGGATCCTATAATCTGGTCCCTTTTCTGTCTTTCATAGTGTGGAAAATTTTTTGTAGTCCTGGCTACCGACTGGTAAATGCTTACTTGCTTAGATCATTTTAATTGAGCCCTGATTCAAGGACCTGTTATAGATTTACTTTTCCTTCACTTGGAATTTTTCCACATAAGACTTTGATAGTCTATATTTTCATCCAGAAATTTTTTTATTTGGATTTTTCTGATGTCTTTTTAATTTCTCTTACCAATTGATTCATATACCTCATAACTCAGCCATGCATCCCTAAGTGATCCTGTGTTTTTCATTCACCCTCTTCAGGGGGAAATGTAAAAATATTATTATTTTAAATTTCAGAGTTTAAATTCCTTTTGAAAAGTATTTTAGGTTAAGAAAGATGCTACCTCTCTGAATCCAGAAACTGAACTGTTTGGAGAAGACACCATGAAAATGCCTCCAGACCACAAGCTACACGAGAAGATCTAGAATGAACTTTGGTTGTAAACATTTATTTGTATATATATTTTCATGCCAAAGGGGACATCCCCCTAACTGGCTTTTTGTCAGTGAATCTAGAAATTATTAGTTTTGTTCTTTTTTCCTCTTAATCTCAAATTATTGTAATCTTTAAATTGATTATGTTTTCATGATCCTTTTAGGGAAAATCTTTTCCCTATAAGATCAAAAGGAGAAATATAAAAATGGATATTTGAAACCCCAACTTCAATCCCCAGAAATCCTTGGCAGTTCCCAGAATTCCCTGTAGTCTCACCTCAGTGCGAGATCACAAATTATTATTTAAAGGGGTTCTCCAGCGCTCTCTCTCCCTGCTTCCACTTCCAAGCACACGTGTCTCTCAAGATGTAGAATAAGTGAAATTGAATGGGCCTTTCAGCCCTCCTAGCCATGTGCTTTCTTATTTTGTATTTTCTTTATTTCTTAATCTTTAATAAACCTCTAAAAAATATAATACTTTCAGCAGAGAAACTAATTTTAATCTTAACAATTATAAGTGAAAAATTTATCATTTCTGCTTTCCTACATTTGTTTGTAATGATTTTATCCCTTAATACATGGTCAGTCATTGTAAATGTACCTTGTGCTGCTGAAAAGAAGGTACATTCCTTTTTATCCCTATTCAGTTTTCTTCAGATATCTTTTAGCTATATTTTTCTTATATTTCATTCACTTCTCTTACTTTCTCATTTATCTTTTGGTTTGATTTATTTAGTTGTGATAGGGGAAGGTTGAAGTCATCAACTAGTATGGTTTTACTATCTCCTACTTAAGGTCCCTTAGTTTCTCTTTTAATAATCTGGATGCTATACTATCTGGTAAATATATGTTAAGTAGTGATATTTCTTCATTATTTATACTGCTTTTTATCAAGATGTAATTACCTTCCTTATCTCTTTTAATCAAATCTATTTTTACACTAGCTTTGTATGAGATACTAATTGCTACTCATGCCTTCTTTGTCTCAGTTGCAGGCCAATAGATTCTGCTACATCTTCTTACCTTTACCCTGTGTGTATCTATCTGCCCCAAGTATGTTTCTTGTAGACAGTATATGGTAGGATTCTGTTTTTTTAATCCATTTTGCTATTAGCTTACATTTTATGGGTGAGTTCATCCCATTCACATTTATAGTTATGATTACTGTTCATGTATTCCCCTTCATTTTGACTTTCTCCTCTAATCCTAAACTTTCTATTTTCCCTTTTACCCCCCACTCCTAGTGTTTTTGCTTTTATTCAGTCTCCCCCCTTTCCCCTTCCTTATATTAGTTCCCTTCCCATCACCTCCCTTCTTATTCCTCTCTTATGGTAGGGCCTTTTGTATGCCCCCCCAACCTCTCCCCCCCTTGTATTACTCCCCTTCCACAACCCCATTTTTTATTACCCATCTCCTATACAGGGCAATAAATACTTCTATACCTCAAAGGATCTGACTGTTCTTCCTTCTCTGAGCCAATTCCAATGAGAGTAAGGTTTATTAGATTAACAGTACTTTATCTATATTTTTTTTCAATGTACCAGCTCCTAGTCTTATTCATTCATCCAATAGTTCTTTTACTTTCAATTTTATTAACTTTTCCTTTGATTTTTAATATTTAATATAACAGCCTGTCCCCAATCTCTTCCTCCTTTCCTTTTTTTGGTCTTCTCCCCTACCCCACCCCCTCTGCTTCTTTTTGGGATATATTTTACACCATTTTACCTCTTTCCCAATTTCTCTTAGTATTATCTTCTTTTTTTCAATCCCTTGTTTTTTATGTTTTTTTTTGACATATCATCCTAAACAGCTTACCACTTGACCCCCTATGTATACTTTTAACTACTATGTAATGATAACATTTTTAAGAGTTACAGATATTGTAACCATTAAAATATGGTTTGCCAAGTCTGTGAATTGCCAAAACTGTAAAGGTTTCGGCCAAACTGTAAAGATAATTTTTAGCGTCTTGATTTAAATCAAAAGTAAGTGTTTGCCATGGGAAAATTCCCAACTATGAAAATACCCAAATCAGCTGGATTTTATGGAGATTTTAATTAATATAAATGAAGGACTTAAAGGAAGAGAGAGAGAGAGAGAGAGAGAAAATAGTAGAAAGGGAGACTAAGGGAGACTAGTCAGTCTTTATCACTCACCACAATATCGTCCAAAGCAAGCTCTAGTCCTTCACAGAAATCCTCAACTCCTGAACTGAGTTCAGAGACTCTACTCTGAATCGCTGACCTTCTCCAATTCAGCTTCCAAACTGAACTAAAAACAAACTGAACTGAATTCTCCTTTTAAAGAAATTTTCTCTTGTGTCTCCTCCTCTAAAATTTCACATCTACCAATCACAGTAGATGCTTTTTCCCAGGACTGCACATCCTTAGTTCTCACCACTCTTAAGTTCTCACCTTTTCTGGGTAGACTGAAATTTCACACCTCTTTTGTAAGTTGTTTGACCTTTTAGTGATTAATTTAACCTTTTATAGGTACTTAGCACCCTTTTGTATTAGATCTAAAAATAGACCTAGCTTAGGGTTTTTGCTTCACTATAAGTATAAGTTGGGGACTTTTCATTGTTCAATCAGGAATTTTCAACTTTATCTTCCCCTAAGGCTCTGTCTGAGCAGGGTAGAGTAATTTTAAAGTTCTCAATATATTCCTGACCAAGTACCTCCATTGTAGAGAATGGGAAATAGCTTATTCAAATCTTCTGAAGTAGAGTCTGAGAAGTTTCAAGATTCACAATATCATTTTTCCATATAGGAATACATGCCATTTTACCTTATTGAAGCACTTAATTTTTTTCTCTTTCTTATTTTCCTTTTTATATTTCTCTTGATTTCTGTATTTGGTCATCAAATTTTCTGTTTGTCTGGTCTTTTTTTCCGGAATGCTTGAAAATCTTCTATTTTATTAAATAGCCATACATTCTCTTGAAAGAATATAGTTAGTTTTGCTGGGTAGTAGCTTCTTGGTTGTAGACATAGTTCCCTTGTCTACTGGAAAATCATATTCCATGCCGTCTGGTCTTTCAGGATGGATATTGCCAGATCTCATGCAATCCTACTTGCAGCTCCATGATATCTGAATTGTTTCTTTCTAGCAGCTAGTAGTCCTTCTCCTTAGACTGGGAGTTATTGACCTTCATTATAATATTCCTGGAAGTTGTCAATTGAGGATTTAATGATGGAGATGATCTGTGGATTCTTTCAATCTCCATTTTGCCTTTATGTTCAAGAATTTTAGGGCAGTTTTCTTGCATACTTTCCTGTAGTATAATATCTGGGGTTTGGATTTTTTTTTTTGGTTGTTGTTATTATGAATTTTAGGTAGTCAAATAATTCTTAAATCATCTCTCCTGGATCTCTTTTTCCAGGTCATTTCTTTTATCAATGAGGGGTCTCTTTTATCTTAATTTTTTTTTCATTCTTTTGATTTTGTTTTAATATGTCTTGGTATCTTCTGAAGTCATTAGCTTCTAATTTGCCCAATTCTAATTTTTAAAGACTGAATTTCTTCCATGATCTTTTGATTCTCCTTTTCCTTTTAGTCCATTCTTCCTTTTAAGTCATTCTTTACTTATTCTAATATTTTTGTGTCATTTTTCAGCAGGTCAATTCTGGCTTTCAATGCCTGTGCCTCTGTTTCCATTAAAAATGTTCTTTTTAGGCTACTATTTTTCCTTTTGCTATTTTTCTTCAACCTGTCTTATTTGGTTTTTAATTTTTTTTTGAGCTCCTATATAGCCTATATCTAATTCCCTGTTTTGGTTTATTTTTTTTTTGAGGCGTTGCTTAATGTTTCCTGGATCTTACCCTCCTCCATTGGTTCTCTTCTTTGCTCCTTACCCTCATAGAAGCATTCAATTGTAGCTTATTTCCCCTCTGGTTTACTCATTTTATTTAATATTTACTCCCCCGCCCCCACCCCTTAGCCTTATGGAGTATATACTTGACCATCTGTTGATTAACAGAATAAAAATGTTTGATCTGTTATGCCCTGAGGCCAGATTTTCTCTTTCCTCAATCCTCTGATGGTTTATTGGTTTCAGCTGGTTGAGCTAACCTGCTGATCTGGCCTGCCCTGGGGCAAATTTGTCACTGTAGCATATGGGCGAGGGTGTCCAACCAGGTGCCCACCTGTCCAGTTGTTCTTTGCCAGCCATTGTCAGAGCCCTGGATTATGTGTGGTGTGTCAGAGATAAACCCTCACAGTTGTAGTCTCTGCCTGGGGTTCAAACATAGAGCCTGATCTTATTACAGGTCTCAACACTGGATGGTGGAGGGTGCCTTATCCCATGAATATAGACACACTTTGCCTACCTTTCAAGTTGTTTTCAATAGGAAAGTCTTGTGACTTGTTGGGTTTGGATTTCCATTTTCTTTGAAGTGTGATATAAATATTAGTTTGGAAAGATTGTTGGAGAGGTTTGAGCTTTAGGTGCTCCTAAGGTGCCATCTTGTCTACACCTACATATATTATTGTATCCTAGCTTTAATCATTTCATTAGAATATTCTTCTACATTCAAATGCAAACCCAAACTCCCCAAACCCTGGGATTGATAGCCCTGACTGGTTAGTTTTGGGAAAGTTCATATGCCTCTTCAGGAGTTCATAGTCTATGAATTTCATTTCAAAGATGAGGTAAGTTTTTGATTTTGTCTATTTTGTTTAAGATTTTATGAATATAAAATATAAAAAATATAAGGGATAAAGACTAGTAATGTGATTTTATTAATTCAAAGGACTTTTACATGAGAAAACTCCCTTAATCAATGCAAGCTATCACTTTTTCTGAAACTGATGGCCTTACACCATTATCATACTCAGCATACTTGAGTATTTAAGTGACTTAACCAAGGGACATACACTTATTATGGGACAACGACAGGAATTGAACCCAGATTTCCTGCTTCTGAAGTCAGTTCTCTATCTACCCTGTCTGGCAGCCTCTCCAAATATGAATGAATTTGGGAATAAAAGTAAGGACTGCGATCTTAGCACTGACCTATATAGAAGGAGCTCAAAGGCAATGACCAAACAATTTATCTCACAAAGCCAGACTATGTGCCTTCTTAAAGAGTGGACTCAGAGGTAGTGGGTGTGGGTGAGCAGGGGCAAGGAGAAGTGACTTTTCTTTGATTCTCCTACAGTTATTAACTGGCTACATTGGAAATAGAAGAAAGAATAAAGGAAAAAAATGAAAAGAGGGCTTTGATTACCAAATTCCTTCTACTTCATTGAAGAAACTGACACTCATAAAGGTAAGCAACTTGCCCAAGACCAACAAAGAGAGCAAAAAACAAAGCCAGCATTCAGACTGGAGTATGCCTTGGACTACCTCATATTCTACTCTTCTTTATATTGACTTAAAAAAATGAAGGTTACAGCAATACCAACAACAACAAAAAGCTCATTTATTAAACCTTATTAAGTCTAAATTGCTGTGCTATTTCAAACAATATGAGGATTCAAAAACAAAGAGAACATAGTCCCTAGTTTACATTTTACTGAGAGGAGAGAAGAATTTATTTATTGTAAAATGACAAGAGAATCATCCAGCTCTCTCCTTCACTTTGCTAAATGTTGGATATTCAGTGCCTCTTTCTCTCCCTCCTTCTCCCACTCTCCCCTCTCCCTTTTTTCTATCTCCCTCTTTCTCTTTCTTTTTTCTTTCTCTCTCCCTCTTTTTCTCTCTTCCTCTCTCTTTATCTCTCTCTTCCTGTCTGTTCCTCTCTCTCTCCATCTCTTTCTCTCTCTCTCTCCCCCTTTCCCCTCTTTCTCCCTCCTCTCTGTCTGCCTTTGTCCCTGTCTCTCTGTTGGTCTCTCCCCTCCCCCAGGTCAAAGATCTTGAATATTATTTGAACACAGAGAGCAGAACCATTTGCTGGGAAATGTCAAGGAATCCCCCAAGGTTGTACAGCATTGAGCATAGGAGAATCTCTGGAAAGGTTGTTTCTTTCTCAGGGGAGGCTTGCTCTGGACAATAGAGATGAAGCCACAGACAAACATTTAGCATTTGAGTGACTCAGTGATGGGAACCATAAGGTCCTCCTTACAGGCAGGACTTGGACAACAGAACATGTTATTTAGGTAGTTGGGGGAAACCTTCCTGAGGGTTATAGCTGGCTACAGTGATATCTGGCAGCAGCTTGTGGAAAAAACAATCGTGGTCCAAAGGTGGGAGTGTGGAGCATCCCAATCTTAGACAAGAGATGGGAGGGGAGGTGGTTAAAGTCAGCAGGGTCTAGTTGTAAGTCAGGGTATCAAGGAAGTAACATAGCTATGGGGAAAAAGGAAAAGACTTGGTAATCCAGGTAGATGTTCAATTTAATAATTAATTTCAAAATTAACATCTAGTATATGCAAGATACACTAGACACTGGAAATACAAAAATTATATAGACAGATTCTGCCTTGAAAGAGCTGCACTTTAAGAGCCTAAAGCCTTGCCTTGACATTGCCCCTTCTCTGCTCAAGAAACCTCACTAGCTTCCTGTTACCTTTGGGATAAAATGCTAACTCCTTAGATTGACATTTAAAGCCCTTTAAATTCTGGCCTGAGCTTAGCTTTCCTTCTCTTTACAGAATCTGTTCTAGCCAAACTGGCTTATTTCTTGTTTCTTGCCTCTGGGTCTGCTTGTATTACATCCACTGTCCTCTCATGGCCAGAATGAATGCTCTTCGTCCACACTTCCATCCCAGAATCCCAAACCTCATCCAAGTCTCAGCTCATCATGTCCATAAGAAGTCTATTCTGATTCCTCTGGCTGTGATTATTCCTTCCTTCTTTAAACTACCTGGTGATCTCCTTGGTGCCTTTCTCCTCAAACCCTTTAATAAATATTTATTTGTCTAAAAGGCGTGCATACCCAGGAGAGTATAAGCTCCTTGAGGGCAGGCGCTGCTTTCCATTTCGTCTCTGTAGTCACTTAATAAATGTTGATTGTTTTTTGGAGCCCCAGTGCTTGGCACAGTGTGTGCTGCGTAGTTGCACTTAATAAATCTTTATTCATTCATTCATTGATCTTTCTAACCCCAGTGCATAGTATAGGTGCTTAATGAATATTTGTTAATGGATTTGATAAGTAGTCTTCCTTTTGCTGGTAGTTTTATCATGAAAATCCCCAGAATAAATAGTATTAATAGCAAGCATAATCTTAGTGACTTCATTCTAGGCCTGGATTACTTGACCAAATATTATAGCTTTAAGTAATAACGATGAGAAATCTGAATGCAAATTACAGAATATTAAAAATTAATTTTATTATCAGCTGAAGGAAGTTTCCTCATATTAATTTATCAATAGGAGTTATATATATAGTAATATTGCTATGAAGCAGTATAGCTTCCCCAAGTCTTATATATCCATAAGTCAAATAAAATTTAAGAAGTCACTATGGTAAAGTACCAAGAACATGGCCTTGTAGCAAGAAGAGAAATGGATTTAATACCAAAAGATTTCCATTTAAATTGCCATTAATTATTTTTAAATCTTTGTCCAATTACTTGATTGATCTCTATGTGACTCAGCTTCTCCATCTTTGAAATGGAGATGAAAAAAGTTCCTGCCTTGTTATGTAGCATCTATAAAAGGTGAAATGTCTGAAGAAACAAAGGTTCAAGTTTCTAAGCCTTTCCATTTAGTAAGTAATACGTAGTAATTGCCTAACAAATGGGAAGTGCCTTGAATGGAGGAGGAAACAGACCTTTATATATCTCCTTCTAAGAACTATGATTTAATCAGTGTAGAGAGCTTCTGGTGAGAAAACACTATTTAATCTCTATAATTATGGTCTTTGAGAGTTACCTAGATTATTAAGAAATTATGCAACTTGCCTAAGACTCATGGGGCTAGAATGTTACCTAAGTAGGATCTGAACGTATTTCTTTCTGATTTTAAGGCCAATCTTCTGATCACTAAATTATACTGTATTTCAGCCTTCTTCTTTCCTAATGATTTTCAAATCATCTTAACCTCTAAGACAATTTCCTTGTTGCTTATTTGGCATGAAGATGAAATGTTTGTTATTTGAGGTAATTTAGGGATTCTTTTTGGCTACCTTTTGGTGTCTTAAGAAAAATAGTTTAAATTTTGTAGAAAATGTGGCTATTCAGAATTGGAATTTTTACTTTTCATTTTTTCAATTTAAAAAAGTCAATGACTTTAAAAAATGAATTGATCTAGAATGCTATAATTATACTCTGGGTAAAGGGTTAGAAAAATATTGCCAGAGGGCCAAATTTATCTGGCTATCTTATTTCTGCATGGTTAACTAACATAAGAATGACTTCTAAACTTTTAAATATAATATAAGAAAAATTTATTTTAAAATGTTAAAAAAAACTCTCCCCAAAATTGTTAGCTTCAGCTACAAAAAAAAAATGAACACACAAAACCAGGCAACATTTATATTTTCCTGCTTTAGTTCATCTCATTACTCTCTTTTCTTCTTTTAAATTTTGATGTTTACTTTGATTTTTAATCTAACTAATTAACTAACTTCCTGTTTATAGCTAATTCTTAAATAGCTCCCATACTGGTAACTAATTTACTTTATGTTAAGATCTCTATCTCTCTGTCTCTGTATCTCTCTGTCTCTCTGTCTCTGTCTGTCTTTGTCTCTGTCTCTGTCTCTCTCTCTCTGTGTCTCTCTGTCTGTCTGTCTCTTTCTCCAGATGTCCATATATTAAGGTCATTTGATGTTTTGTGCTACTCTTCAATGTTCTATAAGTGATATAACTTTTGATGCTTTTCTTAGGGAAAAATATTGATATTCAAGGGTAGAGCTCTTAAATATAAAATGTAGGTCATTGTCAAAGATCATAGCTGTTTCAATGTAAATTATTATTATTTACAATGTGTATATATCATCAATAATGTCCATTATTAGTATATTAAATAGGTGGTACAGTAAATAAGATGCTATACTTGGAATCAGGAAAATATGAATTAAATATGTTCTCAGACACATAATAGCTCTTTAACCCTGAGCAAGTTACTTAACCTCTGTCTGCCTCAGTTTCCTCATCTATAAAATAGGGATAATAATAGCACCTACTCACAGTTTTCAAAGATAAAATGAGAGAGTATTTGTAAAGTGTTTTCAAAGCATTAAGACTCATAAAAACACTATTACAAATAGTAATAATAACAAACACTATCAGCAATCAAACTATCCTTCTTTGAGGGCTACATGCTATGTTGATTCTCTGATTTTATTTGTCCATTATCAGGAAAATAATAAATGTTTTTAAAGAATGAATCAGTAAGATTTATATAGTTCATTTTGAAAGTATGATGTGATACAAAAAACTGAAGTAATGATATTGTGCACATTTGACTGTTTATACTATAACTTCCTTTCTGTTGGCAATATCATTCATTAAAAAATTCAACACTGAAGAAAAATTCAATATTTTGTTGTTAAAACTAATGCTTGCAAAAATGGGCAATCATAAAAAAAATGTCTTATACTTACTTCCAAAAAGAATTCTATTTAGCACTGATAAAAATTTACCTTGGGATTTTGTTTCTAGTATAACTTCTCTTCTGATGTAGCATACAAGGACATAAAACACAACTGAGTCCTAAATAATTCTATTTGAGTGGAGAGCCCCAGACCAAGTAATACACTGAGTGAGCATCTACTGTTAAAAAAAGAATTTTCTTTCATGTCATGCTATTAAGTTTTAAGTCAAGGCAACCAGAAAAATCAAGTGGATGATAGGTTGAACAACAAGAAAAAATGTTTAATAATAAAACAAAACTGAGGCTCCCTTTATTCTAGCAAAATTCTTTCTAACCAATTATTATTATACTGGGTCTTCTCTATACCTTCAGAAATCCCCAAATATGGAGACATCTACATGGGAGACAGAAGGGATATGATTCTAGGAGAAGACACCCTACCATATTGGTGAGATATATGGAGTGAGACCTTGCCTGACTCTTTCATCCAACTCTTACTTATGACTTGAAGAAGCTGTAGCAGTCATAGAGATGACATGCCTGTCTTGGCAAAAAGGTAATCATCAGAACTCAAACTTGTCAGGTAAATTGGGGGGGGGAGCATCTACCTTAAGTACTACCCCAAGGGGAAGTAAAGACTTCAGTGAAAGAATGAGCCAAGGAAAATATTTTCCCCCCAATGGCCACAAAAGCACCTAAAACAGGTCCTATGGATTTTGTCAGACATTGAAGAAACCAAGTTCATACACTGCATTGATCATCAATCCTGACATTTGTCTTATCACTCAACATTGGTGAATAGAAGAAAGAGTGAATCTGATGACTTTGTGTAACATTATCTTGCTTAAATCCAAACACATTCAAATCAATGTCACTCTGTGATTTTGGGGGAAAAAACTGAAGTATGAACAACAACTACATGGGTAGGAACAGTCTGTTTCCATTGGGTATGATGCCAGAACAGACCCCTAAAATTTAAGGAACATGATAGGCAAGTGTTGGCGCCTATGGAAGAAGGACTAAATATTGCTCCTTCCTCTCTACTCTCTTACGAATACTGGAGAACCATAGGGAAGGGTGAAATATAGTGTGCCTGGCTTTCAGTTAATGGAGTCTAGAGAAGGCACAATTGAGCTATTATATATTGTTGATTGTTTAAGAATTTCCAAATATTTTAATTCCTGATTTTATTAGTAACTTCTTGTTGTTCAGTAATATACTAGTCAGTGTTATTACTGCTTTTCAGTCATTTCAGTTATGGCTGATTCTTTGCAACCACATTTGGCGTTTTGTTGGCAGAGATATTGGAATGATTCACTCTTCCCTTCTCCAGCTCATTTTACAAATGAGGAAAGTGAGAAAAACAGAGTTAAGTAACTCGCCTATAGTCACACAGCTAGTAAGTGTCCAAGGTCACATTTGAACTCAAGATGAATCTTCTTGACTCCAGACCCAGCAATCTATTAATGGCACCATCTGGCTGCCCCATTGTTAGTAAACAGTGTTAGCTAATGTGTGTTTAGCAAATTTTAAACTAAGAGCATTGAACATATAAATAATATTCAATTAGTTTTAAAAATATGTTAGATAAGAGAATACTTGGAGGGTCATGATCACTGTCTTCTAATATTCCACAGTGGGCAGTGTGGAAGAAGAATTGGCCATGCACTGTTTGACTTGAACCAGGTCTATAGGGTGGAAGTCACCAGAAGACAGATTTGAGCTCAATATTAGAAAACATGAATAAATCCACGGCTAAATTAAATTGTCTTTGGAAATAGTAATTTCTCTATTGCCAAATGTCATAAAATAGAAAACACAAAGTCACTAGTTGAGGATATTGTAGACTGTGTCCATGTTTCAGATGGAGGTTGGGATGGTTGAGAGAGGAGACCTCTTCTAACCATAGGATTCCTTGACTCAAAATTTAAAAGACAAATAGGCCAAATACAAACACACACACACACACACACACACACACACACACACACACACACACAGAGGGGGTGGGGAAAGGAAATAGCTTTCTTCTCTAGATCTTATCTATTTCTATTATAATAATGATTAGAATTATATTCCTCATAGAGATAACAGCCAATTAAATGAAAAGGCTCATCTTTCTAGCAAATAAACTATTGCCCCTTCCTTCCTTTTGAGCTTTTTTTGTTCTTTATATCTCTGTGTTGACATGATCTTGGTTTTCCCCTTACCTCTATGACAGCTCTTTTTTTTAACTCTGTCACATTAAGTCAGTTTAACATGTTGGCATAGAAACAACACTATGGTCCCAGACAGACAAAACATATCTAGACTCAGGAAGTCAGTTGATAGTGGAAGATGGGAGGAGACAGTGGATCAAAGCCAGGTAATCAGTCAGTGGGGAAAAAGAGAAAACAATAGGGAACTTGCTGTTCTCTAAGTTCTGTCTTCTAAAAATGTGACTTTCTCATTTATTTTCTGGGAATTAATTTTTATAGAGGGGAATTAAGCAGTATGAGAGAGTGGTAATAAAGCTAGCTTTGGACATAGTATGCTTAGGTTCAAGTTAGAGACTGAATCTATGATTTTATTCCTCAAGCAAACTCTAATAATGCTGGTCTATACCTTCACTGCAATTCATAGTCAGAGTTGTCTAGAATATACTTCTAATTCATGCTAAATATAACTTGTTTATACATAGTTATTGTCATTATTTTTCCCCAATAGATTGTGAGATCCTTAATAAGAGTCTATCTTTTCATCTATTTATACCCCCAGTGTTTAGAATAGTGAATGGTAGTGGACTAATTTGGACAGTTGTTCATTCTTCATTTCAAAGAGGACCAAAGCCATCAAGGGGTGATCTCTTGACTTGCACTTAAATTATATTTAAGTGAGGCAGAGTTGCATGAAGTCGTCAGCTTCACTCTCTCGTAAAGAGTCATCAAAGGCCAGTGGTAACACAAAAGCCAAGATAACCAGCAAAGCAGTAGATTTCTTTGGTTTCTTCTGAGATGACTAAACTCTAAAAGATCCACACCAGCTGGTTCATACACTTTCATGATTAATGGAAAAAAATGTTCTCATCTGCCCATTCATCAAGGAGAAGTCTTCACAATTTCTTTTGAAAAATTTATTTAATTAGTGAATTTAGAACATTTTTCCTTGGTTACAAGAATCATGTTCTTTCCCTTTCTTCCCTCCACCCCTTCCTGTAGTCGATGCACAATTCCACTGGGTTTTGCATGTGTCCTTGATCAAAACTATTTCCATGTTATTGATGTTTGCACTGGGGTGGTCATTTAGAGTCTACTTCCCCAGTCATATCCCCACTGACCCATGTGATCAAGCAGTTTTTTTACTTCTATGTTTCTTTTCTCACAGTTCTTTCTCTGGATGTGGATAGCGTTCTTTCTCATATGTCCCTCCAAATAGTTCTAGATCATTGCATTGCTGCTAGTAGAGAAGTCCATTACATTAGATTTTCCCACAGGGTATTTTTGTACAATGTTTTCCTGGTTCTGCTCCTTTCTCTCTGAATCAATTCCTGGAGGACATTCCAGTTCACATGGAATTCTTCCAGTACATTATTCCTTTGGGCACAATAGTATTCCATCACCAACATATAACACAATTTGTTCAGCCATTCCCCAATTAGAGGGCATCCCCTCATTTTCCAATTTTTGGCCACCACAAAGAGTGCAGCTATGAATATTCTTGTACAAATATTTTTCCTTATTATCTCTTTGCGGTACAAACCCAGCAGTGCTATGGCTGGATCAAAGGGCAGACAGTCTTTTATCACCCTTTGGGCATAGTTCCAAATTGCCTGCCAGAATGGTTGGATCAATTCACAACTCCACCAGTAGTGCATTAATGTCCCGACTTTGCCACATTCCCTCCAGCATTCATTACTTTCCATTGTTGTCATGTTAGCCAGTCTGCTAGGTGTGAGATGATACCTCAGAGTTGTTTTGATTAGCAACTCTCTGATTATGAGAGATTTAGAACACTTTCTCATATGCCTATTAATAGTTTTGATTTCTTTATCTGAAAATTGCCTATTAATGCCCCTTGCCCAATTATCAATTGGAGAAAAGCTTGATTTTTTGTAAAATAGATTTAGCTCTTTATAAATTTGAGTAATTAGCCTTTTGTCAGAGGTTTTTGTTATGATTTTTCCCCCAATTTGTTACTTCCCTACTATTTTTGGTTGCTTTGGTTTTGTTTGCACAAAACTTTTTAATTTAATATAATAAAAATTATTTATTTTACATTTTGTGATTTTTTTCTAGCTCTTGCTTGGTTTTAAAGTCTATCCTTTCCCAAAGAACTGACAAGTGTACTATTCTGTGTTCACCTAATTTACATATAGTTTCCTTCTTTATATTCAAGTCATTCACCTATTCTGAATTTATCTTGGTGTAGGGTGTGAGATGTTGATCCAATCCCAATCTCTTCCATACTGTCCTCAAATTTTCCCAGAAGTTTTATCAAATAGTGAATTTTTGTTCCAAAAGATGGGATCTTTGGGTTTATCACAGACTGTCTTGCTGAGGTCACTTACCACAAGTCTATTCCACTGATCCTACTTTCTGTTTCTTAGTCAGTACCATATTGTTTTGATGACCACTGATTTATAGTATAGTTTGAGATCTGGCACTGCTAGAAGAAGGATCACATGTTTTTTTTTTTGTTTTTTTTTTTCATTATTTCCCTGGAATTCCTTATTCTTTTGTTCTTCCAAATGAACTTTGTTATGGTTTTTTCTATTTCAGTAAAAAAGTTTCTTGGTAGTTCCATGGTTAGGCCACTAAATAAGTAAATAATTTTGGGTGGGATTATAATTTTTATTATGTTAGTTCATCCTACCCATGAGCAATTAATGTTTTTCCAATTATTTAGATCTAGCTTTAATTGTGTGGAAAGTGTTTTGTAGGTGTGTTCATATAGTTTCTATATTTGTCTTGGAAGATATATTCCTAAATATTTTATACTGTCTAGGGTGATGTTAATGGAATTTCCCTCTCTACTTCTTACTGTTGCAATGTGTTGGAAATATAAAGAAATTGTGATGATTTATGTGGGTTTATTTTGTATCCTCCAACTTTGATAAATTTGTTGATTATTTCCACTAGCTTTTTAGTTGATTCCCTAGAATTCTTTAAGTAGACCATTATAACATCTGCAAAGAGTGATAGTTTGGTCTACTCAATGACTATTTTAGTACCTTCAATTTCTTTTTTCTTCTCTAATTACTACTGCACATGTTTTTTTTTCCTCATTGCAGATGATGTTTGCTGATGGTTTTAGATATATACTATTTATTATTTTTAGGAAAGGCCCTTTTATTCCTATACTTTCTAGTGTTTTTAATAGGAATTGGTGTTGTATTTTGTCAAAGGTTTTTCTGTATCTATTGAGATAATCATGTGATTTTTGTTGGTTTGTTTGTTGATATGGTCAATTATGTGGATGGTTTTCCTAATATTGAGCCATCCTTGCATTCCTGGTATAAATCCCAACTGATCATAGTGAATAGCCCTTTTGATGACTTGCTGGAGTCTTTTTGCTAGTATTCTATTTAAGATTTTCGCATCAATGTTCATTAAGGAGCTTGGTCTATAGCTTTTTTTTTTCTCTATTTTTGATCTGCCTGGCTTTGGAATCAGTACCATGTTTGTGTCATAAAAGGAATTTGGTAGAATTCCTTCTTAGCTTATTATGTCACATAGTTTGTATAATATTGGGATTAATTGTTCTTTGAATGTTTGATAGAATTCACTTGTGAATCCATCAGGCCCTGGGGATCTTTTCTTAGGGAATTCTTTCATGGCTTATTCAATTTCTTTTTCTGATATGTGATTATTTAAGAATTCTATTTCTTCTTCTGTTAGTCTAGACAGTTTATATTTTTGTAAATATTCATCCATATCACCTAGATTGGTATATTTATTGTCATATAATTGGGCAAAGTAGTTTTTAATGATTGCTCAAGCATATAAATTTTCCCCTGAGTACTGCTTTGTGGCTGCATCCTATAGATTTTGAAATGATATCTCATCACCGTCATTTTCTTCAATGAAATTATTAATTGTTTCCTGTGATTTGTTCATTAAGTTACTGATTTCAGAGAATCATACTATTTAATTTCCAATTAATTTTTGATTTGGCTTTCCAGTTACCCTTACTAATTATCATTTTATTGCATTATTAATTGAAAAGGTTGCATTTATTATTTCTGCTCTTTTGCACTTGTTTGCCATGTTTTTATGTCCTAGAACATGGTCAATCTTTGTGAATGTACCATGTGCTGTTGTTAAGAAGGTGTATTCCTCTTTTCCCCATTTATTTTTCTCCCCATATCTATTCCTTCCAATTTTTCTAAGATTTCATTCACATCTCTTACCTCCTTCTTATTTATTTTTTGGTTTGATTTATCTAGATTTAAAAGAGGAATGTTCTGGTCTCTCACTAGTAGAGTTTTACTATCTATTTCCTTCTTCAACTCTACTAGTTTCTCCTTTAGAAATTTGGATGCTATACCATTTGGTGCTTACATGTTGAGTACTGCTAACTCCTCATTGTCTATACTGCCTTTTATCAGGATGTAATTACCTTCCCTATCTCTTTTAATCAGATCTATTTTTACTTTGACTTTCTCAGATATCATGATTGCAACTCCTGCCTTCTTTCTATCAGTTGAGGGCCAATAGGTTTTGCTCCAACCTTTAATCCTATCCCTGTGAGTGTCTGCATGCCTCAGGTGTGTTTCTTGTAGACAACATATGGTAGGATTTTGCATTCTAATCCACTCTTTTATGTGTTTTCGTTTTATGGGTGAGTTCATCCCATTCATGTTCAAAGTTATGATTGCCGCCTGTGTATTCCCCAACATTTTGATATCTTCTCCTGGTTCTGTCTTTTCTTCTTTTGCTATATCCTTTTAAACCAGTGGTTTTCTTTTAATCAGTCTCCTTAATCCCCACCTTTATTATACTTTCCTTTCTTCCCCCTCCCTTTTTGTTCCCTTATTATTTTTTTATGGTCTATTAATTTCTGCCCCCATTTTCTCTCCCTTTTTGTACTCCTTACCCCACCCCCAAACCCCTGCTTAGTTTTCCCCTCATAACTTTCCCTGTAGGGTAAGATAGAATTTGATAACTCAATAGATCTAGATGCTCTTCCCTCTCAGAATTGCTTTCACTGAGAATAAGGTTTAACTATTACCTATTAGCATTCTCTTCCTCTTCTTTCCCTCTCTTTCCTATGTGACTCTTTCTGTGATATAGATTGTCCTATTTATCTTATTCCTTCAAGTTTCTCTTGGTGCCATCTTCTATTCTCCTTCTCCCTTTTTCTTCCTTTTATATATCATCTTAGACCACTTACTACCCCAATCTCTACCTATTAATGATTGTTCTAATTACTATAATAGTGAATATAATTTTTGAGATTTACAAATAATATTTTCCACTTGTTAATATAAGCAATTTGATCTTATTGAAACCCTTAAAGAAGAGAATTTCAATAAAAATAATTTTTTTTCTTTCCCCTGTCTTTGCTATTTAACTTTTCATATTTCTCTTGATTTTTCTGTTTGGCTATCAAACTTTCTGCTTAGTTCTGGTCTTTTCTTTACAAATACTTGGAAATCTTCTATTTTGTTGAATTCCCATACTTTCCCCTGTAAGTATATAGTCAGTTTTGATGGGTAGGTGTTCCTTGGTTGAAGACCCAATTCTGTTGCCTTTCTGAATATCATATTCCAAGCTTTTGGTTCTTAGTCCTTTAGTGTGGAAGCTGCTAGATCTTGTGTAATCCTGATTGCTTCTCCTTGATATCTGAATTTTCTTTTTCTGGCTTCTTGTAAAAATTTCTCCTTAGCTTGGAAGCTCTTGAATTTGGCAATTACATTCCTGAGAGTTGTCTTTTGAGGATTTAGCATAGAGGGTGTTCTATGAACTCTTTCAATGTCTATTTTGCCCTCTTCAAGAATATCAGGGCAGTTTTCTTGGATAATTTCTCATAGTATGATGTCAAGATTTCTGTTTATTTCTGGGTTTTGGGGTAGACCAGTGATTCTCATAATCAATTTTCATGATCAGTCATCTTCTCAGTGAGATATTTAATGTTTTGTTCTATTTTTCAGTTTTTTGACTTAGCTTTATTAATTCTTCCTGTTTTGTCAGATCATTGTCTTTCAACTACCCAATTCTGGTCATTAAAGATAGGTTTTCTACTATAATCTTTTGGTTTTCTGCTAAAATCTTATTATTTTTCTTTATAATTTGGTCTATCTTGCTTTTCAAGGCTTCCAGCTGTTTAATTGTGTTCTCCAATTTATTTACCATTTCATTTGATTTCTGGGCTTCTTTCTCTAATTGGGAGTTCCTGTCTTTTAAATTGTTATTTTCTTTTTGAATTATATCCAACTTTTCTTGCCAAAACTCCTCCATTTTTCTCAAAATCTCAGAATTAAATTCTTCAAGAGTTTGGGTCCAATTTCCATTTTTTGGGAATGTTTTGATGCATTTAATTGTTTCTTGTCCTCTGCTGTTTCCTCTGTAGTCTGAATTTTTTCTCCATAAAAATTATCCAGGTTCAAAGCCTTCTTCTTGATCTTTCTGGTGGCTGGAAGTTGTATTTTCTGGGCATTGTTTGTGTTTTTCCTTCCCTTTCCAGTCAGGAGTCTGAGTGAGGAGGGCAAGCTCTCTGTGTATGGAGCTAAGGAGAGTGGTTTTTGCCTGAGGCCACCTCTCATGTCCACAGCTTCTACTGTGTTCTGCCCCTCTCTATGCTATCTCTATACTATTTCTGAGCCCAAGGTTCATGCTCTTCAACCTGCTGGGGTCTCAGATCTAGCTGCTCTCAGGGGTAGGTCCCTGGTGGTTTTAGTCAGCTGCCAAGGATCTAAAGGTGACCCCATGCTTACTAGCTGATTCTGTCATGCTGGCTCTGACTCTGGCTCCATAGGTGGGGTGTGGGAGGGTTGATCAGCTTGTGTTTTGGTATAAGCTATTTCACTCCCTTATTGTGTAGAAATGCCCAAATCCCATATACCTTTAATGCTGTGCCCTACTGTGGAGTCCCTTCATTCATATGAATGTTTTTTGTGCTTTTTTAAGTCTTCACATTCTTGAGGTAGACACCCTCCTAACTCACCAGTAGGTTTGTGGGCTGTCTCTTTCCCTCAAACTGATTTATCCTGCTTGCTTTTATGTCAAAAGGGAATTATGGGTTATTCAGGGAGTACTAGCACTTCTGTTGTGAGGGCTTTCTGATTCCTTTTCAAGACTGTTCATCTGTCTTTGGTGTCTACTTTACACTTGTGGTTCCAAGAAGCCGTAACATGTAGTGGCTACACCCTCAGAAATAAGTTAATATTTAATAAATAGTTTTGACTGATGATTTGTTATAGATGGAATTGTCTGGAAGTAGTCCCTTACTCCAAAACCTCCATATCCCTAGTACTTCCCTTTCAATACTTGTCATAGCCATCAAGTTTTTCTTAAATGGCTTCACCAGTCTAACTATTCCTATTTCCATATAAATCTGTTCATCAGTGACCTAAAGATGCCTCAGTTCCCAATTCCTGAGCTATGGGAAAAGAGCTAACAAGTCATATTAACCAACATCCATTTCTTTCTTCTTGATGGTATGGAAGACTGGGGCATCCTCACTACTTAACACTAGCATGCCCATTTTTGTTGGACAATCATTTCAGTTAAGTCCAACTTTTCCTGACCCCAACTGGGGTTTTCTTAGCAAAGATACTGGAATCATTGAATTTTCCTTCTCTGGCTCATTTTAAAGATGAAAAAAACAAGAAAAGAGGGTTAAGCGACTTGTTTAGGGTCACACAGCTAGACCAGACCTCAACTCAGGAAGGGGAGTCTTTCTGATTTTATATCCAGCACTCTATCTACTGTGCCATCTTGCTGCCCCAATAACAGGCACTGAATAAATCTTTCATGGGTTGGGTTGTCATGGAAAATATCTGATTATCTAGTAATAGATGCTTTTAGGATGATGAGTCTATTTTTAATATACTGGATTGTGTTTTACTCAAAATTTGGTATCAATTTATATTTCCAAATACTATATGCATTATCAAAATCAGCTGCATATTCATTCATTTTTGAAGAGTACAAAATCAACCCATATTCCCTACGTTAGAAAGCATAGGGAAAGGTGAAGGCATAGTTTACCTCCGTAGGTTTGAGAGTGGAATTACAGAGGTAAAGCTAATACACATAAAAGAATTAATGACAAATCAAACACAGCCTATGATTGAGTGCTATCTGTGTATTTGTGACTATAAATGGATCAGGAGATCTGAGAAGGAAAAATTCCATGTGGACTGACAGGATTCAAATACACCATGCTCACAGAGTATAGACATTAATACTGAAGCTAGGAGCAGTATGTGAAGAGCTTGAAACCAGATGAGAAAAGTCATGTTTAAGATCTAGGATGATAGTGTCTAATTACTCTAATCATTTCTGCAGCATAATTTCACTTTCTGCAACAACAGATTATTACATTGAGGTTAGATATTAACCTAGATTTGATGGTGTATGAAGAAAATTCCCAAATTTTTGAATGCAAAAATAGATATGTGCTTACTTGTGGAAAATATATTGCAAAATTACTGTGTTGTTTGGCAAATGAAGCAGTGTTGATGCCTATTATCTTCCTCTTCCCTCAGTTTTTTATTTCATGATTTTTCCTTCCTTGTGTTTTTCATGGTAGTTAATATCCATTCTTTAGACAATTCCTTGTTTATGCCATGATCTTTCCATGAAACATCTTTTCTAGATGAATGATTTTTTCTTTAAATTTCCCTATGCCTTAAATTTTGAGGTCTTTATTTGGGCTGTTCTCTGTGATAGATTATTTCCCCCTTTTCTTTCCCCTTTGTTCCCTCTTTTTATTCAGTGTTCCTTTCTCCCTTTATCAAGATAGCAATCAGCTTGATTCTGTTTTCCAATTTTGAAATAACAAAGTACATGATGGAGTGCCTTCTCTTGTAATCTATGCTTCTTTTACCTCTTCTCAACTCAATCATGAAGGGATGTCACCTGGCTGACAAAAGCCAATGGGGATCAAAGACTCAAGGCTTCTCTTTGAACAGCTAGGGGAATCACAGCTGAGCAGAAGTGACCAGCTAGCTTTATTTGTACTGCTTATTTCTACAAAGGACACAGGCTGGTTTTATTGATTTTTGACCTCACTGCAGGGAATTCCTGCAAGCAGCACTAAATTTAACAAACAAGTATAGCAAATGGAGTTACATAAATTATCTGAGTAAATCCTAAGAACTCTATTTATGAGCAGGAATTTGGGGGTTGTTTGTCCTACTAGTTTGTAAAAAAAAGGATTTAGCCAAAAAGTAAGTTTAAGTCAGTTTATTGAATAATAAGAAGAAGTCTTGGGAATATCCAGATCAACCCCTGCCTGAACATGAGGAGCACCTCCAGTAGCTTTAAAGAAATGAAGGATACTTTGTGTAGAAATCTCAATTTCATTAGCTTCTTTTATGTTATATATCTGTATATTACATATTCATATCATATTACATCATATATAATATATATATATATATATATATATATTTGTACATGACTAGATAGTGATTGAAATCACCATAAATTACAAATGAATGTTTCAAGGAAATTTTAGGCATGTTTTAACTAAGGTATAAGAATGAATTTGCAAGAAGCTATTACTATAAGATGTTGGGCATTCTCATAATATATTTTATGTGAACACAGCATGTTGACTTTCAGGGATGCAAATAGAGGAAGGAGAAAAGGAGGAGGGGAAGGTGGAGAAGACGAGAAAGAGAGGAGGGACAAGGGGGAAAAAGGGAGAGAGATTGGAGTGGAGCAATGTAGCTAGTAAGTCACAGAACTAAAATTTGAACCCTTGCCAAGAGGAAAGGAATGCATCTATTTACACTATCATTGAAGTAGTACATTAAAAATCTAGATCATGGAGACAGACAACTTCTAATCTATGATGCTGTTTATTAGCTAGGTGACTTCATAAAAGTATTCAGACTGTCTGTGACTCAGTTATCTCACATGTTTAAAATAAAGAATGACATACATATCTCTTGAAATTCCTTCCAAATCTTGATTTTAATACTACATAGTTGAATATTTTAGTATTAGGCTCATATTAGACATGTATCAGAGGCTTATTGATTGATTTAATGAATGAAGAGCTGTGATCTCATCACTATGAGTATCATCTTCAGGGATGCAGATCAGGTGCTTGGGTCATTATTACCCATCTTCTCTCATAAATCTATCCAATGCTTTGAAAATTTTCTCTTTCATTCATTCCCTCACTTATCTATTCATTCAATTGTATTTGTTTTAACATAAAAATACATTTAGAATCAAATTTTCTCCCTCGCTTCAGCCTCACCATCACCCACTGACAAAGCAAGCAATATGTTATCAATTTTACATGTAAAATCAAGCAAAATGGATTTTTACACTAGCCATGTTGCAAAAAAAGGAAGAAAAAAGAAAGTGAAAAATGATACTTTAATTTGCACTGAGTTCATTAGTTCTCTCTGTGAATTAGGATAATAGTTTTCATTGTGAGTCATACAGAAATTGTCTTGGATCATTGTATTGATCAGAAGAGCTAAGTCATTTACAATTGATCATTTTTACAATATTGTTATTACTGTGTACTGTGCTGCATATCTCCTTGATCTACTCACTTCATTCTGCATAAAATCATTTTTCTGAAACCAGGCAGCTCATCATTTTTAAGAGTACATTAGTATGCCATTAACATCATATACTACAACTTCCTGAACTATTCCCCAGTGGATAGGTATCCCCTCAGTTTCCAAGATTTTGTCACCAACAAAAGAGGTCCTATAAATATTTGTGTACACATAATTTCTTATCACTTTTCTTTGATCTCTTTGGGATACAGACCTAGTCATAGTATTGCTTTCTCAAAGGGATATGCCTAGTTTTATAGACTTTGGGGAATAGTTCCAAATTGTTTTCCAGAATGTTTGGATGAGTTTGCAACTCCACCAACAATGCACCAGTACATCGATTTTTCCACATCTTTCAACATCTATACTTTTTCTTCTCTATCATTTTAGCCAGTCTCATGGCTATGAGGTGATACCTCAGATGTTTTAATTTGTATCATTCTAATCAATAGTGATTTAGGGAAGTTCTTTCATATGCCTTCTGAGAATTTTAGTTTCTTCTTCTGAAAACAGCCTATTGTATTATTTAATCATCTGTCAATAAGTGTGTTCTTATTTTCATAAATTTGTGTCATTTCACTATATATTTCAGAAATGATGCCTTTATCAGAGAAACACTCTGTAAAATACATCCTGACCCCACCCCTAGTTTCCTGCTTGTAACTTATCGGTTTTGTTTGTGTGTTTAAGTATTTGAATGCTCTGCCATTTGGTGCATATATATTCATTACTGATATTCCTTCCTTATCTTTGGTACGTTTTAACAACCCAATTCCCTAATTATCTCCTTATAATTATCCCCTTTATCTTAGGTCTAGATTTTTGCTTTAGTTCATCTCAGATTATGATTGCTATTCTTGCCTTTTTTTTTAACCTCAGCTGAAATACATAATACATTATGCTCCAGGCCTTTTTTTAACTTGTTGTGAATGTCTTTTGTTTCAAGTTTGTTTCTTGCAAACAATAAGTTTTTGGATTTTGGTTTCTAATCCATTGTGCTCTTTACTTCTGTAGTATGGGTAACTTCATCACTGAAAGCCTTTCAACATGTTATGGGTACCACTGTAACACCTGGACTATTTTATTGGCATCTTTTCTTTGAAATGTCCTGACACCTTTCTTGCCCATACCAGATGGTATCCCATAAATCTATTGTCTTGCATAAATCATTGCTAGTTCTGTGCTGCAACCAATTCAACCTCAGTGTGTTTTCCCATTGTTTTTGTGTCATCTACAAATCTGAAATCTTAACAACTCTGATTGTCCATAATTTGTATCCATTATTAGGAGAATATTGCCATTAGAAAGATATTTTTGCCTTAGTTAGAGAATGGAATGGGATTACCAAAACCAACAAACAAACAACTGCAGTTTTCTAAATATGATACATCTTGCTCTTTTACTTCTATTAAATTATTGATCCTGCTCATTGCCCATCAGGAATGCCTACTATTCTTGCCCAGAGTGTCTTCCACTGACCAAATGGAAGAGAGACTGCTTCAGTGGCTTGACTCTGTAGACTGCTGAGACATCTGTGAATCTGGGCAATAGACATTTTTCCTTCATTTATTATTTTTGTCCTTTGCAGATTTTGACACATATCCTAGCAGTTGTCATGGATCTCATTAAGGGGTCCGATAATGCTCTGACATGATACAATCAACAAATTGTCATCCATGGACAAGAGTATCCATCCACATGGATGCTGGATATGATAACTTTCATGACAATGTTACATTCCCTCGGTGAACATATGCCCTTCTGTTTTATGTCTCACTAAATATGAACACGGGTATCATTGCAATGTTGTTTTTAGTAATAGCTATTACAGAATATTCTAGGATTTTAACAGAGTCCTGGGAGATATACCAGGCTACAGATTTGTCATACTGTGCTCTACTCATATAGACTGTCAGCAGTGACACTAGAGTAACCTCCATGCCACAAAGATTCATCAGAATAAGGCTTTTGTGGAGGCAGAAGTAGAACCAGCACAAATCACAGAGTAGGTACTCAGTAACTGTGACAGACTTTCAAAGAGGTAAATTTCAGCTTTCTATAATAAAAAAAATCTTTCCAACAGTAAGAGATAACCAAATGTGGAATGGGCTGCTTCAAGAAATGAGTTCTTTCTCTTTAGAAAGCTTCAATCAAAGACTAAATAAAACTTCTAGGTATGCTGCAAAGCGAATTAATTTTTAGGGATAGATTGAACTAGATGTCCACTGAGGTCTCTTCTTCCAAAACTGTGATTCTGTGGTTCTTCATGTGGTTAGTAAAAAGAAAGGTTGGAAAATAGATGAAGAGAGGGAAAAAATCAGTGTAGAAATGCCAAAAAGGGATGTCTAACTCATCAGCAATAGCACAAATAATAATCTGGCATTTTTGAACCATTTTAAGGTTTGCAGAGTACCTTGCATACATGATCTTGTTTATAAAGTATTCACAAATGTAAACTTGTTAAGAAGAGCATAATAATGATGATGATGACGATAATGATGATAGCTAACATCAATATAGTGCCTACTGTGTGCCAAAATTTACAGATTATCTCACCTGATCCTCACAACAATCCTGGAAAGAAGGTACTTATTTTAAAGTTGGAGAAACTGAGGCAAATAGTGATTAAGTGACTTACCCAGGGTCACACAGCTAAGTGTTTGAGGCTGGGTTTGGATTTAAGTCTTCCTGATTCGAAAGCCCAGCATTCTATTCATTGAGCCACCTCACTACCTCCAAAATAGGATAATGTCTAATTGGAATCTAATCTTATATAGGAAGCATAAAATGTAATTGGTTTTGGCTGTAGTGGAAGGGATTTGTAGTAGTTTAAACATGGAGAAAAGCTTCCTTTTGATGACTAGAGTTTTGAGACCCCTAAAGAAGCTTCTTCTATAAACAACCTTACAATTTTAACTGTCATAAACATGGTGGGTGGCTCTTGGAGGTGGGCAGAAGTCTGATCTATGTAACTTCTACTTCCTTGCAAGCCTCTTATTCTAATTTAAGGAAAGAATTATAGGTATCATAAATTGCTCTATTGGGCACTGCAATGTACTAATATTGCTAAGTTTTTATAATCATAGCAACTAACTGGCAAAAGTCTTTTCTTCATTTTATATTTCTCTGAATTTTGTATATTCAGCCCAATGTTTATTTAGTCTTTTAATCTATTAGCTACTGAAATACTTCTCTCTCTGTTTCTGTCTGTCTATCTATCTGTCATTTTTTATTTCCCTTTATTCTACCTTGGTAGATGAACCAAGGATGATATCAATATAAAAATAACATCTCTGAACTGGATACAGGAGAAATCTCTGTGACTGAATTAACATAGAAAGTGGAAATGAATGACATTTCACCTGTTCTGCTCTCATGAAATGTATAAGGGATGTGTTTGACTAGCTTAAATACTCTTTATATTCCTATTCATCTCTGGTCTCAGGATGGTCACAAAAATGTAACTTGAAATAAGTTATGTAATTGATTCTTGACTTTAAAAATTGAGAATCATAATTAAATCATTCTTGAATAGTAGGACTTATCTTGAATCAAGCACTTGTCAATCTAGTGTTTAAGCTTCTGTTTTAAATAGTTTGGCTATTAAATTGGCCATAAACCTTAAACTGTCTTCTTACAGTCCAGGGATAAAGTCAGAAATTTGTTGCAATTATTTTAGTGGATTTTTTTCTTAGTATATTCCTATGATGATTTTTCAGTCTGCCCAAAATGTTGTTAGTGCTACAAAGAAATCACAAATCTACAAATAGATGTAGATACTCATACCTATCAATTTAGGTTTACAAAGTCCTAAAATCCTATGTGTGGAGGAAGTAAATTGAGCTTATTAAGCTTCCTCTCTTATAGCTGGGTAGTAGAAAACAACAAGCAAATTAGACTTTTTACATCAAGAATTGCAAGAATGTCCTCTAGAGGGGTGTACCTTATTGCTTTTCAGCTGAGTTTAAAACATTTGTAGAATTTCTGTGCTTAACAATGAGAGGCATTTGAAGGCAAAATGGAAGTCTTGGGAATAGTGAGTTCCTTTCTCTTTGAGGTCTGTATAAGGAATATTTCTCATTACTTTTGAGGGCAGTGAGGTGGCACAGTGAATAGAATGCTGGACTTGGAGTCAGGAAGGCTCATCTTCCTGAGTTCAAATCTATCTTCATAGCTAGGTGGCTGAGTGAATTGAGAGCCATGCCTAGGGAGGGGAGGTCCTGGATTGAGATCTGGCCTCAGATAATTCTAGCTCTGTGACTCTGGACAAGTCACTTAACCCCTATTGCCTAGTCCTTACCACTCTACTGTCTTAGAACCATTACACAATATTGATTCTAAAATAGAAGTTGTTTAAAAAGAATCTGACATCTGATATTACTAGATATGTAACCCTGGGAAAATTACTTACCCCTACTTATATATGCCTATTTCTTCATTTCCAAAATTAGCTGGAGAAGAAAATGGCATGTCACTCTAATATCTTTTCCAAGAAAATTCTAAATGGGGTTATGAAGAGTCAGATGCAAGGAAACAAACTCAGCACACTCATAAGGGGTATTTAATGGCAAGTCTATTTGATGAGAAATTAAGTCAAATAAATAGTGAAGAGATTTTAAATACTTTTTAAAGGGGAGAACAGAGAGTGCATGAGTAAGGGAGCCATCCTAACCCAATGAGCTTTATTGATATTAATTAGGACCATGGGTTATAATAAAGTAGCAGAAGTGAAATGGATTTTTCTCTTGAGTCTTTCCAGGAGCCAGATCTCTGAAATATTTCTTTGGAGTTGAGCTAATGAATAGAATAAAGTTTTATCTGGATTATGACATTTCTCAGTAAAGTCAAATTTGAGAAGTCTAACTCTACCGATCCAAGTTTGGACGAGTTTCCAAGCTACATTGATTTAGCAATGAAGTGTAAGATCTTATATTACTTATTATTGTCTTTAGGTTAGAATGTCTTTCATTGTTTAAAACTAACCAACCCACCATCAAAGCATTTTCTCATCAAAGCATCAAAACAATTTAGATCAAACTAAAATGACAGATATGAAATGAACTTGTGATTTCATTGATATGGGGAGTTTTCAGATGAGAACATCAATGTAAGTCAATATAATCTCTGCAAGTTATCCTACTGAACTCAGAGAAATTTCATGGAGTCAAATTTAGGTTTGGTATAATGAGAAGCATCCTACCAATGAGAGATATCAAAAAATGAAACAAATCATCAGGAAGTAGTGAGTTCCTTCTCATTAGTGGACTTCAAGCAAAGACTGGATGACCATTTGTTAGGTATGGTACTAAAGGAATTATTTTTGGTATGGATTAGATTAGATGGTCACTGAGGTCCCTTCTTTTCCTGAAATTCTATCATTCTTTTTTCTGTTTACCATAGGAGAAACTGTTGGAAAATTGATGAAGAGATGGAAGGTTAAATCTAGATATGTCAGAAAGGAATGACATGAATTGAGGCAAACTATAAGGAACACTAATAGCACTTATCTCTCAATGAGGGAAAAATGTGGTAAAATTTCTTAGCCCAGTGCTTGACACTCAGTAGGTGCTATATAAATGCTAGCTATCATCAACATCAACCCTTCTATTAACATTACATGCTACTGAATGCCATACTGCTTTTAAGAGGTTCAACAATCTCAAGTTTTAAAGTCTTTTTTTTTAATAACCTGAAATTGAACATGAGAAGCATAGTTTTCATTTGCAATAGAAACAGACTAGAAATTGCATTCTGAGAGAATATTAGGGTGGTGTCAACTGATAACACATTGTAAAAGCTTTTTACTGTTGTCTGCATGAAGTAGTGGATAGTGAACAACTTTGCAGATATGAATGTTTAAGGATACATCCTCTGAAACTTAGTGCCTTTGTGACCCTGGGGAAGTCATATAACTTATCAATACCATAGGTGGCTCAGTTCTATGGAGCAATAATATTACATTAAAATCAATATATTATGCCTTCTAAAATCTGTTCAAGATCTCATTGATAGAGATAAAAAGAAAAATAAAAGCATTGTACAGTATTAAGTTAAAAATCTATCACATTTACTCAGATAATATTAAGGACTATAAATGGTCTAAGTTTAAATTCCTGGTCCTTAAGTAATTATTTTGAAAAGGATCTTCTTGCCATTTATTATCTATAATGTAAATTGATCTCAAGCAGTGAAACTACTTCATCGATATTTACCTTTATTCTTTTGGTCATTCAATCCTCTCATATTTCCACAGTATATTAAGATTTCTCCTAAATATTTTGCTCAAAATGACCAACAAAATGCAAATATTAGTTTTCCTTTGAATATTAATTAGATGATTTTAATTAATTAAATGCTCAAATAACTCTGGGATTTCATTCATCTGAGATTGTCCTCTAGTAGATTAATTAGAACCCATCCATGCCTTCCAATTCTTTGCTAGAATCTTACTCTTGTCTTCCCATAAAAGCACCACCCAACATGCTGTAGGATGGTCCTCATTTCTCCTGATATTTAAAGGAAACCATTAAATGCTTTGGCAATTTGCCTGTCATCTCTTTCCACAGGCTCTTACCATCCTCTCTTTCTTTCATAGAGTTCTTTGATAAATCCTTTATTTCTGTTCTTTGTTATTCCTCATTAGTTATAGATTGGAAACTGGCCTTGACCAACAAGTACTTCTCCATTGCTCTTTGCATGACGTTAAACTTTATTTCTTTTGAAGCAGAGATATTCCAAATTAATCAGACAAATAGAAACAGGTCTCTGTGGGCCACACATTCATTTAGAATGTCATAAATTAACACGATCTATGCTGTATTCTTTTAATTTTATTTTCTCAATTATTTCCCCAGTATTTATTAATCAGGTTCTAGCTGCACTGGGCTTAGGCTGTGAATGAGTTGACTCCTCTAAGTCTTACAGTCTAGCATCAATGGTGGTAAAATGTTTCTGTTGAAAATATGAATCTTTGCTTTTTGGGGAAGTTTAGGTTAGTAAGAGTGCTTTTTTTTTTCAGTTTCCCCAACGTAATTCAATCATCTCTTTCCTTTTTCACCTATGGGCCCAGTTCATAAGTTATCAGTATTATCTAGCCAAATAAGTATACTATTGGAAAAGCTTAAAAAAAAAACTTTGGGTTTTTAAGAGTGTGTATGTGTGTATGCACACAGATGTGCATATTTGCTCACACATCATGGACTCTTTTGTCAGGCTAGGGTAGCCTTTAGTCTCTCTCTCTCAGACTAATGTTTTTAAAACATCAGTGTAAATGGTAAATTTCAAAGAGAGGTTAGTGTAACTAAAGTATTTTTTCACACCTAAGTTTCCTAAGTCCTCGAAATCTACTCACAGACTCTTTGGAGATGCAGGGGCTCCAAACTTCTGCTCTAGGGGTACTCATTCTGGTTCATTTTGTAATTTGGATTTTCTTCATCCACTTGATCTGTCCTATATGGATAGACAGGCCAAAATTCTGTATATGCTTACAGATTGTTTCCAGGAGACTTTGAAATATCTTGTAGCTGTATGCAATGAATACATTGTCATACATAATCAAAAGCTCGACATCAACACAGAATCACTCCTTGACCTGAACTTTGTGCTGAATCTTCACCATTTCTTTGGCAAATGTTATCAGTGAGCATATATCTTCCACTTTTATCACCACTCTCCAATGCTTATTATCAGAGGATAATTAAATAGGATTTTTTCTGTTATATCTTTCAAGAAATCCTGAATTATCTTGATATATATATATGCATATATATATATATATTTGAGAGACTTTGTTTTATGGTATTGCATGGTATTTGAAATATTTTTATGATCAGTAAGCACTATGGCATTTCATATTCTCTACATTTCTCAATCAATTGTGAGATATGATTCATTATTGAATATTTTTTTCTAAAAGCCTTCTTTTTCCTTATAGACACCCTCATTGAGGATGTCCTCAGTTCATATCTGAATGATCATCATAAAGATTTTGGGTAAATGGAATAGCAAGCACAGAATAGTAATTATTGATTATATTTTTTATCAGTAATATATAATAATTTCCCCAAGTCTTTGGTAGGTTCCTCTCCTTTAGATACTGCATAAATTTGTTTCTTTATGCTCTCTAAGTTGTATCACTTCCAGAAAATATAAGTTCTACATACTTGATTTGATATGGCTTTTTTTTCTTTCTGTATTTGTTCTCTTTATGATCATTCCCACTTTCTATGAAAGCTTGTCCAAAATTTGTGTTGTTAACATGCAAGTGTCGTGGTTCAACCATTTGCTATGATGAAAAGTATTTGTTGTAACAGTTCTTACAGATGCTTTCCATTCCCCCACATCTTTATACATGAATGTTCTTCTGATGACTTCATTTAGTTGAATATCTTCCCTGGTTTTCTTTAGACCCATTTTATCATGATTCTTTCTGCTTTATGAAGAAATATTGCTCACAATCTTTTATTACATTTGTAATTTTGTAGCATTTTGCAGTTTATATTCTAAATTAGTGCTGTCTTTGGCAGTCATCTCCTTTCTTGGCAAGTTAAGTCCTAATGTTTGCTGACTAATGAACCTGCTGGGCTCTTCTTGTAGCAATTAATTTATATTGATCTAGATTTTAGATGAAATCATGTGTAAGGACAAAAAATCAAAATAATACATTCATTAGTTTGCTGTATGACTATTGATTCTCTAAGATGTTCATAGTGTCTAGGTAATAAATAAAACTTTTTGAACAAGGAGATATAGGAAAAGTCTGGTTTAGTCCCTAAATACCTTTTTTTCCCTTGTCCTTGCTGAACCAAATCTAACCCTTGGTCATTTTCACTCTATATCTTCAACATTTCTACTTATATTTCCCTATCTGTCCCTAGATAAACTTGCCAAACTGTGGACATTT